>NC_142609.1:41200532-41520331 GCF_041222555.1 Hakea prostrata | reverse complement strand
TATGACCCACTGAAGAGGCCCCAAGGGAATCCAGGTTCTTCAACTCAGCCAACTAGCCATGTAAGTGGGCAAAAAGGTGCTGATTTTCATCTTTTTTATTGTAAGTATAAATGTGCTAATTTTTTTATTCCACCCCCTCCCCCCCTTTTTGCTTCTGAAGGTTACTAGGTGCTGATTACCCAACCTGCAATTTCAGGCACAAATTACCGGCTCTACTGGGACTTCTACTCGACCAAATCAAATAGATGAACAAGTACACAACTCTATGTGAAACAGTGAGTTGGCAGCGAGTTAGTGAACTACCAAAAGTCTGAAATACCTTTTGTTCATGGAATAGTTGTTGAAGGTCATGGAATTCTGCCATGATTCCCAAGTTCTAGTTATATGGAAAAAACGTGTCTTAGATGGAGCATGGGGATTGGATCTAGATGTGATTATGATAATCTTTTCTCTCATTTTAAGTATGTTTTGATTTACTTCGCACGAGGTTAATATGTCCAAGGAACATTAATCTGGGTATAGATTATACTGATTGGGGCATCACTAAATCAGGATAAATTTGGCTCACTAAATGGAGTTAAATGACCAGAGAGCTATTGAGAAACAGCTGAGGTCTCATTCAATCATGATCCAGGAAAATAACCTGAAGATTCTCAAATTTTATTTGTTCTATTCTTTCTAATGTATGTCATCTTATGCATAGTTTTATCTTCCTTTGGAACCAGGCAGGGCTTGCTAGATGCAATCTATTCTATTTACTTTTTGTTTTCAACTTGGCTGTTAATACCACATGATTATGAACTGGCTAACCCAGACAAATGGTTTTATGAAATGATTTGACCCTCCTATGTTTTGCTGTAATTTATTTCTAAGGAGTTTTCAGTGATACACAGATCTTTTTTAAGACAGGAAATGAGTTTTGTTGTAAAGCTTGAGTTGTTTATATGATGCCTATCATGACCAAGATGATGAACAGTTTCGTGGACATGTATATGACTACTGAGATGGATAGATGGAAATGTGGAATGATGTAGCTAGCCCATTTCAAATATATCAAGGTAGACAGTGCTCTTCAAAGATAGTGATGAATTGATGATAACTTACTGATAACTAGTAGAGTTTTAGGTCAATGTTAGATGTTGTGCTTATGTGGTTAATAATTCAAATCTAACCCTCTGTTACAGGGACTTCGCTATTGTTCACATGGTTGTATCCAGTGGCTTGCAGGGGAAGTCAGGACTTAGATATACTACCACTGGGGTAGCTCACTGATCCAGGTTATAAGTTATAACTACTTACATTTGCTAGCATTCTTTCATCTCTTTTACTTCCAAAATTTTAAACTTTCTTGTTCATGTAGTGACCTCTAAGCACTCCACAATAGTTGACTCAAATATATCCAATTTTAAGGGTGCACCCAGTATTTTAGGCTTTGGCCACTGAACGATTTGGGGTGCATCATAACTTTCGTTGCTTCACTTTACTTTGCAAAGAGGTTATTTCTAGACACCCTATGGAGTATGGACACTTGATAATGACAATCTATCCAACAGAAATGGTAATAGACATGTGTCAGAAAGTTTTTATTGAAAAGTTCTCTGTTGAGTCTGATGAACCCTTTTTCCTGCAAACAATATACAAATAGCATATAACCATCAAAGCAAAAACAAAAGGCACGATCAAATTAGACAGTTAGGCAACCCTGTTTAACATATCCTTGCCTCTAAAATACCTTTCTTAGTATCCAGATTTAGCTCAAAATTTTGTTTATATGCTGTTTAAAGGGTGATGCATTAATGAAACAGAAGCTAAATTCAATTTGTCGGATATTTATTTTCTTTTATATTAGGTGTCAAGCAAGGGTCACATTGAATCTATTCAAATTCTGTCCGATCCAGACGAACAAAGAACAAGTACGTATGTGTGATTTAAAATAATTTCATTCATGGCATCCTCTCAATTTGTGGTGTGGGGTTCAAATTTCCTTGGAGAGAGGTGACTATTTTTTGTGGGAACTACTAACTCTATTCTGTATGGCAAAATCTAGCTCCTTTCATCTACAAGTTCACAGGTGATGCATGGCAAATTGATGTGAAAGCGTACGATTTCTTCACAAATCTTGTAAAAAGGCAGTACATACCCAATAAACAAAGCTCTTGGGTTTGATTAGGGTCTATGGAGGGTCAAATGTATGAAGCCTTAACCCTTTTTTTTTTTTTTCAGAGACTACTTCTACTCGAATTGGTGATCAAGCATCTAGCAAGTGAACGCTTGACCGACATGCACATTCTTTGTAGGGGTATGCTGTCCTCTTTTCTTTAAATTCATAAATATGATATTACCAAAAATAGATTCTTTTGATGAGGATAATCATTTCCAAAAGGAATTGGTAGAAAAGTCACAATAGAATAATTGGTTGTTGTAATTTCAGGTTTCTAACATCTCTACTGCAAAATTTCAAATCGGCAAAGGTGGATCAACCCATGTTAGATACAATTCTTTTAGTTCCTACTAGTTGCTTGTCAGAATTTTACAGCTTGGATTGTTTAAGATTTTGGCCAAGACCTTGAGCAGATCTTGTAGAACTATTTTCTGGGAAGCAGGCAAAGTCTTCTATTTGCCTCCTATTGTATATGCTATGTCATCTATATAAAATGGTGAGGGTGATGGTGAAAGGTTGATACATAGAAGAAAGCACAAAGTGATCTCTAAGCTAGTGGTGGAGTGCTATTTGGAAACATCTTTTAAGGGGTTTGAGAGTCTGAATTGAGAGAAGGTGTAAAAGGGATACCAATTTTGGATACAAGGTTGGGTATGGGATTAATCAAGTCTCAAGTGTTACATATATAGTTATTCTTTCTCCTTTTCTTTTTTTTTTTGTTTTTTTTTTTTTTTGGGGGGGGGGGTGTCCAATCCAATTATTCTTTTCAATTCAATGTGAACAAATCTCGATTATGCCTGTAAAAGTCAGTGTAGCCAAACACCATAAATATTTAATGTTCATGGATTTGCTTTCATCATTTTTGTATGTGTTGGACAAATTTCCATCAAGTAAACCAGCTTGGTCCTGAACTGATGGCCCAACTAGGTCAGTGACCTTCGATCGAAATCATCCAAGTCGACCAAGGGGTTCAACCCTATATCCTTGAGATGACGCAAAGACAGGTTGAGAATGAAGCTTAGGAATGCCTAGAGAGGGCTGAAGATCTAGCACAAAATCCACCTCAAGCGAGATGCTCGGTGCCATATCCTCTACGAATGGCATATCACCTGAGGTACTCGTTGGAACAGCTATAGTAGCTGTTATATCAGGCTGCAACCCACACCTATTTGCATTTCACATGTTAGACTAAGAGGACGTCAAGGCCAACCTGGAAGATCCAGCGATCGTTTCCCCTTAGGTTATGCTATATAAACCCTCAACCCACCTCAGTCAAAGGTAACTGAGCTACAATCAACAAATGCTCATTTATTACCCTTTGGCTTTGCAAGGACTAGTTCTAAGCCCTTTACACCCCTAACAGTAGAGGCAGTGTTGCTTTCATAGTCTAACTTAATCATTAGAAGTGGCTACCCGATCACCTTGGCTGGCCCACACTCGATTGTTTTTTCTTTGATTAGGTCATTTGCCAGATCTAGTCACAATACATTCAAAAGGTGAGATTTGGACACAATGGTATCACATTATGCGCATATGGGCCTCAATAGTAAAATACCGTTAATATTAACTCAAAAGACAATTTAAGGCTTTTTTAGGTGAAAGACTAGTTGTATTAAAATAAAAATAGAATGTGAACATCGACCTAAACAAATAATTTTGACTGAGATCAACTCATTGCATCCTTCTCTATCTCTTTAACAATTGCAACCGGCCAATATTCAATTAGAGTAGACAAGTGGTCCTTTGCCATTGATTTCAATAAAAAGTCAGTCACAATTTTGTTTCTCTATAGCTATGAGTAATTTTCCAGTCCATTGCTTCAACATATAGATAGAGAGGCCTGCTAGCGCTGCAATACAAACCATTTCTTGCTATAAAGATGAGTGATGAGTGTCATTAGCAGTAACATCTGAGATCCCTGGACAATGGGACCAGAGGCTCATAGTCATATAGTATACAAGCTACAAGAAAAGCAGAACTTGCTGCATTATGAAGACTAAGGCCCTTCTAGGGTCCTGTAGTTCAAGGTCTGAAGCAATTTTACCTGTTCAAGCTAACCTTGATTGGAACCAGAATCATGGGGTCTGTTTGTTTCGAGTGGCATAAGCAACGTCCATGGCGATCGCAGGCACTGCTATTCTCTTCTCTCTTTGTCTCCAGTTCCCCTTGACCAGAATTCCGTCACTTTGCATGGAATTCTAGGTCCTGCCTCTCTTCTATCACTTGCTTTTTGGATTCTCTTTTCTTCAGATGAGAGAAGAAGAAAGAAGTGCTCATTCCTTCATTTTGAAGCTGATGCGGTAGTAGACCTTATTGGAATTTTCTATTTTCTATTTTCAATTTTAAGTTCAAGGGTAATAAGGTAATCTCAAATCCGATTGTGGTAACTTTGGAATCAGAAAAAAATTAAAAAGACAGTTTTTTTTTTTTTTTTTTTTTTGCCAACCCGGGTTCCAAGGCTTTGCCTTGACTAATCCGATGATCTGGGTCGCACACCTGGCTGTAGTGGGTGAGTCTCGGGAATTTTTTGCATCCACAAGGTTTCGGTATTGAAACCTTGCATAAGCGGACCAAGTTGCTTACCACTTGGACCAACCCATTGATTAAAAAAATAAAAAATAAAAATAGAATAAGACAGTTTAACGAAACAGATTGGACTAATGTGTTGAATGCAAGTTCTTATTTTGGGGTGTCTCCACTTATTCGATAGAAAGCGGGGGTGCAAGTGCAGTAAGATCCCTATTTTCAGGTGTCATTGTTATTTGTTGTTTTGAAAAAAAGTGCAAAAACATCCTGCGTGGTGTATTGTTGTGACACATGATTATACCAAACAAACAGTTGAGATTGAAAGAACAATTTTAAGTGATTTAAGTATGTAAGATTCATATATCTCAAAATGTCATGGGTTAGATCCTTGTTGACGATAAAGCTCCCTCTTAGAATGTAATCGAGACACCCAAAAGCAAAAAAACCTCCAAAGCCCATTTAACTTACACACATCCATTATTTAATATAATTTTTTACAAAAGAAGGCCCATTTCAATTGAAACAAAAACGAGTGAAATTTCCCAAATTGCAAACCCTTCTTTCCCAATATTTTCGCTCGCTTGATTTCGTGGAATTTTTCCTTCCTAATTTTCATTTGATTTCTCTAAATTTCTTTACTTTGTTTGTAACTTTTAAAAAAGCCAGACAAGAATTAGATTAAAATCAAGATCACCAATACACACTCAACATTTTTGTGGATGATTGCTAAGTTTTCCTTCTCATAGACGATATGTCGCTTTACCAAGAAGCTCAAACATGAGCCGTTGCTTAATCACACCCCAATGGAATTATCTTCATGTTCACCGACATTGAACAATTTTAATCTTGGGTTATGTCGTCAAGTCGATCCAAGATTAAACTTGTAAAGTAGAATTCAAAGCTTATCGATCGAATACAAATATTTTGTGATAAGAAAACTTTTAAATTCAAACACCCTTAAGCAAATAGCAAAGCAAATTCGCAGGTGGAGCCCGATTATCCACACAGACAGGGCTTAAAAAACTATAAATAAATTACTGACTGCACGCTTCTGGTCATGGAAGATGGAAGATAGGGGTTTAAGGCGCATGATCAAAGCTTTTTCCGTTTTATTGGCCTTTACAATACCATTGAGATCCGTGATTACACGGTGACCAATGTCGTCAGGAACGAAAAAGATAAAAATTGAAGACTAGATATTCGAATCCCTGCCTTTTTGTTTTTAAAAATTAGTGTGGTGTCCGACGAAAACAGAGTTATAAACCGAGAGAGTTGGGCTCTTGAGAGGATACAGAGTAATTTGAGATCTTTTTTCTTTATCTTCTCTGCTATTCTGCAATTATTACTCTTTTTAACTTCCAACTCATGGCGGCACAAGATTTTCATTCTTCCTCCTCTTCTTCTTCTTCTGCTAGCTTCAGAACTGAATCTTCTTTTATTTACGACGTGTTTGTCAGCTTTAGAGGTGAGGATACTCGCAAAAACTTCACTGGCTTCCTTTACAGAACGTTGAAGAACAAAGGAATCAATGCCTTCCTTGATAGTGAAAAACTGTGGACTGGAGAAGCAATTGCTCCAGCCCTCCAGAAAGCCATCGAAGGTTCAAAGATCTCGATCCCTATCATCTCTAAACGTTACGCGGATAGCAAATGGTGCCTTGAAGAACTTGCTCAGATAGGTGAGTGCCACAGATCTAAGAATCAAATAATCTTACCCATATTCTTCTACGTTGATCCATCGGATGTTCGGAAACAGGCTGGAAGTTTTGAGGATGCGTTCCTGAAATACCAGGAGATTTTTGAGCTCGAAAAAGTAGAGAGTTGGAGGGAAGCTTTGAGAGTGGTAGGAAATTTGAAAGGAGAAGTTCTCGACGACACCAAGTAAATCTCTATCCCACAAATTCTGTGCATCATATCTTATACTTTAACTTACCCAGTTAATTATAATTTCTTTAGGCGATTTCATTTTCATTCGGTAGAGTTACAATTAATTTTACTTATTTGCATTTAAAAAATTCTCTAAATTTGTTTGGTTTTCTCTGAACTTGATATTTGCATCACCTTCGTTGTTCATGTGATTTTACTTTTATATAAAATAACTACAGGGATCCAGCAGAGTTGGCTGAACGAGTCGCCAAAAGGGCTCTAAGTGAATTGGTCAGCAGCACAGGCTTGGCTGAGTGTGAGTACCGTATTGACATGGAATCCAGAGTAAACGATCTACGATCATTATTAGATATTGGCTCCAATGATGTCAAATTCGTGGGGATTTGTGGTTTTGGTGGTCTTGGGAAGACGACCCTAGCCAAGGCGGTTTATAATGGCGTCTTTTCAACCTTTGATAAACATTGTTTCCTTTCAGATGTTAGAGAACGAGCAACACAATTCAATGGTATAGTGTCTTTGCAGAAGCAGCTCTTAAAGGATATTTTCAAAGAAGACTTTGACGTGGAAGATTTTCATAAAGGAAAAAGATTGATAGAAGAAAGAGTTAGCAAAGAAAAGGTTTTTCTTGTTCTTGATGATGCTGATAGCAAAGAACAAATAGATGCTTTGGCTGGTAAACTCAATTGGTTTGGTCAAGGAAGCAAAGTTATAATTACAACAAGAGATGAGCAAATCTTGAACTCAGCTAAAGTGAATAGAGATAAAATATACAGGCCTCAATTGCTAGATCATGCGTGTTCTCTTCAACTATTTAGTTGGCATGCCTTTCAAAATAGCCAACCTCCAGAAGATTATATGCAACTCTCACGTGATGTGGTACGCCATTCTGAAGGGTTACCTCTAATTCTAGAGGTATTTGGGTCTTATCTATCAGATGTAGGCGACAAAGATGAGTGGGAAAGTACATTAAAAATGTTGAAAGAAATTCCTCCTGAAGAAGTCCAACGAAAGCTGAGGATAAGCTATGACAATTTGGAAAACGATTATCAAAGAGACATATTTCTTGATGCTGCTTGCTTTTTTATTGGATGGGAAAAAGAAATTGTAATTTCCATATGGGAAGCCTGTGGTTATCATCCAAAATCAGCAGTATCCAGATTAATAAAAAGATCCCTTCTAAAGTTTGATGACGAATGTCTGGTGATGCATGATCACATTCGAGACATGGGAAGAGAAATTGTCTTAGAAGAAAGCCGCTTAGATCCAAGTAAGCGTAGTAGGCTATGGTCTTATAACGACATTGTGGAAGTATTAGAAGGACATAAGGTAACATTTAAACACATCTCTCTCTCGCACATGTGTGTGCACAAAGTATGCATACTGTTTTTCTTGTTTGGTAGATGTAGCGTATGCATACATGTGTAGAGACACTATATCAAAATACATGGTAACCTAGTGTGCATACTCTTTTTCTCTTTTCCTTATTAACTCTCTTTTCTTTTTATGCTTGTATATAGTTCTGTTATCCAATAACGCCCATTTAATTGAGTTATTTTCTACTATAGGGAACTCAAACAATAAAAGGCATGAGCCTCTCCTATGCTTCTAGGCCGCCTATTATTTTAACTACGGAATCCTTGGAGATGATGCCCAATTTGAGGTTTCTCAATGTTACAAATTTTAAGATTCTATGTCCCAATTTATATCATAGGAGATTAGTTTGTCTCACCCTATCAAACAAGGACTGTAATCAACTTTGGAATGTCAGGCCTCCAGATGAACAAAAGGTATATTACTTGCCTTTTTCTTTCTCTCTTTAATAATATTGAGTTTAATTGATTGTAATACATGTATGTTTTCTCTTCGTTTGACAGCGGTTTCAAAATTTGAAAATTCTTGAGCTTTCAATGTGTTACTCCGTATCAAAGTCCCTAGAATTTTCATGGTTTCCTTCCCTGGAACAATTAGAGTTCATTTGGTGTTCTTCATTGGATGAGTTAGACAAGTCCATTGGGCAGTTGAGTCAACTCAAAAGGCTTAGTGTCAGGTTGTGCAGTTCACTCAAAAAGTTACCTGACTCAATTGGTGATTTAAGCTCTCTAATCAAGCTTGTCTTGCTTGGAACAAGCATAGAAGAACTCCCAGACAGCATTTCTAGGATGAGTTCTCTCGAAGAGCTTATGCTTGACTCATGTGTGTCACTCAAGAAGTTGCCTAAGTCAATTGGAGATCTAAAATCTCTAGTCAAGCTTGACTTGTCATCAACAAGCATAGAAGCACTCCCAGACAACATTTCTAGGTTGGGTTCTCTCAAAGAGCTTCTTCTTGTGTATTGCGAGTCACTCATGAAATTGCCTGAGTCAATTGGTGATCTAAAATCTCTAGTCGTGCTTGACATATCATACTCAGGAATAGAAGAACTTCCAGACAACATTTTCAAGATGAGTCTCAAAGAGTTTAATTTTAAGGGATGCCTATCACTCAAGAAATTACCTGAATCAATTGATAATATTCTAAAATGTCAACTGAAACTAGACTTGTCGGGAACTAGCATGGAAGAAGTCCCAAGTAGCATTTACAAGATAAGTTCTCTCAAAGAGATTATTTTCTCACGGTGCTATTTACTTAAGAAGTTGCCTGATGCAATTGGTGATTTAAGATCCCTAATCATGCTTGACTTGTCGGAAACAAGTATAGAAGAACTCCCAGATAGCATTTCTAGGTTGAGTTCTTTAAAAGAGCTTATTCTTGTACGCTGCAAGTCACTCAAGAAATTGCCTCAATCAATTGGAGATTTAAAATCTTTAGTGAAGCTTGACTTGTCATACTCAAGAATAGAGGAACTTCCAGACAACATTTCCAAGATGAGTACTCTCAAAGAGCTTATTCTTAAGGGATGCAAATCACTCAAGAAGTTGCCTGAATCAATTGATAATATTCTAAAATGTCAACTCAACCTTGATTTGTCTAACACTGGAATAGAAGATGTCTCAAATAGCATTTGCAGGATGAGTTCTCTTAAAGAAATTAGTTTCTCGCATTGTGCTTCACTCAAGAGGTTGCCTGAGTCAATAGGTGACCTAAAATTTCTAGTCAAGCTTGACTTGTCAAACTCAGGAATAGAAGAACTCTCGGACAGTATTTCCAGGATGAATTCTCTAGAAGATTTTGAAATCATGCAAGTCACTCAAGAAGTTGCCAAACTCCATTGGTGATTTAAGATCCTTACCGAAGCTTGAATTGTCAGAGACAGGAGTAGAAGAACTCCCAGATAGCATTTCTAGAATGAGTTCTCTAAAAGAGCTTATTCTTGTACGTTGCAAGTCACTCAAGAAATTGCCTCAATTAATTGGAGATCTAAAATCTTTAGTAAAGCTTGACTTGTCATACTCAGAAATAGATGAACTTCCAAGCAACATTTCCAAGATGAGTCCTCTCAAAGAGCTTATTCTTGAGGGATGCAGATCACTCAAGAAGTTGCCTGAGTCAATTGGAGATATAAAATCTCTACTCAAGCTTGACTTATCAAATTCAGGAATAAAAGAACTCCCGGACAGTATTTCAAGGATGAGTTCTCTAGAAGAGCTTATTCTGAAATCATGCAAGTCACTTAAGAAGTTGCCAGATTCCATTGGTGATTTAAGATCCCTACCGAAGCTTGACTTGTCAGAGACAGCAGTAGAAGAACTCCCGGATAGCATTTCTAGAATGAGTTCTCTAGAAGAGCTTTTTCTTGTACGTTGCAAGTCACTCAAGAAATTGCCTCAGTTAATTGGAGATCTAAAATCTTTAGTAAAGCTTGACTTGTCATACTCAGAAATAGATGAACTTCCAAACAACATTTCCAAGATGAGTCCTCTCAAAGAGCTTATTCTTGAGGGATGCAAATCACTCAAGAAGTTGCCTGAGTCAATTGGAGATCTAAAATCTCTAGTCAAGCTTGACTTGTCAAACTCAGGAATAGAAGAACTCCCGGACAGTATTTCCAAGATGAATTCTCTCAGAATGCTTGTTCTCTGTGCGTGCTGGTCATTAATGAAGTTTCCTAATGTTCTTGGACGACTACACGAGCTTGAGGTATTCGATTTTGGAGGTTGCACTAACCTAGTGAAGCTACCAAGGCAAAAGGGGGGATCAAGATGTTTGGATAGCATTAACCTAAATCTGTTCAATATAACCAAATTTCCTGATAATTTTTCATTGCCCCAGAATTTAGTGAAACTGAAAATCAAACATCTTGGGCTTCAATCCTTTCCGCTGGATATCGCACCCTTGAAAACCTTGAAGAAATTGAAGATCAGTGGATGTGGAAAGTTGGAATACCTCCCAGTGCTTCCCTCAAATTTAGTTGAACTCTGTTGTGAAGATTGTGATTCGTTAGGAAGACTTCCAGATCTGTCAAAACTGAAGAGCCTGACAACATTAAAGCTAAGATATTGCAGAAAGCTGGAGGAAATACCAGACCTTGAGGGAACAGAATCGTTAGAAGAATTGAATGTGGAAGGATGCTTTAACTTGAGACATGCTCCAAGGAAGACACAGGTCAATTTCCTTGCCCTGTTTACACCTAAAACTAATTGGAAATAGATATTAGAAGCTGTAAATTAATTCATTATTCTGATTGTTGGCTTCTTTCCTTTTCTTTCTTTTTTTTTTATTTTTTATTTTTTTTTTTAATTTATTTATTTGCAGGCAACACTTTTACCAAGCAACAGGGCGCTAGCTGTTGGTTCGGCTCACGCTTTGACTGCAAATGATGGGATCTATAACAATGGTTTTATTCTTTCTTTTGGTTTGGAATTCTTCTTTGATGATGCGAAATTGCAGGACGGTCATCCGTTAGCCATTGATGTTCAATTTTCTGCCATTGTCTACCAAAAAGAGAAAAGAATCAGGTGTCATCACACGCTGAGAATTGAGGACGTTATGGAACTATATGACCAAGAGACAATATGCAATTACCATTTCAAAGGCTTGAACTGGTTTGGGATTCCGTTGCAAGGAGAAGATTCTATTCAGATTTTAGATGTCAAAATACATAGCTTCAAATGGTCATATGTCGATGAAGTTGGTGGAGTTGTGATGTTGAATTATGCGCCCAACCAGCACCAATCAATAATACTCTTGAGTTGTATAAGATTAGGCCCTGTTTCTGAAGCATTGGGGCAAGAGGAAGACGCATTGAACTTAACATGTTGGCCACGAGCAGAGGTTGAAAGGTCAAGTACCGTTCCTGACAAACAAAAAGAGGAGGAAGAAGAAGATGGGAATAACGTCCCTACAGTAGATGTCTTGGGTTATTTAGGATTGAGCTCTGTTTCTGATGCAATGGAAGAAGAAGAAGAGGAAAGCAATGTCCCTACAATAGATTTCTTAAGTCATTTAGGATTGGTCTCTGTTTCTGGTGCAATGGAAGAAGAAGAAAAGGAAAACAATGTCCCTACAGTAGATTTCTTGAGTCGCTTAGGATTGGACTCTGTTTCTGATTTAATGGCAGAAGAAGAAGATAAGTTGAGGCACGGCTATAGGGTTGGTCTTGGCTGCGACAACGATGATGATGATGAGGCACCAGATGCGGGGAGCTGTTTCTGTTTCCATCCTTTTCTGTTTCTTCGTTCTTTGCTTTTCAGATCCTAAATCCAGTACTGACATGTATTCACAATGAGGTCAGAGTGACTACTACTACAGTAAAGATTTATGTGGTGACGCCTCATTTTATTCTACTGGTCCTTGGATCTCTTATGTTGCCTGAGTTCAACTCTCTTAACGACAATGGCGAATTGTTGGTGTCATCCCCAGGTACATGGAGTTTAGTTGAATCTGCATGTGGTCTAACCTCTTAATTTGCTTTTATCAGCTAAACAAGAAAAATAAATTCTAACCTTCTAACTATGATTGTTGTTGGCCTCAGCTCTCCTCTTGTCTTTGTTCTCTTTTTGGGGATAAAGATAGCTTAAACACCATATAAAGAACAGCAACAATTTCCTGTGTGACCCACTGAGGAGGCCCCAAGGGAATCCAGATTCTTCAACTCATCCAACTAGCCATGTAAGTGGGCAAACAGGTGCTGATTTTGAAAGTATACGTGTGCTAATTTTTTTCTTCCCCCACCCCCCAAAAAAGAAAAAAACCCATTTTTGCTTCTGAAAGTTAATAGGTGCTGATTACCCAACCTGAAATAAGGTACAACTTAAGGAGCTCCACAGTTGCTAATTACCCAACCTGTAATCAGGCACAAATTACTGGCTCTACTGGGACTTTTACTTGACCAAATCAAATGGATGAATAAGGTACACAAGTACACAACTCTATATGAAATACACTGACTTGGCAGCGAGTTACTGTAACTACCAAAAGTCTTGTAGAAGGTCACCCATGGAATTTTTATGATTCCCAAGTTTTAGTTATATGTAAAAAATGTGTCTTAGAAGGAGCACAATCTTTTCTCACATTTTAAGTATGTTTTGATTTACTTTTGCAAGAGGATAATATGTTCAAGTGCATTAATCTGTGTATAGATTATATTGATTGGGGCATCGCTAATTCAGGAAAATTTTGGCTCACTAAATGGAGTTAAATGACCATAGAGCTTTTGAGAAACAGCTGAGGTCTTCTCATTCACTCATGATCCAGGAAAATAACCTTAAGATTCTCAAATTTTATTTGTTCTAATCTTTCTAAGGTATGTCATCTTATCCATAGTTTTATCTTCCTTTGAAACCAGGCAGGGCTTGCTAGATGTGATCTATTCTATTTATTTTTTGTTTTCAGCTTGGCTGTTATACCACATGATTTCCGAACTGGCTAACCCAAACAAATGGTTTTATGAAATGATTTGACCCTCTTATGTTTTCATGTAATTTCTAAGGAGTTTTCAGTGATACCCAGATCTTTTTAAAGACAGGAAAGGAGTTCTGTTGTAAAGCTTGGTTGTTTATATGATGCCTATCATGACCATGATGATGAACAGTTTCGTGGATATGTGACTACTGAGACGGATAGATGGACATGTGGAATGATGTAGCTAGCCCATTTCAGATATATCAAGGTAGAAAGTGTTCTTCAAAGATAGTGGTCATAACTTATTGATAACTAGTAGACTTTTAGGTCAATGTTAGTTGTTGTGCTAGCTTATGTGGTTAATAAATCAAATCTAACCCTCTGTTACAGGGACTTTTGTATTGTTAGCATGGTTGTAGCCAGTGGCCTGCAGGGGAAGTCAGGACTTGACTTAGATATGCTACCACTGGGGTAGCTCACTGATCCAGGTTATAACTACTTACATTTGCTAGTGTTCTTCCATCTCTTTTACTTCCAAAAATATAAACTTTCTTGTTCATGTAGTGACCTCTAAGCACTCTACAATAGTTGAATTTGAAATCTATCCAGTTTTAAGGGCGCACCCAGTGTTTGAGGCTTTGGTCACTGAACGATTTGGGGTGGGTCATAACTTTTGTAGCTTCACTTTACTTTGCTAAGAGGTTATTTCTGGACACCCTATGGACACTTGATAATGACAATGTATCCAATAGAAATGGTAACAGACATGTCTCAGAAAGTTTTTATTGAGAAGTTATCTGTTGAGTCTGATGAATCATTTTTTCCTGCAAACAATATACAAATAGCATATTACCATCAAAGCAAAAACAAAAGGTACGATCAAATTAAACAGTTAGGGCAACCCTGTTTAACATATTCTTGCCTCTAAAACACCTTGCTTAGTATCCTGGTTTAGCTCAAAATTTTGTTTATATGCTGTTTAAAGGGAGATACATTAATGAAACAGAAGCTAAATTCAATTTCTTGGATATTTATTTTTATTTATATTAGGTGTCAAGCAAGGGTCACATTGAATCTATCCAATTCCTGTTCAGACGAGCAAAGAACAAGTATGTATGTGTGATTTAAAATAACTTAATTCATGGCATCTTCTCAATTTGTGGTGTGGGGTTCAAATTTCCTTGGAGAGAGGTGACTATTTTTTGTGGGAACTCCTGACTCTATTCTGTATGGCAAAATCTAGCTCCTTTCATCTACAGGTTCACGGGTGATGCAAGGCAAATTGATGTGAACACGTATGATTTCATCACAAATCTTGTAAGAAGGCAGTACATACCCCAATAAACAAAGCTCGAGTTTAATTAGTGTTTATGGAGGGTCAAATGTATGGAGCCTTAGCCCTTGTTTTTTAAGAGACTACTTCTACTTGAATTGATGATCAAGCATCTAGCAAGTGAACGCTTGACCGACATGCACATTCTTTGTAGGGGTATGCCGTCCTCCTTTCGTTTAATTTATAAATGTGATATTACCGAAAATAAATTCTTCTCATCAGGATAATCATTTCCAAAAGGAATTGGTAGATAAGTCACAATAGAATAACTGGTTGTTATAATTTCAGGTTTTTTACATCTCTACTGCAAAATTTCAAATCGGCAAAGGTGGATCGACCCATGTTAGATACAATTATTTTAATCCTACTAGCTGCCTGTCAGAATTTTACAGCTTGGGTTGTTTAAGATTTTGGCCAAGACCTTGAGCAGATCGCATAGAAAGATTTTTTCGGGAAGCAGGCTTCTATTTGCCTCCTACTATGCTCTGTCATCTATATAAAATTTTGAGGGTGATAGGGAAAGGTCGATACATTGAGGAAAGCACAAGTGATCTCTAAGCTAGTGATGGAGTACTATTTGAAAACATTTTTTTAAGGGGTTTGAGAGTCTGAGTTGAGAGAAGGTGAAAAGGGGTTTCTGGGTTGAGTAGGGTTTAATTAAGTCCCAAAGTCTTACATATATAGTTATTCTGTCTCTTCTTTTTGTTTTTTGTTTTTTTTTTTTGGGGGTCCAACCCAATTATTCTTTTCTTTCAATGTGAACAAATCTTGATCATGCCTGTAAAAGTCGGCATAGTCAAACACTATAAATACTTAATATTCATGGATTTGCTTTGATCTTTTTTGTATGTGTTGAACAAATTTCCATCAAGTAAACCAGCTTGGTCCTGAACTGATGGCCCAGCTAGGTCCATGACCTTCGATTGAAATTATCGAAGTTGACCAAGGGGTTCAACCCTATATCCTTGAGATGATGCGAAGACTGGTTGGGAATGAAGCTTAGGAATGCCCAGAGAGGGCTGAAGATCTAGTACAGTATCCACCTCAAGCAAGATGCTCAGTGCCATATCCACAACGAATGGCGTATCACCTGAGGTATAGTAGCCGTTATATGAGGCTGCAACCAACGCCTATTTGCATTTCACATGTTAAATAGAGAGGACATCAAGGCCAACCTGGAAGATCCTGTGAATATCCTACCTTAGCTGATGCTATATAAACCCTCAACCCACCTCAGTCAAAGGTAATTGAACTACAATCAACAAATGCTCATTTATTACCCTTTGGCTTTGCAAGGACCTAGTTCTAGGTCATTTACACCCCTAATAGGGGTGTCAACGGTACGGTTTGGAACGGTTTCGGGCCGGGTTTAACGGTTTCAAGCTGAAAAACCCCCAACCCAAACCAGCCCATTTAAAAGATAACGGTTTTGGTGCGGTTTCGGTTTGGTGCGGTTTGGGTTCGGGTTGACTAACGGTTTGGCCTAATGATTTGGATTCGGTTTGGCTAATGATTTGAACTAAATTAAAAATCAATATTGAAATTTATTTTTATTTTTCCTCAACTTCAAATCCTAATTTCTTATACACAAAACTACAAAAGATAGAGGATGAAGACTCCAAGTATATCCAACGATAAGTGATGGCATTAGAAACCCTGATGCCTGATTTCACAAAAATGAAAATGTGAAAGACTGAAAGTCTGAAACTGAAACAGTCGCATTAACGATTAAGATCAAGACTTAATAGTTATCAATTAAGACTTTTTAAATTTTAGAATAATAAAACTAAATGAAATTTGAAAATTAAAAAGTTAACGATTAAGATTAAGACTTAAGAGTTATCAATTAAGACTTTTAAATTTTAAAATAATAAAACTAAATGAAATTTGAAAATTAAAAAGTTAACGATTAAGATTAAGACTTAAGACTTAAGAGTTATCAATTAAGACTTTTAAATTTTAAAGTAATAAAACTAAATGAAATTTGAAAATTAAAAAGTTAAAACTTAAAACTTAAATCGTTAAATGTGTTAACACTCAACTACTCAAATTCAAACTCGAGTCTCAACGTCTCAAATACCGAAATTCATGGATCATTAATTACATTTAAATAATACCACAAAAAATTTAATCACATTTAATATTTTAATTTTATTTATGTAAAAGACTAACGGGCTGACGGAGCCGCACATGGGCTGGGCCGGGCCAGCCCAAAATCGTTCGGGCTGAGGACCCTCAGCCCAATTACGGCCCATTAAAGATCGGTTCGGGCCGGTTCGGGCTATAACAGGCCGGTTCGGTCCGATTTTAACGGTTTGTGTTGAAAATTGACACCCCTAACCCCTAATAATAGAAGCAATGTTGCTTTCATAGTTTAACTTGATCATTTGGAAGCGGCTACCTAATCACCTTGGTTGGCTCACACTCAGTTGTTTTCTCTTTGAATAGGTCATTTGCCAGATTTAGTCACAGTACACTCAAAAGGTTAGATTTGGACACAATTGTATCACATTATGCGCATATGAGCCTCACTTAGTAGTAAAATACCGTTAATATTAACTCAAACAGAATTCAAGGTTTTTTTAGGTGAAAGACTGGTTGTATTAAAATAAAAATGGAATGTGAACATCCACCTAAACAGAGAATTTTGACTAAGATCAACTCATTGCATCCTTCTCTTGCTCTTGAACAATCGCTACTGGCCAAGACAATCGCTACTGGCCAAGATTCAATTAGAGTAGACAATTGGTCCTTTGCCATTGATTTCGATAAAAAGTCAGTCACAATTTTGTCTCTATAGCTGATTAATTTTCTAGTCCATTGCTTCTACATATAGATAGAGAGGCCCACTAGCGCTGCAATACAAACCATGGCAGCTTCTTCTTTGACAATAAGTATGCACCAGTCTATTTCCACTCAAATTTACTCTAAAAATACCGCACAAACCAGCATTTCATAGGTTCCCCATTGAACACCCATTGGAATTTAGTTTCACATACCCCTTAGGAGGTTATCAAAAGAAAAACTTCTACTATGATGATTCGACTACCATCTGGGGAAACTGTTGCTGTCTTTTACCAGTGACTTGTGTTGAAACGTCTCAGACATTGTAAATTTACAGCTTCGGCAGTATAAATTTTTCTAGTTATTCTCAATGATAATTTTAATGGTATTCCATGGAATTTTTGCATTGCCGGATCTTTTTTATTTATTATTATTATTCCTTAATACGGCTTGTCATCACTGTGAAGAACAGAGTGTTAATTGATAACTCAGTCTTGCCTTAGTGTTGGGTAAGGATCATTATTTATAAAGAGATTATAAGAACCCTAAACAAGGGTTGGTAGTTTAGTTGGACTCTACTTGTGTGGAGTTTGCTACAAGCAGTAGTTACCATCAATTTGAAGAACTCTGATCGGCTAGTGAAGTTTGGATGAATTCCATTCAAGGTAGGATTCTCATAGAGTTCCCTAATAATCACCATGAATGCTTTGTCTGTTGGCAACCCCTGTCATCACCATAGATGCTGCTACAAGTAACCATGCTCAGATGTTCTTTACATGTTTCAGTTCTCACACAGTCTGGAGAGTGAAACCTTCATTTTTCGGGTTACACTCTTCTACTCTGTTGTTTGAGGATCATGAAACATTGGACAGTAATACCTGTCAACACTATGCATTTTCTTTTTAGATTTTGCACAAATGCATTGACTCATTGAATTGAATTTGCTGGAAATGAAGCTCTCAGATCATTTTGAGAGATTGATCTGTAATTAAATGTTCACAATATTTTGTTAGAAAGGCTAGTTGAGATGCCAGCATCTCAGTTTATGAGTTCACTTCAGATAACACTTTATGAGTGCTTTCTAATCCACAAAATGCCATTATTATAGTTTGTGAATACGACAGATAAGCTCCATTGAATGAATAAGACTAGGAAGCTTTGGTTGTGGGTATCAATCTCATCTTAGCCTTCGAACAAGCCAAATCCTTGAATGTTCTCTAATCTCATCAGAAAATGTCTTTCGAAGTTTCTACTTTATTAGAAATACTTATTTTGTTCAATTGTTTGGGTCCAAATTATGATTCAAACTCCATTTGTGAGACTCCCTTTGAGAGCCTGTTTGGTTATATGAGTCTAGAGATTTTCAATCTATGGAGTTATAATTTATAAAATTAACTGTTTTGTTAACCTGAATATGTGGAAGGAAATCTGTTTAGCTGACGTGATTTTTGTGAATGCATAGTTTTTTAGCCCTTTTATAATAAAATTGATATCTAAAGATTTCACCCTATACCCATAAATCTACATATTCACGTTTTTAGTGTAAAAATATAATCTCTAGATTTCATGAATCCAGAGTTTTTCACAACCAAACGGGTATAAATCTGGCATTCATGAATTCGGAGATTTGAAATCTCTGGATTCATGTAACCAAACAGGCCCTTACCGTCCCTTGAGTTCTCTTTGTACCGTTGAACTGTGTTCTTAGTTTGCATTGTTCAACAACCTATTCCACAAAAACAATTGACCAGATCAATCCCTTGTCCCTAATTTCTTGCTATAAAGATGAGTGATGACTAATGAGTCTCATTAGCAATAACATCTGAGATCCCTAGACAATGGTGCCAGAGGCTCATCCAGTATACAAGCTACAAAAGAAGTAGAACTTGGTGCATTATGAAGACTAAGGCCTTTCTAGGTCCTGCAGTTCAAGGTCTAAACCAATTTTTCATTCAAAGGTGGTATGTTAAAGCGGTTAAGGATCCAACTTCCCTAGGGAGGTCTTGGTTCGCACCCACTCGGCTGCATTAATATAAAAAAGCTCCATTGAGGATGTAAATCGTGGTGCGCGCAAGCTGGCCGGATGAACCTCATATCCAAAAAAAAAAAAAAAAAAAAAAAAAAAAAAAAAAAAAAGAAAAGAAAAGAAGAAGAAGAAGGAGAAAGAAGAAGAAAGAAAAAACTTGGTGCATTATGAAGACTAAGGCCTTTCTAGGGTCCTGCAGTTCAAGGTCTTAACCAATTTTTCGTTCAAGCTAACCTTGATTCCATAAGATTTGGTTCACCCAGGAACCAGAATCATGGGGTTTGTCTGTTTTGAGTGGCCTAAGCAATGCCCATGGCGATCGCAGGCACTGCTATTCTCTTCTCTCTTTGTCTCCAGTTCCCCTTGACCAGAATTCCATCACTTTGCATGGAATTCTACGATGTTGCCTCTCGTCCAATGCATGGGCTTTTTGGGTTCTCTTTTCTTCAAATGAGACGAAGAGAGATCAGAAGAAGAGGGCATTGTTCATTCCTTCTCACTTGCGCTGATGCGGTAGATCTGATTGGATTTTTATTTTTTTTTAATTTGAAGTTCAAGGGTAATGAGGTAATCTCAAATCCGATTGTGGGTAGAGGGTAGTTTTGGAATCAGAAAAAAATAAAACTAGGGTTTAACAATAGGGTGGCTCATCTCCCTGACATTCCTCCAGGGCTTTACAACCACAAATTATGTTGGCCCACAAATATAAAATAATAAATATTTAAAAAGAAAACTCCATCACCCTCACGTTGTGGGCCCCTGTAATTTGTGGTCAATAGCCGTCGGGGATCATAGTCGAGAAATGATCCGGACAGATTTGACTAATATGTTCAATGCAAGTCCAACATTGAATTGTCTCTGCTTATGAAACAGAGAGTTGGGGGATGTCTATGCATTAAGATCTCTATTTTAAGGTGTTTTACAATTTGCTCTATTAAAGAAAAAGGGGAGAAATTTTCCAAATCGCAAACCCTTCTCCAAAACTTTTGTTTTATTTGGTGGAATTTTTCCTTTTAAATTTTCTTGTGATTTCTTTAAATTTTTTTATTTATCTTGTCTGCGGCTTTTAGAAAAACCAAATAAGAATTTGATTAAGATCAAGATCACTAAAGGCACTCTCAACTTCTTTGTGGATGTTTGCTAGAGTTTTCTTTTCGCAAACAATTTGAGAAGCTCATACAAAATAGTTGCTTGATCACAATGCAACAGAATCGCGAAAAAAAGATGGATGAAGGAAAAGTGTTCTTTTAAGGCAAAAACAAAGAAGGGAAGTCAAAAAGATTTAGGTGCAGATAGGATTAACTATTATTTTTGAGTGAAAAATTAATTAGATTTGAGTCTTCAACCTCAAAATATATAATTTAAATTTCAACCATCAATTTGATATTTTTCAGGTGTCAATTTATAGTCATGCACAAGTAGAAGAAAAAAAAATTTCCCAATTTACTCTCAATTAAATTTGAAAAGATATTAAACAATTAATTTCACACAATGACTTTAGCTCGTGTGTGAAATTTATTTATTTACTTTTTATGAGTGTTGTTATATTGAAAAGAATTTTTTTCCAACCTACACTTCCATGTTTAGGCTGTTTAGCAAAAATTTCTCCATGATTTTATGTTTTTATTTATCAATACTGATCAGTGTTCTTCGCATAAGCCTTTAGACATTCAATACTGATGAGTGTTCTTCTTCAACCAAATTTATTGATTAATTGAAGTGAGATTTACTAAAAGATTAATCAGTCAGGTGACCACATCTTTGTACGTGTAAAGTTACTTAGAAAACCAAGCTGAGGTTGCATGTGATAATGCCGGCTTCATCTTTAGTATTGTGCATCACACGTTAATGTCGGATTCAACTTTAGTACTACGCATTTAATGCATAGGACTATACTGCCAAAGGCTGAGATTTCAATCTCGAACGTCCATTTTCCTTTCAACCGCCTACCTCAATAATTCCATGTTAGGCGTGCCATTGCTTATGATATAGAGGTTGCCCTGCAACATTTGGGTATTGGGACAGAAAACCTCTAATGAGATTTGATCGTTTTGGATTCTCTAACCTATTTTTGGATATTACTTGTTAAGTTTTTTTTCCCCCTCTAATTAGCAAGTACAACCAAGGAACAACATTTCAGCAAAATTCGCCTAGTTCGCAAAATAAAAAACTCACCAAAATCAAGATTTCAAATTTTCGCCGGAAAATCAATTTTTCGATGAAACTTCAAACTTTTTTTTTTTTGTTGACGATCATGAAACTGGTAGCAACGGCGACATCGCTGGATCGTTGAAGAAGAAGAAAGAAAGAGAGACAGAAAAAGAAACAGATGAGAAAGGTAGTAGTAGCGGCGACATCGCCGGAGAAGAAGAAGAAGAAGAAAGAAAGAGAGAAAGAGAAAGGAATAGCAGCAGCCAGCAGCGATATTGCTGGCTACGGCGTCGGCGAGATTTCGTTCCTTGAGTACAACCCTAATTTGGAGAATCAGGCGCTTGAGCAAATCTGAGGTGGTCAGTTAGAAGAAAGTGAGCATGTTGCAAGGGTGGTGGGAGACATGCACACGGTGGTTGTAGGGAAAATGGTCACTGCGGAGGGAGTACATGTGGAGAGAAGATAAAGATGGTGACTTAGATTGAGGGCAAATTGCAATTTCACTTCAAACGGCATTTGGATAATTTGAATTTTTTATTTTGAATAGAGCAAAGTACACTGATACTTTAAAATGGAGACTTTAAAATACTGACATCCTACTTTATGTTTAAAATGTACAAAGACCTCAAAATTGGATTTTCATTAGATATATTGTTCAATTTATCACTGAAAATAAACAGTAATTTGGGGTGCTAGTGTAATTTACTTTTCCTCAAATATAAAGTTGAGTGTCAATACTTTAAAGCATTTCTTTTGTAGGTACCAATATAAATTATTCCTTTTTAAATATAAAGTGAGGTATCAATATTTTAAGACCTTTATTTTGTAGATACCAGTATACTTTATATTTTTTAAATATAAAGTGAGATGTCAATAGTTTAAAGTCTTTATTTTAAAATATCAGTGTAATTTGCTCTTTATAATTTTTTAAGTGAAGAAAAAAAAAAAAAAATTTTTGGTGAGAGTGAATAATCAAATTTCATGGAAAGAAGAAACTTTAATAAGTGAAATTTGTCGGAAGAGTACACGGTTAGCAAAGTTAAAGTTTCACTGAAACCGATACTTTTCATAATTATGTTGGGTGTAATTTATTCAAATGTTACATTTGGTGTCATGATTACACTTGTTTTTGGAAAACGTCGAACGCAGCAGCGGAATCAATGCCTTTCTTGATAGTAAAAAACTGTGGATGGAAAATCACTATTTTAGTTAGTTTTGCCAAAAGGAATGATTTGTCCGTCTTTGAAAAAAAGAGAAGAGAGAGGAAAATATGATTGGGTTTAAATAAAAATTAAATTTAGTTTAAATTAGGTGAGTAGTGTCAGATTACTTAATGCCACATGGCACAATCTCTTATGCAAATTACATGGAATTGTAGGGAAGGGAATTGTAAAAGATATGAATCCAAAAGTTTCAACTTTATTAGAAATACTTTGTTTAATTGTCTGGGTCCAAATTATGATTCAGTTCCATTTGTGAGAGACTCCATTGCCATCTATCCTTTGAGTTCTCTTTATGCTGTTGAGCTATGTTCTTAGTTTGCATTGTTCAACAACCAATTCTACAAAGTCAATTGACCAGATCCCTGGTCCCCAGATGTTTCTTGCTATAAAGACGAGTGATGAGTCTCATTAGTAATAACATCTGAGATCCCTGGACAATGGGGCCTAATAAGGGAGAAATATATCAAGTAAACCAGTTCGGTACGAACCTGACCAGTTTAGTACAAACCTGACCAGGTCAGACCAAAATGCCGACTCGGATAAAACCGACCTTATGGAGGTCGGTAGAATGACTAAGATTCGAACTGGACCAAGTAAGGTCGGCGGAATAGTGAGTCATATTCCAAGAAGAATAGTATTCCAGTAGAATTCAACTATTCGTATTCGGGTGATACTCAATCACTAGGATTCATGTAGCCAACTTATTAAGGTTTGAGTTCCAGTAAAACTCTGACCTAGAAAAGCTATAAAAATGTATGACATCACAAGAGAAAAGTAGACTGAATAGAACTATCATTATTCGTATTATTATTGTTCACTACTTTATTGTCTTCCTTAGTTGGATTCTTAACTAGATCGTCGGAGGTGAAAACTCGGCCTCCACGGTCGAGCTCATTCTTTCAGGTTCAACCGGCTGAAAGGACGAACAAGATAATGCAGCAACAAGGTCAGAGGCTCATGTGGTATACCAGCTATAAGGCCCTTCTAGGTCCTGCAATTCATGATCTGAATTGAACCAATTTTCTGTTGAAGCCAACCTTGATTCTAGAAGATTTGGTTCACCTAGGAACCAGAATCATGGGGTCTGTCTGTCTGGATATGAAGCTGAGGGTAATAAGATAATCTCAATTTTGATTGTGGGTAATTTTGGAATTAGACAAAATAAAAACGACAAAAATTAGATTAAGATCGAGATCACCAAGGCACACTCAACTGTTTTGGGTAGATGATCCTAACTCCTAAGGTTTCCTTTTCATAGACAATCTGTTGCTTTTCCAAGAAGCTCATAGCTGAACGATTGCTTAATCACACCGCAATGGAATTATCTTCATGTTCACCAACATTGAAAGGGACGGACGAACAGAAAGTGTTCTTTAAACTGACGAAAACGGACAAGGGAAGCCATAAAGATATAGGTAGAATATATTTAATGATTTCTTTTGAGTGAAAAAATTAATTGGAATTTCAACCTCAAATATATTATTTTAATTTTAACCAACGAGTTGATTTTTCTAGGTGTCAGCTTTTGGTGGTGTCCTGTCCTGTATGTAAGTGACACTTTTATCCAAGTGATTTAAGCCCGAGCTGGGTTGAACATGACACTTGGTCGGGACGGTTAAGATAGGGTGTTACTTACATTAGACTTATATGACAACCACACTTAAGATGGAAGGTCAACTCAAAGGATGATTGAGAGAGACCAATGACAAGGAAACACAATCTTAGGAGAAATAAAGTTTTCGTCAGGTAAACTTACCAAATTCAGAAAAAGGTAGTACATACAGTATAAAAGCAAGGATTCAATCCAATACATTATGCTTATGTAGCTCTTGCATGCTTAATCTGTTCACTATCTGACTTAACCATTGGAGGCGGCTACTCGACATACGAGCTGACCCACATCTGACCTTGCTTATAGGACTCATTATCTCAATCGTGGAAAGGGGCTTAGTCGAAACCAGGACTATAACTGAGACTCATCAGTAAGCCTAATCCCTACTTGTAGTATATATAATATCACTATCCCTATATAAGAGTGCTGTTGTATCTAAAAATAATTATAGGTGAACCTGCAAATAAAAAATAATAAAATATACTTTTTTAAAACCCATGACCATCCCCAGTGGGCCTATCATTTGTTCTGCCTTTACTAATTACATTAAAAATAAAAAAAATAAAGTATTCTCGGTGGGCGGAGATATCTTTGAAGTTTGAACCAAGTTGAGGTTGCACGTGATAATGCTATGTTAGGCGTGCCATTGCATGTGATATGGGTTGGAAACTTGGAATTGTATTAAAGTTTCTTTGGAGTTTGGATGAAAACTGAAAAGAGCATTGGAGTTATTCCACCAACTTTTCATGCTGTTGGCTATCGTTCAATTAATGAGATAATTTAAAATAATAATAATAATAATTGTTAATATAAAGTTGGTAGACATTTAATGCTTATCTGCGGAAGGTATAGCCGTATAGGTAATACCTCCAACTCCAAGTTCCAAGTTCTAAGTTCCAACCCCTCGATATAAAAAAATTCTCTAAAGTTGGCACGTGTGAGGGTGAAGATAAGATTAAACTTGTAAAGCAATCCGAATCCGATGCTTATTGGACGATTATAAATATTAAACACCTTAAAAGCAAATACCAAAGCAAATTCGCAGGTGGGGCTCGATTATCCACTCAGTTACAGGTCTTAAAAAACTATAAAGTAAATGAATTACCTACTGACAACCTAGGAAATTTTCGTACTTTTAGTTTTCTTCTGCCTTCTGGTAATGGGAAAAAGAGACAAAAGTTGATGGGTAGGTATTCCAATTTCCAACCCTTCTTTATTGATTAATCCGGTAGGTTAAGGTCACCGGAAAAATTTCCGACGAAAGCAGAGTTATAAACCGAGAGAGTTGGGTTCTTGAGAGGATACAGAGCTATTTGAGATCTTTTTTCTTTATCTTCTCTGCTATTCTGCAATTATTACTCTTTTTAACTTCCAACTTCATGGCGACACGAGATTTTCCTTCTTCCTCTTCTTCTTCTTCTGCTGCTAGTTCCAAAACTGAACCTTCTTCTAATTACGATTACGACGTGTTTATCAGCTTTAGAGGTGAGGATACTCGCAAAAACTTCAGTGGTTTCCTCTACAGAACGTTGAAGAACAAAGGAATCAATGCCTTCTTTGATAGTGAAAACTTGTGGACTGGAGAAGCAATTGCTCCAGCCCTCCTGAAAGCCATCGAGGGTTCCAATATCTCGATCCCTGTCATCTCTCAAGGTTACGTGGATAGCAAATGGTGCCTTCGGGAACTTGCTCAGATAGTTCAGTGCCACAGATCCAATAATCAAATAATCCTACCCATATTCTTCCACGTTCACCCATCGGATGTTCGGAAACAGACTGGAAGTTTTGAGAATGCGTTCCTGAAATACCAGGAGGAGATTTTTGAGCCCAAGGAAGTAGAGAGTTGGAGGGAAGCTTTGGAAGTGGTAGGAAATTTGAAAGGAGAAGTTCTCGACGACACCAAGTAAATCTCTATCCCACAAATTCTGTCTTAAGGTAGTCTCATTATCATATTTTATACTTAAATTACCCAGTTGACTATAATTTTTTTAGGCCATTTCATTTTCATTTGTTAGAGTTGCAATTAATTTTACTTATTTGCATTTAAAAAATCCTCTCAATTTGTTTGGTTTTCTCTTAACTTGATATTTGCATCCCCTTCGTTGTTCATGTGATTTTATTTTTATATAAAATAATTATAGGGATCAGGCAGAGTTGATTGAACGAGTTGCCAAAAGGGTTCTAAGTGAATCGGTCAGTAGCGCACGCTTGGCTGAGTGTGAGTACCGCATTGACATGGACTCTAGAGTAAACGATCTATTATCATTATTGGATGTTGGTTCCAATGATGTTCAATTTGTGGGAATTTGCGGTTCCGGTGGTCTCGGGAAGACAACTCTAGCCAAGGCGGTTTATAATGGCATCCTTTCAACCTTTGATAAGCATTGTTTCCTTTCTGAAGTTAGAGAACGAGCAACACAATTCAATGGTCTAGTGTGTTTGCAGAAGCAGCTCTTAAAGGATATTTTCAAAGCCGACTTTCACATAGAAGATTCTCATAAAGGAAAAAGATTGATAAAAGAAAGAGTTAGCAAAGAAAAGGTTTTTCTTGTTCTTGATGATGTGGATGGCAAACAGCAGATAGATGCTTTGGCTGGTAAACACAATTGGTTTGGTCAAGGAAGCAGAGTTATAATTACAACAAGAGATGAGCAAATTTTGAACTCGACTAAAGTGAATAGAGATAAAATATACAAGCCTCAATTGCTAGACCATGCGTGTTCTCTTCAACTATTTAGTTGGCATGCCTTTCAAAATAGCCAACCTCCAGAAGATTATATGCAGCTCTCACATGATGTGGTACGCCATTCTGAAGGGTTACCTCTAATTCTAGAGGTATTTGGGTCTTATCTATCAGATGTAGGTGACAAAGACGAGTGGGAAAGTACATTAAAAATGTTGAAAGAAATTCCTCCTAAAGAAGTCCAACGAAAGCTGAGGATAAGCTATGACAATTTGGAAAACGATTATCAAAGAGACATATTTCTTGATGCTGCTTGCTTTTTCACTGGATGGGAAAAAGAAATTATAATTTCCATATGGGAAGCCTGTGGTTATCATCCAAAATCAACAGTATCTAGATTAATAAAAAGATCCCTTCTAAAGTTTGATGACGAATGCCTGGTGATGCATGATCACATTCGAGACATGGGAAGAGAAATTGTCTTAGAAGAAAGCCGCATAGATCCAAGTAAGCGTAGTAGGCTATGGTCTTATAGCGACATTGTGGAAGTATTAGAAGGACATAAGGTAACACCTAAACACATCTCTCTCTAGCACGTGTGTGTGTACAAAGTATGCATACTCTTTTTCTTGTTTGGTAAATGCAAAGTATGCATACATGTGTAGAGACACTATCAAAATACATGGTAACCAAGTATGCATACTCTTTTTCTTATCAACTCTCTTTTCTTTTTATTCTTATATAAAGTCTTGTTATCCAATAACACCCATTTCATTGAGTTATTTTTCTACTATAGGGAACTCAAACAATAAAAGGCATGAGCCTCTCCTATGCTTCAAGGCCGCCTATTATTTTACCTATGGAATCCTTGGAGATGATGCCCAATTTGAGGTTTCTTAATGTTATGAATTTTAAGATTTTATGTCCCAATTTATATCATAGGAGATTAGTTGCTCTCACCCTATCGACGAGGACCTGTAATCAACTTTGGAATGTTAGGCCTCCGGATGAATATAAGGTGTATTACTTGACTTTTTCTTTCTCTCTTTTAATTATATTGAGTTTAATAGATTGTAATATGTGTATGTTTTCTCTTTGCTTGACAGCGGTTTCAAAATTTGAAAATTCTCAAGCTTTCAGTGTGTTACTCCCTATCGAAGTCCCCAGAATTTTCATGGTTTCCTTCCTTGGAACAATTAGAGTTCATTTGGTGTTCTTCATTGGATGAGTTAGACAACTCCATTGGGCAGTTGAGTCAACTCAAAAGGCTTATTGTCAGGTGGTGCAGTTCACTTAAAAAGTTACCTGACTCAATTGGTGATTTAAGCTCCCTAATCAAGCTTGTCTTGCTTGGAACAAGCATAGAAGAACTTCCAGACAGCATTTCTAGGATGAGTTCTCTCGAAGAGCTTATCCTTGACTCATGTGCGTCACTCAAAAAGTTGCCTAAGTCAATGGGAGATCTAAAATCTCTAGTCAAGCTTGACTTGTCGTCAACAAACATAGAAGCACTCCCAGACAACATTTCTAGGTTGGGTTCTCTCAAAGAGCTTCTTCTTATGTATTGCAAGTCACTCATGAAATTACCTGAGTCAATTGGTGATCTAAAATCTCTAGTCATGCTTGACTTATCATACTCAGGAATAGAAGAACTTCCAGACAACATTTTCAAGATGGGTCTCAAAGAGTTTAATTTTAAGGGATGCCCATCACTCAAGAAATTACCTGAATCAATTGATAATATTCTAAAATATCAACTGAAACTGGACTTGTCAGGGACTAGCATGGAAGAAGTCCCAATTAGCATTTACAAGATAAGTTCTCTCAAAGAGATTATTTTCTCACAGTGCTATTTACTTAAGAAGTTGCCTGATGCAATTGGTGATTTAAGATCCCTAATCAAGCTTGACTTGTCGGAAACAAGTATAGAAGAACTCCCAGATAGCATTTCTAGGATGAGTTCTCTTAAAGAGCTTATTCTTGTACGCTGCAAGTCACTCAAGAAATTGCCTCAGTCAATTGGAGATCTAAAATCTTTAGTAAAGCTTGACTTGTCATACTCAGGAATAGAGGAACTTCCAGACCAAATTTCCAAGACAAGTCCTCTCAAAGAGCTTATTCTTAAGGGATGCAAATCACTCAAGAAGTTGCCTGAATCAATTGATAGTATTCTAAAATGTCAACTCTACATTGACTTGTCGGAGACTGGAATAGAAGAAGTCCCAAATAGCATTTGCAGGATAAGTTCTCTCAAAGAAATTAGTTTCTCACATTGCAATTCACTCAAGAGGTTGCCTGAGTCAATAGGTGACCTAAAATCTCTAGTCAAGCTTGACTTGTCAAACTCAGGAATAGAAGAACTGCCGGACAGTATTTCCGGGATGAGTTCTCTCAAAATGCTTATTCTCCGTGAGTGCTGGTCCTTAATGAAGTTCCCTAATGTTATTGGACGATTACATGAGCTCGAGGCATTAGATTTCGGAGGTTGCACTAACCTAGTGAAGCTACCAAGGCCTAAGGGGGGAACAAGATGTTTGGACAGCATCGGCCTAAATTTGACCAATATAACCAAGTTTCCTGATAATTTTTCAATGCCCCAGAATTTAGTGAAACTGAAAGTCAAACATCTTGGGATTCAATCCTTTCCGCTGGATATTGCACCCTTGAAAAGCCTGAAGCAATTGAAGATCTGTGGATGCGGAAAGGTGGAATACCTCCCAGAGCTTCCCTCAAATTTAGTTGAACTCTGTTGTGAAGATTGTGATTCGTTAGGAAGACTCCCAGATCTGTCAAAACTGAAGAGTCTGACAACATTAAAGCTAAGGTATTGCAGAAAGCTGGAGGAGATACCAGGCCTTGAAGGAACTGAATCGTTAGAAGAATTGAATGTGGAAGGATGCTTTAACTTGAGACATGCTCCGAGGAAGACACAGGTCTAAGTCCGTGCCCTGTTTACATTTGAAACTAATTGGAACTAGATATTAGGAACTGCAAATCAGTCCATTACTCTGACCCAAGGCTTCTTTCCTTTTTTTTATTTTTTTATTTTTTTATTATTTGCAGGCAACACTTTCACCAAACAACAGGGCGCTAGCTCTTGGGTCGGCTCACGCTTTGACTGCAAATGATGGGATCTGGAACAATGGTTTTATTCTTTCTTTTGGTTTGGAATTCTTCTTTGATGATGTGAAATTGCGGGACGGTCACCCATTAGCCATTGATGTTCTATTTTCTGCCATTGTCCACCAAAAAGAGAAAAGAATCAGGTGTCTTCATACTGTTAGAATTGAGGACGTTAAGGAACCATATGACCAAGAGACGATATGCAGTTACCATTTCAAAGGCTTCAACTGGTTTGGGATTCCTTTGCAAGGAGAAGATTGTATTCAGATTTTAGATGTGAAAATACATAGCTTCAAATGGTCATATGTGGATGAAGTTGGTGGAGTAGTGATGTTGAATTATGCGCCCAACCAGCACCAATCAATAATATTCTTGAATTGTATAAGGTTAGACCCTTTTTCTGAAGCATTGGGGCAAGAGGAAGACTCATTGAACTTAACATGTTGGCCAAGAGCAGAGGTTGAAGGATTAAGTACTGTTCCTGACAAACGAAAAGCGGAGGAAGAAGAAGAAGAAGACGGGAATGACGTCCCTACAGTAGATTTCTTGAGTCGTTTAGGATTGAACTCTGTTTCTGATGCAATGGAAGAAGAAGAGGAAAACAATGTCCCTACAGTAGATTTCTTGAGTCGCTTAGGATTGGACTCTGTTTCTGATGTAATGGCAGAAGAAGAAGATAAGTTGAGACACAGCTATAGAGTCAGCCTTCGCGGTGACAACGATGATGATGATGAGGCACCAAATGCGGGAAGCTGTTTCTGTTGCCAGCCTTTTCTGTTTCTTCGTTCCCTGCTTTTCAGATCCTAATTCCAGTACAGAAATTTATGCACAATGAGGTCAGAGTGACAACTACTACAGTAAATATTTATGTGGTGACGCCTTGTTTTATTCTACTGGTCCTTCGATCTCTTATGGTTCCTGAGTTCAACCCTCTCAACAACAAACAATGGATTTGGAGCTGGAGGTTTTTCATCTTCTGGTGATTTGTTGGTGGTCATCCCCAAGTAAATGCAGGTTAGTTGAATCTGCCTGTAGTCTATTCTAACCTTTTAATTTGCTTTATCTACTAAACAAGAAAATAAATTCTAACCTTCTAACTTTGATTGTTGTTGATTCAGCTCCTCTATTTTCTCTTAGGATTGGACTCTGTTTCTGATGTAATGGCAGAAGAAGAAGATAAGTTGAGACACAGCTATAGAGTCAGCCTTCGCGGTGACAACGATGATGATGATGAGGCACCAAATGCGGGAAGCTGTTTCTGTTGCCAGCCTTTTCTGTTTCTTCGTTCCCTGCTTTTCAGATCCTAATTCCAGTACAGAAATTTATGCACAATGAGGTCAGAGTGACAACTACTACAGTAAATATTTATGTGGTGACGCCTTGTTTTATTCTACTGGTCCTTCGATCTCTTATGGTTCCTGAGTTCAACCCTCTCAACAACAAACAATGGATTTGGAGCTGGAGGTTTTTCATCTTCTGGTGATTTGTTGGTGGTCATCCCCAAGTACATGCAGGTTAGTTGAATCTGCATGTAGTCTATTCTAACCTTTTAATTTGCTTTATCTACTAAACAAGAAAATAAATTCTAACCTTCTAACTTTGATTGTTGTTGATTCAGCTCCTCTATTTTCTTTGGTCTCTTTTTGGGGATCAAGATGGCTTATACACCATATAAAAGAACAGCAACAATTTTCTGCATGGCCCACTGAGAAGGCCCCAAGGGAATCCAGATTCTTGAACTCAGCCAATTAGCCATGTAAGTGGGCAAACAGTTGCTGATTTTCATCATTTTTTTTGATGAAAATAAACATGTGCTATTCCCCCCCCCCCCCCCTTTTCTTCGCTTCTGTTGAAAATTAATAGGAGCTAATTACCTTAACCTGCAATCAGGTAGAAATTAAGGGGCTCCACAGGTGCTTACTACCTAACCTGTAATCAGGAAGAAATTTCCAGGCTGGATTCTTACTCGACCGAATCAAATCTTTACCCCGTAGCGCCGCCGAAAAGTAAACTGCCAAATCAATTGAATAAATATTTGATTTTTGTAGGGTTCCTTCCATCTTCTCCATTCCAGGAGTTTGACTTCTGCATGTCTGATTCATTTCTTCACTCTACTTGACTGGTTCTGGAAAGATTCGTCATTCATCTATTGCAATTCACATTTCAGACTCCATTTCATGGCTTCTTCTACCAGCACTAAAATTCTAGTTGAGTGTTTAGATGTTCGTACCCCCACCGATGACGCTTTGGTATAGAGTTACCTGTTTCTCAAGTGTGATACCCTTACCGTCAAATTCAATGATTTCCCAGAAGAGTTCGATGAAAACTACTTTGCTTCCGGATTCAAGTCCCTTGGAAAAATAAGTGCCTTCACGGATCAGTTCTGACATGTGTCGATTCAGTTGCAAGACCACCAATGCTCGCAAATCACTCAAGGGATGGTGTTTTGCATCTCCAATGTCTACGAAGATGATGACCTTCACTTCTATGATGCCTATGTCAAGGACGTAAGTGTTAATATCTTTGCCTTCAAAAATTTCCCCTAATACATTTGTCGGCTTATACTTATTTATTCAGCAATGGGAGTGAATTTTAAATATTTCCTATAAATAGAGAGCTAGGGAAGAACTTCGTAACTGAACAACAAGAACTTTAAGAGGTGATCAAGTGAGCTGTGAGTTTGTGAGAACTTGTGGAGTATATGGTTTTTTGTTCTCTTCAAGGGTTTGAGTTGAGACAGGATGTATAGTGCGTATTTGGATTTTAGATACATGGTTGGGTTTGGTTTTAAACTTAATTCTCACAGTTTTCTTATAATGGACAAGCCTCAAATACGAATCTTGATGTATGTATAGCTGAACCACGTAGATACTTGTTTTATTTTTCTGAACCACGTAGATACTTGTGTTATTTTGCTTTAACTGCATATTGTATATTGTCATTTAATGTGTAAGTGGTGCCCCATGTAGTTAATTTTTAAGGGGGTACTAGTAAGAGTTGTTGTTTCTGATATTTTTGTTTTGTTGTATTTCCACCAGTGATTGACATGTGTGGGGAACAAGGCATAATTTTACTCGGCAATTACTATTTTCCCGTTAGGTAATTTTTCGTTTTGAACTTTCTATATAATTGCTTTTGGCAGAGTATATAGCTTACAAAGATTTTCAGCAAATTTGTTATATTAACCTATAAACTTCAGATTGTGCTCAGAAATCAATGGCCTCTTAAGTTGTTTTTAAGACCTTAGCATTCCATGATAAAGGCAGGGTTGATACTTCCTGAGTTGGTGGAGTTTTGTAACTGAGTTTTGTTTGTTTGTTGTGGCAGGTGCATCATAAAGAACACAATTATGTTAATGGGGAAGAGGAATGCTTATGTGACTTAAAAGGTTTTATGGCTTCATGGCCCAAATGATGGGATAGAGACATTAACTGATGCTGCAAATATTTGCATAATCCTATCTGGAGATGCAGAACAAAATGCTACATTGGCATCTTTTTTGATGATATCAAGAGATAAACTGGAAATGGCTTCACCCAGCACTTATTCCATCCCGTAAATGGTGTTTCAGCTTGCAGAGATGCTTCTATTAATACTCATGGCTCAACTGTTCAACACAAACGCAAAGAAAGTACAAACTAGTTCTACCAGTAAGAAACTGGTAAGTTGTCCTATGGAAATTCTACCACAAGCACACACACTGAAAGACTTGCTCAGCTGTTTTGGGTTGTTATTGTCCTGTGTTTTGTTTGACATTATCTATATTCTCCTTATAGGGGACAAAATGTAGCAAGCTAACCAGACTTACAGCACGAACGTATAGAGTCCAGTTTATTTTTTCGAAGTAGTTATCCCATTTAGTACAATAAAGACCATAATTCTGAAAATCTTTTCTCAGGGAGAATTGGCAAGTCTGGGTTTGGAGAAGACAGATTTAGGAGGTGAAACTCTGGCAGTGAACACGACAGATGGTAGGGATATAGGTTTAGGAGGAGAAACGTTGGCCACCAAGACAGGGGATACATGAGACTGTTATTTTATCATTATTGAGAATATGGAAATGAGCCTGTCACCTCTAGCTGTTGTGCATTCTATTTATAAGCATGCTTCTGTGGTGAGTCATGCTTGCGTGTTCCCAATCTTGTCACGAGAACGATATACAAGAGGATTGATTGGTGCTGATGGCAGAGAAGAACTTAGAAAAGATAAACGAATTTCTTCATGATCCCACTCATATCATTGTGTCATCAAGTGGAAGGTAGCTGCTGTTTGCCATTTATTTCTATGATGTAAGTGACACAACATTTTGTGCAGTGTATGCTGCCCCTCTGCCTAGATGCAGGGGCATGCAAAATGATCAGGGCTCCATTGGCCAATTCCATCTTTCCAAGGGTGTGGTGTTCATTTAGCATGCCCATGTCTGAGCACCGGGCAATCTGTGCTGCGCAACCAGTTGACGTTCTTAAACCCATCTTAACTTGTTCCTAAATAATCTACCTGGTGAAAGATCCTGTTAGTGGTTTTAGTAGTCTAATCTGTGTTGAAGTCACCACTCTACATTTTGCAGGATGAACCGAGGGATTGAAATGCTGAATCTGATGATTTAAAGTTAGTTTTAAGAGGTATCGAAGAGTTCAAGAAAGCTGAAGAATTTAAGGACTTATTCATGATGTTTACAAACCATCTGAATGGTTGAGGAGAAGTTGATGTTGCAGCGCTACAAATCTTGATTCCTTCTGCAGCAGAAGTCTTGTATGAAATTCTAAAGAGAAGCTTCTTCAGTTGGGAGTTTTTGGGACTGTATTCCTCTCATTGCTTATCTTATGTTTTGTATTAATTAAGTTCTACAGATTCAATGGGTGTCTGTCGGTTTGAATTGGTTTTTGACATTATTACCTCCTTCTCCCACCTGTATGGTATTGGCCAAGAATTGATATTTGCCATGTACCTGAAGCTTTCTTCGTTACTCCATAATCTCGTGGTTTTATGTTATTTTGATTATGGCTATACATCAAACATGTCCTCTTGTCTTTTTCATTTCATTTTGAAATTTGCTCTTCCTACAGACTTTGATGTAAACACAGTCCCCTCTCCCTTTGAAGAACCCAATGAGCAATATAATCTTCCAACTATAAATGATAATGTAAAGTATTTGAATAGCAGAGATTATGAACAACAGGGTTAGATGTGTGAGAAGTACTTAAAATACTCAAACAAGCAAAAGTAGACAAATGGAAGAACAAGGAGAAGCAATTAACAAGAAAAGAAGAAACAGATTACGAGCCAAAGCAAAGATTTTCATATGAATGCAATATGAATCAAATAGGATTAAGGTCATAAAAAGAGAAAATTTTCTGAGACGAAGGTTTTAATACTAACGTCGCAGACATAGGCCTCATAAATGTGAAGGTCATCATCATCATAGGAATTGAAAACATAAACCACCATTCCTTGAGAGCACTCATGTCTTACAACTAAATCGATACCGGTCAGAACCGTTCCCTGAAGGCATTGATGCTCCAATGGACTTGAAATTGGAAGCATAGAGTAGAGTTCATCAAACTCTTCAAGGAAATCATTGTACTTCACTGTAAGGGTATTACTAATAAACTGGCGAAATTTCGTCGAAACTTTACGAGTAAAAAAAAAATAACTACTCAAATTTTTTTTAACGGTGGTCATTAATTTCAAGGAAGAAAATTTCCTCGACATTTGTGGAAAAGTAGACCGTTATAAAGTTAAAGTTTCATCGAAATCGATACCTTTCATAATTTGTGACAGTGCATACCTGTTGGGTGTAATTTCAAATGTCAGATCTGGTGTAATTATTACACTTTATTTTTTTAAACCCCAACGCAGCCGTGCTTTCTGATGTCTTTTCATTTATTTATTTATTTATTTTGATATTCTTTATAATTAATACACTCTTTTATTGGAAACACCCAACTGAATCTCTTTTAGCCTTTTTGGAAAACATATTTCAAATTTTCAACCTTCAACTTTTTTTTTTTTAACGTTTACAGCTTTCTTTTATATTAAGTTTTAATAAAAAATTGAATCACATTCTTTCTTTTTCTTTTGTCTTTTGTGTTAAAGTTGGGTACTCAAATAGTTTTCGGGTAGGTGGTGACAAAATTTTCAAAAGTGTAGAAGAGAAACGTCAAAAGTGCAATTATTGCTGCAACTTTGAATAATTAAAGAATTTCAAGTGGCTAGATGTTTGATTTTTTATTAAAAATCTATATTAAGTTACAAAATTAATTTTTAATTTTTTAATTTAATTATTTTATTTGTGTGTGAGACTCACAAGATAAGGGAGATAATGAGGCACCATGAGTAAAAGAGGCCCTTCATGACCTTGGTTATGAGGTTCTTCATGACATTGATCATGGGTCTTAATAGTTTTGATCATGGTGGTATGGTGGGGTTATTTGAAGAGTGGAATTTACTTCAATTCTAACTCTTGATCATCAATTCTTATTTCAACTTCATGATCATTCTTGACCATTACCATGAGTGGGTTAAGGTTATTGAATGGATTAAATCCAATTCATTGCTTTAAGAATCTTAAGGGGTGTAACGTGAGGTTTTGGCCTATATAAACCCAACTTTTCCTTGCATGTGGTGTGCAATAGTGACACTCCACACTTACATTATTTGTTTTACAAAGTCCATTTCTTTCTTGAATTTGTCTAAGTGTTGTGCTCTAGCTTTTGACTCCTTGAAGGGACTAGAAGAACTACATCATCTTCTAGTTGGAGGTTGCTTTATCTTGGAGGTGGTGGTGCGAAGAACCCTTGGTAGTAGGGTGCGTCAATTACCTTAAAGAAAGCACTCAAGGTGTGACTCAACCTCATTAATCGGTGGTTTGTTCAGTTGCAACATCAAGCTCTCCGAATTGGCTAAGGATCTTCATCTTTCAATTGTATTGTAATTTCATTTTTGTATTTCATAGAATTTGTAATACAATTACCCCAACACCAGATTTTCGAAAATCTTGCCTAAAAATCGCTTTTGAGGAGTGCTCTCCCGACCAGGAGATGATCCAAATTCGTTTTGAATCCGAATCAGCTACATGGGGAGCACTCTGTGCTCTCCAACAGTTTTAAGACTACAAAATACAATGAGACTCACCGGTGAAAAATTCTCACTGTGCTCTGCCAACAAAGAGATGATCTAGATTCGTTTTTCTTTCACCTCAACAACAATCGGCGCCTAAAAGACTCATAATAAATTAAGGCTAAAGCTTTTGTGTTTTTGGAAACCCATGCTCAAATTGATGAATCAGTACTGCTGTTTTAGCATGGGGGGTTTAATGTGGCAATTTTGATGATTGAATATCTAAGAAATGGTCTAACCGTCTAAGTAAGCCGGTGTCAATATCAGCATCGAATTGAATCATTTACCTTTTCCAGTCTTCCAAAGATTTTCATCAATTCATTGAATTCCTATGTAACCTCTTAGTAATTAATGCTGAAATAAACTCATTAATATCAGCCCTTGATTCCAAACCATAAAGGAGAAGAATAAGATGCAAATTTCAAGCAATCGAATTCAGTTTTTTTGGGAGGACGACAAGATCATTGGCTCTATAAGAAAAGCAACGAAATCTACAAGCGATTAATCAATACAATAATTAATGTAATTAAATCTCTAGAGCTGCTAATACTGTGGCAAATGCTCTAGTTAGGAAATTCTCATCCTTGGCAAGTAGGATGATTTGGTTGAATTCCACTACATGGCTACTGGATCTTTGTAATCAGGATGCTATTTGTCGGTCTTGCCCCCTTCAATAAATCATTTTCTTACCAAAAAAAAAAAATACAGGTCAAAGAAATGGTTACAGAGGTTTAAATAAAGAGATGAAAGTTGATCCTCATGCCTCGTTTTTTTGGTTTCTTTTCTCAGTGTACTCAGTTTCAATCAACTGAGGTTAGTGTGATCTATTAGGCGTTGATCAGTTGGTGTGATCAAGGAACAATATCTCGTCGGGATTTGGGCCCCTTGAAATTTGGTTTAGATCACTTTTAGTTCAATTTAAGTTTCCTTTTGTATATGGCTCCTTTGTGGTTTCAAGAAATAATTAAATAAGGACACACTTAACAGAAATAGTTAGTTTAATAAATTTTGTGACAAAAATACCCTTGTATCATTTGGACTTCTTTTTATTATTTTAGTTTTAATTTACTAAAACAAATACTATCAAAATAAATAAATAATAAATAGATAAATGAAAAGCTTTACCAAACTAATTCCCTCACAAAAACAATGGAGTTTGAAAACAAATAATAGTTGCTCTACAACTTCACAATCAAAGGAGGAAGACAAATGGTCTGTTTTAAATTCATCATGTGACTCTTCAATATAGATTTTGATCTTGCATACTTAGAATGGTCTGTAGTTTCTTTCACTTGTTAAAGAAGAACTTGTCATCTGTATTCAACGTTTTTGTAAAACAGAATTCTTGGGACAACATTTTTTTTTTTTTTTTTGATAATAAAGAGAAAGATATATTACTTAATAATGCATAACATCCATGCTGCTATTTGTAAATGCAGTGTTAGATGCTTCTATGGTACTAGTGCTGCCACTATTTGTTGTAGTATTCAAGGTTAGGGACTGAAAATAATGCAAAATTTGGGGATTTAAAGTTACAAAAAGACACTCCACGAGCATAAGTTAGAATGTTAATAAAGGCTAGAATCAATGTCATTGGCCATGTCGTTGTATGAGGTTTGGATAACCCTTCCAATGCCTCATCTTGGTTGCACCAAATCTCTTGGATTTCTAAATTTATGAATTTTGCCCACTTGAATCCCTTTGTAATCGCAAAAAGTATTGCATCTAAATCATTGCATTTGTTCATATCTCCAGTATCCAAAAAAAGAACTTGTCTGTTGCAAAATATCCCCACATTCCATTCTGCAGTGCTCAATAATTCATTAGATACCCCTGCACATAAAAGAGTGTTTGCATCAATGTTTTTTGCAAATGTTGAGATTTCACAAATTTTTAAAGATGGTATTGCATTGTTGGCTTGGATATCTTTGCCTGTTGTGTCAGCAAAGAAAGGGGACAGGTGGAGGTCCCTAATCCATTTATGAATAATTGCCAGTATATTGTTGGGGTTAGGTCGGTTACCCTAAATACGACATAGTTTCTTTCCTTCTAGATAAAGTAACTAGTAATTATAAAGACTTGAAAAAATCATCGCTATGTTATGTTGTGTAGTCGTGGATCGACTAAAAAACTTTTACATAGGTGCAAAATTGAATTTTATAAAGATCCCCACTCTTTTATCAACCTCCAGCCTTGTTTGAGAAGTAAAGTTGAGTTGATATCTTCCATTTAGCGAAGACCTAAGCTTCCAGCTGATTTAGGTTTACAACACTTATCCCAAGGGATTAGAGTGAGATGTCTTGCTTTTGTTGGATTTCCCAACCAAAATCTTTGATAAAGAGAGTCAATTTACTAACACACAGTTTTTGGGAACCTGAAACACTGCATGTGGTAAAGTGATAGAGGTTGAAGTACATACTTGATTAGTACCTCCCTTCCTGCAAAAGACAGTGCACTTGCTTTCCAATTGGCAAAGTGGCCTTTTAGCTTGGTTACCAATGAAGCAAGGTTTTTGGTTCTTGCCCGTCCAAGCACTAATTGGGTTACAAGATACACAACATCCTTCTTCATTTCTGAAATACCCAAAATTGACAAATTTTGTGTACGGCGTTGAACATTTATGTTTCTACTGAAGAAATCACCACTTTTTTCAAATTAATCTGTTGCTCAGTAATGTCAGCAATAAGCTTGAGAGCAGATTTAATGGTAAGAACGTCTTCTTTTTCTGCTCTACAAAATAAAAAAGTGTCATTTGCAAAAAACAAATGAGAGATTTCTAGTGCTTGTCTGGTAATCTTGATTCCTTTGAAGAGATCTATAGCATGGTATTCATTCAAAAGTCTCGAGAGAACTTCCATAATCAATAAGAAAAGATACAGACTTAGAGGACATCCTTGTCTAATTCCTCTAGTCCTAGAGAACCAATGAAAGGGGGACCCATTGAGTCTAATAGAAAAAGAAGTAGTAGACACTAACTTGTCCATAAGGCTACACCACTTCTGGTCGAAACCTAAAAAGGAGAAGAGTTTAAAAATGACTCTCCACTCAACTCGGTCATAAGCTTTAAACATGTCCGATTTTAGGGCCACATACCCACTTTTGCCACGAGTTGAGGACAAGAAATGGAAAATTTCATGAGCCAAAAATATTATTAGAGATCTACCTTTGAGGGACAAAAGCTCCTGTAGAGGTGAGATAAAACATGATAGAAGAGCTTTAGTCTTTAGGCAAGGATTTTAGCCAAAATTTTATAAGTGACATTGTAGAGGCTTATAGGTCGGAACTTAGAAACAAGTGTGGATTTTTCTTTTTTGGGTAAAAAGCAAAGTAGGGTGTGGTTGGTACCCCAAGGCAGAGTTAGATCGGAGAAGAAAGAGTTTACAAAGCGAAATAAATCTGGATAAACCAAGTTCCAAAATTTCTGATAAAAGCATGCATTAAACCCATCAATACCAGGAGCTTTATAAGGGTCAAAAGAAAAAACAACTTGTTTAATTCCTTCCAATGAGGGTGCAACAGAAATGTTCACAAGGTTAACGTTCGAGTCAAGAGGGGGGAAAAGGGGTTCTACAAAGGAGGGGTCAAGGGGACCAGCAGTGGAAAACAAGACTTGCATGAAGTTTGCAAAGACCTGTGCAATCTCATGGGGTTGTCGAGCAACCCCAACATCAGACTCAATGAAGTCAATTTTCCTATTGTGAATGTGGATTTTGGAAGATCTATGGTAGAATCTAGTGTTTCTATCACCATCCGAAATGTACATACTTCTGGATTTTTGAAACCAAAATAATTCTTCAGCATTGGGAGCCCAAGAGAGGAGATCCTTCTTGTATTGAATCAATTCCCAATCTGGCCAGTGAGCATTTTCCAAGAGGTCAATCTCAATCGAAAGGTTGTCAAAAATTTGACTGACAGTACCAAAAACCATTTTATCCAACCTAGTAAACTATGGGATATATTAGCAAGGTTCCCTTCAAGCGGTTGCGGCACATTGGTACCCCATGCAGAGTTAATAAAGGGAATAAATTTTGGGTGTACATGCCAGGCCATTTGATAATGGAAAAGTTTCTTCCCACCTGACTTAAAATTTAAAGTTGACATAAGAATGGGGTTGTGGCCAGAAGCCGCTTAATAGATGAAGAGGGAAAAAGGGTTGTCAAAGGGGGCAAGCGAGCACATGATCAATTTTTTCCTTCACTAGATGTGGGGGTTTTTGCCTATTGGTCCAAGTATATGTACAACCAAAACCGGATATTTCCTGTAATGCACATTCTACAACCAAATTTTGAAAATCAGCAAGAGAAGGCGAAGGTTTAAACCTTCCACCAAGTTTACCCACCTTATCAAGGACCTCATTGAAATCCCCCGCTAAGGTAAAGGGTTTGTCCAACTGATAGCAGAAAGTAAGTAAGGAATTCCAAAAAAAAATTCTCTCAGAGTAGATAGGGGGTGCATAGATAAAAACAAATACCCAAGGGAACAGGCTTATCGCACAAGATGGCAAAGAAATTTTCATCAGAGTGTAGCAAGGAGAGACAAGCCCCTTTACATCCCAGGATTAATAGTCCACCTTTGAGGCCTTTTGTTCCCCTACTATTAGAGAAACCAATACAGCTAAAGAGTTTAAACACACTTTTCCTAAATTCCAGTAGCTTTAGGTGGTTCGAACACTTGGTTTCACAGAGGCATACCAAATTAGGTTGATGCAAGGAAAGAATTTTGTTTAAACAAAGAATAGAAAATTTCCCATTAATCCCTCTGATATTCCAACACAGAGTTTATTAAATTTCTCATATTGAAAGAGATAATAGATGAAGTTAAATGATCAAACCAGACCGCCACCTTTCAAACAACGACAGGGATCAAAAAGCGGCGGGTAAAGGGAATCTTATTTCTTTTTCCCCCTAATTTTACTCACACCTTCCTCATGGAGGAAAAAAACGAAAAAATTTATTTGTTTAATTTTTTTTTTACGATTTAAAAATCTCTTCTTCTTTCACACCTTCTTCTTCTTCTTCTTCTTTTCTCTTTTTTCTATTTCAATACCCAACTACTATACGAACAAGAAGGTAGTAGAGAACCAACAAGGAGCAAGCCGTAGGAAAGGAAGGAAGATGAAAGAAATTTTAGTAGTTTAAATAGATGAAGTTTCAACAACCACCTTCAACGAGAAGGTCAATCCGAACTACTCAAGGTCCAATCACAATCAAAGAATTAGCACTAAAGAGAGAGTATAGAGTTGAGGAAAAGCATAATAGAAATAAGGGCCAAATAATTTAGATGAGTACCAAAAATACACAAATACAATAGAAAAGACAAACCAAGACTAACACACGTGGGTTAGCAGCCACAAAAACTAAAAAGTAATTACCATAACTAAGGTACACATGCGGGAATTAAAGCAATACAACAACAATTTGGAGTTTAACAAAACAGATTAGTGAAGCACAAAGAAAGATTAGCTAAGCGCAGAAGTGATTGCGGGGTTTGGAGATGAGCTTATTGCACGAACAATAGATAATCGCCCAAAGAGAGATAAAGTAAACCATGCAATGATCAAAGAAAAAGTTGTATTTGTGATAGAGAAAGACTTGGGGGGCATTGGATGTCGTTGCCATGTTGTCCATCTGAAAGTTTTGAGCAACCACTGGTTCAGGTGCAGGCTGTCCAAGAAAACCTGAGTATTGAGCTTTCATTTCCTCCCAGAGTTGAAGAAAATGAGTTATTGGGGTTGGTGACGCAAACAAAAGGGAGTTCAGATGGTTGGGGAAAGAGTCAAGGGGACTTTGTGTGTCATCCGATATGGTGAAGCGTTGGCGTTTCCGGCAGAAGTTACTTATCCCCTCCAAACCTCCTCCCTGTAAGCCATCCGTACGTGTTAGTACCCTTTCCTCCGTAGTAGGTATGTTTGTATGATCTCCTTCCGCCATGTTAGGCACATCTGCATTTGCTTGTTTTGGGTTTGGTTGGGTTTGAGATTGATCTCCAATGTGCACATGAACAACTTGAATGTTGAAGATTTGTTGTTTGTAGTTGTCACCAGCTGAATTAAGGTTTGCTTTAACCGTTTCCGAAAAATTCCTAACAGCAGGGTCACTCAGTAGAGCCATAATGCTAGACAGATTAGCCTTATGGTCTTAGTTGGGTAAGTCCGGATTTTTTTTCTTGATTTTTCTCCTCTTTCAGTGCTTCAGCTCGGCTTTTTTCCTGAAACTTTTCCTCATTCAGCGCTTCAACCGAGATCCTTTGGTTTGATTCACTCGAATTGTCCTTCCAGTGTAAATGTTCTTGTAGCAGCTGAGCTAGGAAATTCGTATTTCCCACTTCTTTCTCAGCATTATCTGACACCACTATTGCTTTCCCTTTTCTAATTCTCTTCAACTTTGCTTGTTCATCTTCGGATTGAGCACTATCAAATTTTGCAGCAGTAGAGAAAAATACAACAACTCCATCCAGCAATCTCATTGGATTTTCTTCCATTTTAGAGATAATTTTGTTTCCTTCTTTCCATCATTTTTCTTTTCCATTTTCTTTTTTTTTTCTTTTTCTTTTTCCTTTTCTTTTTCTTTTTCATTTTCTTTTTCATTTTCTTTTTCATTTTCTTTTTCATTTTCTTTTTCATTTTCTTTTTCATTTTCTTTTTCCTTTCCTTTTTCTTTTTCCTTTTCTTTTTCTATTTTCATTTCTTCTTCATTTTCCTTCTCAAGTTCTTTTAAACACTGCACTTCAATCTCAGCCAGCATAGGTGCATAAAAAATTCCTTCCAGCAAGGAACCTTCAAATTCAGACAAAGAGGTTGTGAAACCTTTAAGGGGCAGGTTCGAATCGAATCTTCCATGACCTCAGAATTGGGAATATGGATAGGACAGGAGTCCTTTTGATCCATCATCCCGACAATTGTTTGGGATGAAATTTTTTCAGAAATCATTCTAGCCCCCCAAGATAGAGATCCTCTGCGAAATGGATCCGTAATTGCAGTGGTAATAAAAATCTGCTAGTAGAAGGCCGGCGGCAAGATTGACCACCCCTTCATAAAGCAAGCAATACTTCTCTTGATGTGTAATTTTTCCACATTTTGAACAGACAAACATAACTTCATACAAAGTTAAGACGGAGAACCATTCTCCCTCGATATTTTTTATAGAAACATATGGCTTGATTGGATGATTAATATCAAACAAAATCTTCAATCTGGCAGTGTTAAGAGGCATACCCAGATCCATGAAATTCATCTGAACATTAAGAACAGTGCCCACCTCTGATGCAGCGTTGAAGAGTTGTTCAAATGCGAAGCAATTGGGTCTTACATTGCGTAGTTGGATCCAGATGGCAATGGTGGGAGTAAGGATTCTTATGGTTGTTAGGGAATGGTTCAATGGATAGATGTACTAGGTGAGCACCAATCCACCAAGGTGAGAGCGAAAGTACCTTGCTCCTAGCTTCGTGGGAATGAAAGGTTGCTCTAATATTATCTCTCCCAAAAAAAGCAACAGAGGCTACTCCCAAATCTTTCCAGAATTCGACAACACTTCCACACAGCAGAGCCATTTTGAGAGGCGGGAACCCAAGAGCATAGCCGAAGAGAATCTTGTCAGATGTGCACTCGAAGTTCTGATCACGTTTTCGTCCATCCAGTTGGTGTTCCGCGGCCTTTCAAACAGGAGTTTTTCCTTTACCTTTGTCATTGCTTCTGTTGGTGAAAGATAGCCTGACTGTAGAGGGAGTTGCTGCAATTTGAGGACATTTGCCTGGCAAGGGAGGAGGAGGGGAGGAGAATTTACAACTTTGCATGTTATCACCAACACCAGCACCCAAGTAGAGGGGTAGTACCACTGGTGTACCACAAATCTGACCAACAGGATCAAAAGAGAAAGGAAGTACAGGGAGGAGAAATGCGCAACAGATGCTAAAGGCAGTAGTTCAACTTTCAGTAATCGAAAAAGAGTACAAATGCAGCAGGGTATCGCCCAATGTGGATTAAGGGAAAATTTAAAATGGAAAACAACAGAACTTAACCTAGAGTAGCGGAGCTAAAAGTAGCCAGGCATTAGGCAGTTCAACGTACGGGGAAAGCAAGGGAGGGGGAGGTGTTATGCTACATAGGTTCTATAGCCCTTACCTACAATAGTGCTCGTAGCTTTCAGAGGACATTAAGACAAACGAGACAATCCACCCCCCAGGAGAGGGGGTTTAGCCGAAGTGGACAGCAAAAAATATCATACAGGAAAAGTATCGCTGATTCGCCAGAAAATCAGTGGCAATATTATTGAAATTTTGCCAGATCGGCGATAAAATAACGAAATTCTCGAGTTTTGGCGTCCGTTTCAATTCGCCATTTACCAAAATTCGGCAAAATTTTGCCGATAAGTTGCACCTTTACGATTTCTATTAAGTATGTCTTCATTTAATCATATCTTGAAACCACATGAGACCATATGCAAAAAAAAAACTTAAATTGAACTAAAAATGACTTGGACCAAACCTAAGGGTCAAGAAGAAAAAATACCTTTATTTTTTTTAATATTTACAACGTTTTTTTTATTAAATTTTAATTAAAAAAAAGTTTGAAATGGGGCTACTTTTGAATCACATTCTTTCTTTTTCTTTTGTCCTATTGTCCTTTCTGTGCTAGGTTAGGTTAGGTAGTCAAATAGTTTGCGTGTAACCGGTGAAAGAAATTTCAAAAACGTAGAAGAAAAGCCTCAGACACTGCAATTATCGCAGTTGAGTAATTAAGAATTTAAGTGGACAATATTTCCAAAATGTTGCCTGATATTTAAGCAGAAGTCGCTTTCAAGTTTCAGCTAACTTTCTTTTTCGGTGAGAAGTTTCAGCGAACTTTCGTATCTTGTTTCCTTTCACCTCAACAATAATAATTTGATATTCCTCATGGGATAATTTATCCCACCTTTCTCAATTGTAATTTGTGTTTATTTTTTATCAACGCAATTTTATCAAAGTTTCCAATACAATATTTCCCGATGAAAACAGAGTTATATAAACCGAGAGAGTTGGGATCTTGAGAGGATACAGAGAGCTATTTGAACATCTTTATCTTCTCTGCTATTCTGCAATTACTACTCTTTTTAACTTCTAATTTCATGGCGTCACAAGATTTTACTTCCTCCTCTTCTTCTTTGAGCTCCAAAGCTGTATCTCCTTTTATTTACGACGTGTTTATCAGCTTTAGAGGTGAGGATACTCGCAAAAACTTCACTGGCTTCCTCTACAAAACTCTGAAGAACAAAGGAATCAATGCCTTCCTTGATAGTGAAAAGTTGTGGACTGGAGAAGCAATCGGTCCAGCCCTCCGCAAAGCCATCGAGGGTTCCAAGATCTCGATCGCTGTCATCTCTAAAGGTTACTCGGATAGCAAATGGTGTCTTCAAGAACTTGCTCTGATAGTTCAGTTCCGCAGATCCAATCAAATAATCCTACCCATATTCTTCTACGTTGATCCATCGGATGTTCGGAATCAGACTGGAAGTTTTGAGGATGCGTTCCTGAAATACCAGGAGATTTTTGAGCCCGAGAAAGTAGAGAGTTGGAGGGGAGCCTTGAGAGTGGTAGGAAATTTGAAAGGAGAAGTTCTCGACGACACTAAGTAAGTCTCCATCCCACAAATTCTTGCTTAAGGTAGTCTCATTTCCATATCTTATACTTAAATTACCAGTTAATTATAATTTCGTTTTGACCTTTTCATTTCCATTCATTCGTTAGAGTTGTAATTAATTTTACTTATTGCATTTCAAAAGTTCTTTCAATTTGTTTGTTTTTCTCTTAAACTGATATTTCCATCCCCTTAATTGTTCTTGGGATTTTACTTTTCTATTAAATAACTACAGGGATCAAGCAGAGTTTGTTGAATCAGTTGCGAAAAGGGTTCTAAGTGAATTGGTCAATAGCACACGCTTGGCTGAGTGTGATTACCTTATTGACATGGATTCCAGAGTAAACGATCTACTATCATTTTTAGATATTGGCTCCAATGATGTCCAATTCGTGGGAATTTGTGGTTTCGGTGGTATTGGGAAGACGACGCTAGCCAAGGCAGTTTATAATCATATTCTTTCAAACTTTGATAAGCATTGTTTCCTTTCAGATGTTAGAGAACAAGCAGCACAATTCAATGGTCTAGTGTCTTTGCAGAAGCAGTTCTTAAAGGATATTTTTAAAGAAGACTTTGACGTAGAAGATTCTCATAAAGGAAAAACATTGATACAAGAAAGAGTTAACAAAGAAAAGGTTTTTCTTGTTCTTGATGATGTAGATAGCAAACAACAAATAGATGCTTTGGCTGGTAAACTCAATTGGTTCGGTCAAGGAAGCAGAGTTATAATTACAACAAGAGATGAGCAAATTTTGAACTTGGCTAAAGTTAACATAGATAAAATATACAGGCCTCAATTGCTAAATTGTGCACATTCTCTTCAACTATTCAGTTGTCATGCCTTTCAAAATAGACAACCTCCAAAAGAGTATATGCAACTCTCACGTGAAGTGGTATACCATTCTGGAGGGTTACCTTTAATTCTAGAGGTATGTGGGTCTTATCTATCAGATGCAAGTGATAAAGATGAGTGGGAATGTACATTAAAAATGTTGAAAGAAATTCCTCCTAAAGAAGTCCAAAGAAAGCTAAGGATAAGCTATGACAATCTCGAAAATGATTATCAGAGAAACATATTTCTTGATGCTGCCTGCTTTTTCATTGGATGGGAGAAAGAAACTATAATTTCCATATGGGAGGCTCGTGGCTATCATCCAAAATCTGCAATATCTAGATTAATAAAGAGATCCCTTCTAAAGTTTGATGGCGAGTACCTGATGATGCATGATTACGTTCGAGACATGGGAAGAGAAATTGTCTTAGAAGAGAACCGCATGGATCCAAGTAAGCGTAGTAGGCTGTGGTCTTATGGCGACATTGTGGAAGTATTAGAAGGACATAAGGTAACACCTAAACACCTCTCGCTCTCTCACTTTCTCTCGACATGTGTGCAAATTATGCATATTTCTTGTTTGGTTGATGCAAAATATGCATGCATGTGTGGAGACACCAGGCCAAAGTACATGGTGACCAAGGAAAATGAAAGCATGAAAATCAAATAGCACTTCCAAATTTAAAAAATAACAATATCTTTGCATAATGATTTGCATGCACTCCGTTGGTAATATATGATGCTCTAATTTGAAGATGAATCCTAAATTTGTACAATTAGATGCATGAGTTCATAAGAACCAATCACATGGAATCAATCATGGAACTTGTAGTGGAGTGGCATGTACCTCATCGTACGAGTACAAGATTTAGAGTCCTCAAAGTTACTTTTTTTGCACCATTATTAACTCTCTTTTTTTTTTTTTTTTTTTATGTTTCTATATAGTCCTATTATCCAATAATGTCCATTTAATTGAGTTATTTTCTACTATAGGGAACTCAAACAATAAAAGGCATGAGCCTCTCCTATGCTTCAAGGCCGCCTATTAATTTGACTGTGGAATCCTTGAAGATGATGCCCAATTTGAGGTTTCTTAATGTTATGAATTTTAAGATTTTATGTCCCAATTTATATCATAGGAGATTAGTTGCTCTCACCCTATCAGACGAGGACTGTAATCAACTTTGGAATGTCAGGCCTCTAGATGAACATAAGGTATATTACTCGACTTTTTCTTTCTCTCTTCAATAATATTGAGTTTAATAGATCGTAATATATGTATGTTTTCTCTTTGTTTGACAGCGATTTCAAAATTTGAAAATTCTCAAGCTCTCAGTGTGTTATTCCTTATCAAAGTCCCCAGAATTTTCATGGTTTCCTTCCTTGGAACAATTAGAGTTCATTGGGTGTTCTTCATTGGATGAGTTAGACAAGTCTATTGGGCAGTTGAGTCAACTCAAAAGCCTTATTGTCAGGTGGTGCAGCTCACTCATAATATTACCTGACTCAATTGGTGATTTAAGCTCCCTAATCAAGCTTGTCTTGCTTGGAACAAGAATAGAAGAACTCCCAGACAGCATTTCTAGGATGAGTTCTCTCGAAGAGCTTATGCTTGACTCATGTGTGTCACTCAAGAAGTTGCCTAAGTCAATTGGAGATCTAAAATCTCTAATCAAGCTTGACCTGTCGTCAACAAGCATTGAAGCACTACCAGACAACATTTCTAGGTTGGGTTCTCTCAAAGAGCTTCTTCTTATGTATTGCAAGTCACTTATGAAATTGCCTGAGTCAATTGGTGATCTAAAATCTCTTGGTATGCTTGACTTATCATACTCAGGAATAGAAGAAATTCCAGACAACCTTTTCAAGATGAATCTCAAAGACTTTAATTTTAAGGGATGCTTATCACTCAAGAAATTACCTCAATCAATTGATAATATTCTAAAATGTCAACTGAAACTGGACTTGTCAGGAACTAGCTTGGAAGAAGTCCCAAGTAGCGTATACAAGATAAGTTCTCTCAAAGAAATTATTTTCTCGCAGTGCTATTTAATCAAGAAGTTGCCTGACGCAATTGGTGATTTAAGATCCCTAATCAAGCTTGACTTGTCAGAAACAAGCATAGAAGAACTCCCAGATAGCATTTCTGGGATGAATTCCCTAGAAGAGCTTATTCTTGTACACTGCAAGTCACTCAAGAAATTGCCTCAGTCAATTGGAGATCTAAAATCTTTAGTAAAGCTTGACTTGTCATACTCAGGAATAGAGGAACTTCCAGACAACATTTCCAAGACGAGTCCTCTGAAAGAGCTTATTCTTCAGGAATGCAAATCATTCAGGAAGTTGCCTAAATCAGTTGATAGTATTCTAAAATGTCAACTCAACCTTGACTTGTCGGAGACTGGAATAGAAGAAGTCCCAAATAGCATTTGCAGGATGAGTTCTCTCAAAGAAATTAGTTTCTCGCATTGCGATTCACTCAAGAGGTTGCCTGAATCAATGGGTGACCTACAATCTCTAGTCAAGCTTGACTTGTCAAACTCAGGAATAGAAGAACTCCCGGACAGTATTTCTGGGATGAGTTCTCTCAAAATACTTATTCTCCGTGAGTGCTGGTCATTAGTGAAGTTCCCTAACATTGTTGGACGATTGCACGAGCTCGAGGTATTAGATTTTGGAGGTTGCACTAACCTAGTGAAGCTACCAAGGCCTAAGGGGGGAACAAGATGTTTGGACAGCATCAACCTAAATCTGACCAATATAACCAAGTTTCCTGATAATTTTTCAATGCCCCAGAATTTAGTGAAACTGAAAGTCAAACATCTTGGGATTCAATTCTTTCCGCTGGATATTGCACCCTTGAAAACCTTGAAGCAATTGAAGATCTATGGATGCGGAAAGGTGGAATACCTCTTAGAGCTTCCCTCAAATTTAGTTGAACTCTGTTGTGAAGATTGTGATTCGTTAGGAAGACTCCCAGATCTGTCAAAACTGAAGAGTCTGACAACATTAAAGCTAAGGAATTGCAGAAAGCTGGAGGAAATACCAGGCCTTGAGGGAACAGAATCGTTAGAAGAATTGAATGTGGAAGGATGCTTTAACTTGAGACAGGCTCCGAGGAAGACACAGGTCTAAGTCCGTGCCCTTTTTACACCTGAAACTAATTGAAAATAGATATTAGGAACTGCAAATTAATCCATTACTCTGATTGATGGCTTCTTTCCTTTTTTGGATTATTTGCAGGCAACACTTTTACCAAACAACAGGGCGCTAGCTCTTGGTTCGGCTCACGCTTTGACTGCAAATGCTGGGATCTACAACAATGGTTTTATTCTTTCTTTTGGTTTGGAATTCTTCTTTGACGATGTGAAATTGCGGGACGGGCACCCGTTAGCCATTGATGTCCAATTTTCTGCCATTGTCTACCAAAAAGAGAAAAGAATCAGGTGTCTTCATACTCTGAGAATTGAGGACGTTAAGGAACTATATGACCAAGAGATGATATGCAGTTACCATTTCAATGGCTTGAATTGGTTTGGGATTCCGTTGCGTGGAGAAGATTCTATTCAGATTTTAGATGTGAAAATACATAGCTTCAAATGGTCGTATGTCGATGAAGTTGGTGGAGTAGTGATGTTGAATTATGTGCCCAACCAGCACCAATCAATAATATTCTTGAGTTGTATAAGATTAGACCCTTTTTCTGAAGCAGTGGGGCAAGAGGAAGACCCATTGAACTTAACATGTTGGCCACGAGCAGAGGTTGACGGATTAAGTAGTGTTCCTGACAAACAAAAAGAGGAGGAAGAAGAAGAAGACAGGTATGACATCCCTACAGTCGATTTTTTGAGTCGTTTAGGGTTGAACTCTGGTTCTGATGCAATGGAAGAAGAAGAAGAAGAGAGGAAAACAATGTCCCTGCAATAGATTTCTTGAGTCATTTTGGATTGGTCTCTGTTTCTGATGCAATGGAAGAAGAAGAAGAGGAAGAGGAAAACAATGTCCCTACACTAGATTTCTTGACTCGCTTAGGATTGGACTCTGTTTCTGGTGTAACGGCAAAAGACGAAGATAAGTTGAGACACAGCTATAGAGTTGGCCTTCGTGGTGATGACGATGATGATGATGAGGCACCAGATGCGGGAAGCTGTTTCTGTTTCCATTCTTTTCTTTTTCTTCGTTCCCTGCTTTTTAGATCCTAATTCCAGTATTGAAATGTATGCACAATGAGTTCAGAGTGACAACTACTACAGTAAAGATATATGTGGTGACACCATGTTTTATTCTACTGGTCCTTCGATCTCTTACATTGCCTGAGTTCAACTCTCTCAACAACAAACAATGGATTTGGAGCTGGAGGTTTTTCTTCTTCTGGCGAATTGTTGGTGGTCATCCCCAAGTACATGCAGGTTAGTTGAATCTGCATGTGGTCTATTCTAACCTTTTAATATGCTTTGATCAGCTAAACAAGAAAATTAATTCTAACCTTCTAACTGTGGTTGTTGCTGACCTCAGCTCTTCTCTTTTCTTTGTTCTCTTTTTGGGGATGAATATGGCTTATACACCATATAAAAGAACAACAATTTCCTGTATGGCCCACTGAGAAAGCCCCAAGGGAATCCAGATTCTTGAACACAGCCAATTAGCCATGTCAGTGGGCAAACAGGTGCTGATTTTCATCTTTTTTTGATGAAAGTAAGCATGTGTTATCCCCCCCCCCTTTTTTTTTGGCTTCTTATGAAAGTAAATAGGAGCTAATTACCTAACCTGCAATCAGGTAGAAATTAAGGGGCTCCACAGGTGCTAACTACCTTAGCTGTAATCAGTAAGAAATTACCAGGCTGTACTGGGACTCTTACTCGACCAAATCAAATCTTTACCCCGTGGCACTGCCAAATAGTAAACTGCCAAATCAATTGAATAAATATTCGATTTTTGTAGGGTTCCTTCCATCTTCTCCATTCCAGGAGTTTGACTTCTGTATGTCTGATTCATTTCTTTGCTCTGCTTGACTGGTTCTGGAAAGATTCATCATTCATCTATTACGATTCACATTTCAGACTCCATTTCATGGCTTCTTCTACCAGCACTAAAATTCCAGTCGAGTGCTTAGATGTTCGTACCCCCCACCGATGACACTTGGTATGAGTTTTTCACCTATTTCTCAAGTGTGATACCCTTACTGTCAAATTCAATTATTTCCTAGAAGAGTTCGATGAACACTACTTTGCTTCTGGATTCAAGTCCCTTGGAGAGATAAGTGCCTTCCTGGATCAGTTCCGGCATGTATCGATTCAGTTGCAAGACCACCAATGCTCACAAGTCACTCAAGGGATGGTGTTTTGCATCTCCAATGTCTACAAAGAGATGACCTTCACTTCTATGATGCCTATGTCAAGGACTTAAGTGTTAATATCTTCGCCTTAAAATTTTTTCCCTAATACATTTGTCTGCTTATACTTATTTATTCAGTGATGGGAGTGAATTTTAAGTATTTCCTATAAATAGAGAACTAGGCAAGAACTCCGTAACTGAACAACTAGAACTTTAAGAGGTGATAAAGTGAGCTGTAAGTGTGTGAGAACTTGTGGTTTTTATGTTCTCTTCAAGGGTTTGAGTTGAGACAGGATGTATAGTGCGTATTTTGATTTTAGATACATGGTTGGGTTTGGTTTTAAACTATTGTCATTTGTACTACTATATTCTCGCAGTTTTCTTTTAATGGACAAGCCTCAATATGAATCTTGATGCATGCATAGCTGAACCACGTAGATACTTGTGTTATTTTTGCTTTTACTGCATATTGTATATTGTCATATCGTGCGTAAGTGGGCCCCATGTAGTTAATTTTTAAGGGGGATACTAGTAACAGTTACCATTTCTGATACTTTGTTTTGTTGTATTTCCACCAGTGATTGACACATGTGGAGAAGCGACCATCATTTTTCCCGGCAATTACCATTATCCCAGTTAGGTAATTTTTCGTTCTGAACTTTCTATATAGTGGTTTTGGCAGAGTATATCGCTTACAAAGATTTTCAGCAAATTGGTTATATTATCCTATAAACTTCATATTGTGCTCAGAAATCAATGGCCTCTTAAGTTGTTTTAAGATTTAGCATTCCATGATAAAGGCAGGGTTGATACTTGCTGAGTTGATGGAGTTTTGTAACTAATTTTTGTTTGTTTTTTGTTATGGCTGGTGCATCATAAAAAACACAATTATGTTAATGGGGAAGAGGAATGCTTATGCGACTTTAAGGTTTTATGGCTTCATGGCCCAAATGATGTGATAGAGACATTAACTTAAGCTGCAAATATTTGCATAATCCAATCTGGAGATGCAGAACAAAATGCTACATTGGCATCTTCTTTTTGACGATATCAAGAGGGAAACTTTAAATGGCTTCACCCAGCACTTATTCCATCCCTGAAAATGGTGTTTCAGCTTGCAGAGATGCTTCTACTAAAACTCATGGCTCAACTGTTCAACACAAACGCAAACAAAGTACAGCTAGTCCTATGGAAATTCTACCACAAGCACACATACTGAAGAGTTGCTCAGCTGTTTTGGGTTGTTATTGTCCTGTGTTTTGTTTTACATTATATATATTCTCCTTGTAGGGAACAAAATTTAGCAAGCAAACTAGACTTACAGCGTGAACATATAGAGTTCAGTTTATTTTTTCAAAGTACTTAACTCATTTAGTACAATAAAGACCATAATTTTGAAAATCTTTTCTCAGGGTGAATTGGCGAGTCCGGGTTTGGAGAAGACAGGCTTAGGAGGTGAAATTCTGGCAGTGAACACGACAGATGGTAGGGATATAGATTTAGGAGGAGAAACTTTGGCCACCAAGACAGGGGATATAGGAGATTGTTATTTTATCATTATTGAGAGTATGGACATGAGCCTGTCACCTCTAGCTGTTGTGCATTCTATTTATAAACATGCTTCTGTGGTGAGTCATGCTTGCATGTTCCCAATCTTGTCACGAGAACGATATACAAGAGGATTGATTGGTGCTGATGGCAGAGAAGATAAACGAATTTGTTAGAAAACAAGTATTAAATAATCAAAACAGCAGATGAACTTGAACAAAGAAAAGAGAGAAGAAATTCAATGAAACAGGGGTACTAGTATACGACTTGCAACTAAAGTTATAGCACAAACAATGGAAGACAATACTTAGGTCTTGCAATCCGAATTATGGGCATATCTTTGCAAGAATCAAGAGGAATCCCAAGACATCAGTATAGTGCAGATTGAACTTCAGATTTGCACAAAAAAAAAAAGTAGTAGCAGCCTCAGTTGGATCAAATAGGTAGACATATCCTCAAAAAGCTTAGGGCCTTTTTGTAGTATTAATACATAGATACTTGGTGCTTCAAAAGTTAAAGAAGAAGGACAGCCATGCACAATTACTGCAACGAAGGTTGGGGCTGCCCTAGATAAGAAAAAGGAAAAAAAAAAAAAGAAGAAAAAAAAAAAACTGGGCAGCCAAGAGAGAGAAAACAGTCCCTAGGTTGATTAACCTTGCTCTGATGCCATGATGCCATGTTAGAAAACAAGCATTAAATAATATCCATCAACACATCTTGAGTAGATATAGAATAAGGTATCATTTAAAGACATGTAATGATATCGTTGTAGAATGCCATAAGTTGAGGACAGATATCTTCGCAAATAATATCCATCAGCACATCTTGAGTAAGAGTAAGGTAATAGGAAGAGAAGATCAGTTCACATGAATATCTGATCTAACAGTCCATAATATATAGCATTAGGTGGCTGCACACCAAGGAAACAGAAAAAAAAGAATTTCAGAAGAGAATATTGAGAACAACACTATTTTGATTAAAAAAAACTTTGATACCATGTTAGAAAACAAGCTTTAAACAATCAAAATAGCAGTTGAACTTGAACAAATAAAAAAGAGAAGAAGAAGAAGAGAATAAAGATGAAGAACTAGTAGAAAAGACCTGTGATTCTTAGCTAAAGAGTCTAGAATCACAAAGCATTTTTATTTATAACTTCTAATGAATCTAATACAACTTGAGAGACAAGTAATTATCCTCTAGAAGAAGGAAACAAAATATTATAGCTTTAGTAACTTCCTAACTCCTAAAATAGAAAGTTCTGAAAATAGAAACTACCACCAAAATAGAAACTATGCTTTCTAAAAACTCCCAAAACTTATGTAACAAAACTCCTACATTAGAAATAGAAACTACGCAATTTTTACTGTTCACGTGAATAGTAACACAGTTTTTACTGTTCACGTGAACAGTAACATGAACAGTAAAATAGTCCAGACTTGCATATACTTCAACAGAATTTCTTCATGATCCCACTCATATCATTGTGTCATCAAGTGGAAGGTATTATGTTGCCTTATTTTTTTTTAATTTAATACTTTCTCTGTTTCAAAAGCTGTGTGCATACTTACAAAATACGTTTCTGCTTTAGACTCTTCTTGTTTTTGTGATTGCATCTTATGATTTTAGTCCTTCCTTCAAGTTACATTGTTGCTTTGGTCTTACTGATGCATGTCAATTTTCAAATAATTAATGCATTCATAGAATATTTTTTGTGACTTTAGTTGTTAGTTGAGAAATGGAAACCATGTTGTTTCCTTGGAAGGATGCAACCCACTGCATATATGAATGCATTTCGCTGTCCTTCGGAATAAATCCTCTGATTTTGAGGATACAAGAAAGTGAATCACATAACCAGGTGTACTTCTGGATTTAATTGATCGGCCAAATTTCCAGGTTTATTATGATCTCTTGTTTCTCAAGTAGTTCTTTTACATTTAATTACATGGAAGTGCAGTACACTCAGCAGTAGCTAGTGTTTGTGTGGTGTTTTTGCCACTACATGAGCTTGTGAATTGCTTAAAGGCGGTATATGAAGTTCAACCTGCCGTGCTAACCCCAACTCTGCTTTGATGGTTGCTTTGTGCTTCTTCTGGATGTGAATTTGTAGCATAGGGCAAGGACTCAGGTACAGCTTCTTGGTAATGAGTTCTAACGCATGTATCTAGGCATGTTCCTTGATGGTTATTTGATTGTTTACTCATTCAGTTAATAGTTTATTGTGTCTAAAGCTTTCTTATATGATCCCTCTACATGTGTCTCTTGACTGGAGGATCTTGCATAGATACATGTAGTTCTAGCTCTATGTTAAATGGTTTAGGCTAAAACTTTGAAACATTAAGTAAATTATTGGAATCTATTCTTCAATGTTTTGAATATAGCCTTAGTCAACATTTGAATTATATATATACCCTATATTGTTCTTGCTTTCTGGATTTTTAATCACCCCTCCTCTTCCACCCGGCCACCTCCGCAGCAGAAAAAAAGAAAAAAGAAAAAAGAAAGTACAACTAGTTCCATTCCTGAAAGAAAAGAAGAAAAAAAACGTGGATGCTCCGTTTAAAGATAGAGGAGGTGGGCTGGACATCATTTGCAGAGATTCTGAAGGCAAGCCATTAAAGGTTTAGCAATTCCAGCTCAGGTCGATTATATTCTTATGGGGGAAGCTGTCCCTGAGGAAGGGGTTTTTAATGGTGCTCTTGAGAAAGATTTTAGAGATGTCTTGGTGGGAATCAGATTTTGTGGAAGTGATCAACTTTGTGATCAAACTGGAGTTGATTTCAATGGACATTCAGAATATTATGTAGGATATGTTGGATCTCTTTTCTCAGTTTTAGATATTTCCTTCCATCATGTGAATAGGGAGTCTAATGCAGTAACCAACTCCTTTGCTTGTAAGGTTGTGTCTGTAGTGTGTAAGATTCTTTGGCCTATTTTGGATCTATGATTTCTAGATCTTTGTAATCTTAATGCAATGTGCGGGTCATGAGTAAATAAATGTGGTTTTCTACAATGGTTGTTACAGTACTCAAATATGACTTTTGGTAATGGTTTCTTAATTAATCTTCTGCACTAATTGAGTGTTCTTCCGTGTCAATTCTAATTAGAAAGAAAGAAAACCCTTATCATCTACAATTTAATTTTAATTATAATAAATCCTGATCCTGAATTTGAAAAGGGTGAAATTTTACATTCCAATATATAAGTTATTAAAGAATCGATATAAATTTTCAGTCAATTTTTCAACGCATATAAATAATACTGATTTATTGAGGGTGAACAAGAAGTAATCCATTAATTATTTCTCTATCATCTCTCTCATTAATTTTACATTTTTACAATTTCCTCTCCTATTCTTAATGTAACTGATTTTTTTTTCCTTTTCATTGTAACCGTTCACTGCCTATTATTATTTCCTAACTCTCTCACAAGATAACCGAAGGAACTCGCACTTGGGGAATGGTTCAACTTCAATGCTGCGCATTAAAAGCACAGCACTATGTTTCCCATGGTCGAGATTGAAATTTAAACCTTAGACCTTTCATTTCGATTTTCACTAACTGCAAAATGCACGATCAAGATTTGATGTTGAGCAGCAAGTGCTGCGATTAAATACACGGTATTCAAGTTCACTCCCTTGAGTAATACAAATTACTATAAATGTGACTCCTTAATCGAAGCCATAAGGTTAGAATGACCACAAGCATCTCATCATGACACGAAATGAAGAAGATGCATAGATAAAGGGAAGAAGGTGGGTTAAAAGTAGACCTATAAACGGACCGGATTCGGCTCGGATACACCAGTATCCGAATTCGAATCCGGCAAAAATTTAAAGAAGGCATCCGAATTCGAATCCGAAACTTTATCGGATATCCGATAATAATCCGATCCAATAAAATATCCGATTATTGATTGATAATTGTCACTTTTTTATATTTTTTATTATAAATTTCTAATTTTCGATTACCGAATACCGCTATCTGAATCCGATTACCGGTATCCGAATCCGATTATCATCTATTTTTAAACAAAAAATGTTAAATACTTTACTCTATCTGAATAAAAATTTATTCGGATATTTATCCGATAAGCAATATACAGATATTTTCCGGTAAGAAAATTTTCGGATACGGATACCCTTAAAAGAATACGAATGTGAATTCGGAGGCGGATTTCGGCTATCCATTTACAAGTCTAGTTAAAAGGAGCATAAAATAAAGTGAAAATTAAAAATAAAAAACAATGAAACTGCAACTTTCGCCCTCTTTTCTCCTCTTTTAATTAACACATGTGCAACCAACATCTGAATTTCCCTCTCCTAATGCAGTCTACTCTGTTTTGTCTCGCCGTAGCGATAGCTGATCTTTGGTCTTTCTCTTGAACGAGAAACCATTTCCCATATGGTAGTGCAGAAGGAATCGGGATCATCTCTCCGTTGGGGAGAGCACTCTGACGGCTTCCTAACCACAAAAACACAACGGGGCTCACAACTAAAAATATGAGTTTTTTCTTTTTTTTTTTTCTTCCAAAATTGTGTTTTTCACTTGTGGACCCCACTTCTTCTTTCTTTCTTTCTTCTTCTTCTTTTTTTTTTTTTTTTTTTTTTTTCTTTTTGGTATTTGTGCTTTTTTTTTAATACGGTAAATGAAATGTCGTCCGCAAGGTCAAACCAATACCTGCCCACTGAGAAGCATGGATCTTTACCATTCATTCAACCCTGCATTGGCCCACTAATCTCGACTCGTGCATAAGGGTTGTGGTCTAGGGGAGCTAAGTATATCTGATCCAGAGCGCCTTACAACGGTTTTCAAAAAAGATTACATGATCTAATTGGAATCCATAGAAGTATCTGTTCCAGCCCTGATATAGGCAAATCCTCAGGTTAGAGTTGGTAGACTCTATTAATGTGCAAATGTATGTGCTATCAGAGTGCTCAACCCGGGTGTCAATGAAGAGGCATTCCAAGCCAAGCAAAGCAGCCAAGACAGTAGGGTGGTTGCTAGCACGACTTATGGCTTGCTAATCTCTTTCTTCATCCTCCTGTTGGAGCGCAAGCCTTTTTCACAGAAGAGGAGCCACAGAACGCACTCTTCCAGATGAGGATGTTAGCGAATAGGCTTTCTTCAACTAATCTCGTTTCTTTCCAAGACTAGCTGCTCACTTGCTCTGTCTAATCAGTGCTACTTCCTATACCACAGAAGTATATATATCTGCACTTATTGACACATGATAGTGGCAAATTATCCACTTTAATTAAGTCTTGCGTTCTCTCAACAGACGATGTTGCTTGAAGGTGCACTAAAGCTCTTCGTTCTCTGAAGCTTGAAGGTGCATTGAAGATCTTCTGAAATTCGGAAAGAGAAAAAGAACCCAGAAAAGAACGGAGAGACTCAGAGACACAAAGAAACCCTAATGAAGGTCGTTGCTTCTTCTTCTGCAAGAACCCTTAGCTGCACTAGGGGTGTAAACGGACCGACTTAGAGTATGCTCCAAGGATGCTAAGTCGGTGGAACATTAATCAATATTGAATGTCTAGAGGCTTACATGAAAAACACTGATCAGTATAGAAACATAAAATGATGGAAAAGTTTTTTCTAAACATGAAAGAAGAACATAACAACACTCACATGAAATAATAATAATAATAATAATAAAAACTTAATTAATTAATTTCACACACAAGCTATAGTCATTGCGTGAAATTAATTGCATCTTTTCAAATTTAATTGAGAGGAGATTGGAAAAGAATTATGCTCCACCGACTTCGCATGCTTTTGGCTTGCTTTTGATTAGTAAGGTAACTTAAAAAACAATAATATGATTACAAATTTCATTGTCCAACGAACCCGGCGAGATGAACGATATTTCGTTTCATAGATACTAGTACAATTTACTAAAAAAAAGAAAGCATTAGAGTATGCTCCACTGACTTAGCATGCTTTTGACTTGCTTTTGATTAATGAGATAACTTAAAAAAACAATAATATGATTACAAATTTCATCCAATGATAATAATAGTAATAATCACAAAACATTTTTTTCCTCCCTTATCTTTCTATAAAGGCTTCAAAATTTGACTTTCCTTTTCTATTATATATATACTATACAAATCGTCTGTCAACTTTTCTTGTTTTACCATCAAAGTTCAGCAGAGTTGGCAATAATCAATTTCTTCATGCCTGACCATCATAGATTTAATTAATCAAGAATTTTTTTTTTACTTGGAGCTTGTATTAATATAGAATAATATACAAAGAAATTATAAATATTACAACTGATAATACTATTATTTTTCATTAACATCGTCTCACAAAGTCGTGGAGAGCATTAGAAAGGTTGGTATGATCTAATTCAGTTTCTCCCAAATCCAAATGTTCTTCATCTAAAGGCTGGAATATTAAAAACATTAGGTCACTAGATGCACACAATCTAAATGAAGGATGATCCAGATTACATGCAGCTACAAGGGTGTAGGATTAAACCAAGGTTTAAATTCAAATTTGAAATTTAATTCATCAAATCATATGGAATTATCTAGCAGACATTTGACACACCATCCTTGCTCGACTGAAGTGTTGTTGCAGAATCCTGTTTGACAACGCAAGCGAACAACCTGCAAAAAACGTGCACAACTAGGCTGGCCGAGCAACCTCTCGGAGATCGAGTTAGTGGAAGTACAACCCTAATAAAAAGACAGATAGCCAATTTGCAAGCAATTTTATCTTCTTCCTCCAATTTGAATTCTGTGGTCAGACCTCAAGCTTTAGAGATTTAAAAGATTATTTGATATGAAAACAATCTGAAGCTTTAAAATTTACTGAAAAGGTTCAATTAATCCTAAAACCCAACAACTCTTAGCAATTTTAGCCCTAAAATTGATGAACGATAAGATTCTCTTGTTCACTTTTATTTTAGCTTTCATTTTGGCTCTGTCGGTGTTGCCGAAATTTGGTTAATATCGCACTCTAGGAGTAGACCTTGTAAACAAAAATTCTTTCTTCAATCCCAACTACGATACAGAGGTTGCTCTGCAACATTTGGGCATTGGGACAGAAACAAAAGCAAAAGGAGACGGTGGAATTAGAAGATGAAAACCCTAATGAGCTTTGATCACTTTGGATCTTTAGCCTATTTTTGGATCTTATTTGTTAAGTTTCTTTCTCTAATTAGCAAGTACAACCCTAATATGGAGAATCAGAAGCTTGAGCAAATCTGAGATGGAGAGTTAGAAGAAGGCAAAGCATGTTGCAGGGGTGGTGGAAGATGGAGATGGTGAATTAGATTGGGGCAAATTGCAATTTTCACTTTCCAAATTGGGATAATTTGAATTTTCTATTTTGAATAAGTTAAATGGAAATAGGGACTATCTTGCCAGGGGCTCTAGGGTCTTTCAGCTGATTAGATCCTAGTGTTCATCCCCATCAGTTTGCATTGTAATTCCTTCTTTGTTTGCCTCAGCTCTTCCGCTTGAGAGCTTAATATAATTTCAGCTTTGTTCCAAAAAAGAAAAAAAAAATCGAAGTAGGGGCATTTATGTCATTTAGTGAATTAGATTGTGACAATATTATAAATTTTACTACTCATGTGTCATGAGCATTTGGGTAACGGGAATTTCAAATTTTAAGGGCATGTTTAGTTACATGAATCCAAAGATTTCAAATCTCTGGATTCATAAATGCGATATTTATATCCGTTTAGTCGTGAAAATCTATAGATTTATGAAATCTAAAGATTCATATTTTTACACTAAAAACGTGAATATGTAGATTTATGGGTATCGGGTGAAATCCAGAGATTTCATCCCTACTATAAAAACGTTAAACATTTGCGCATTTCACAAAAATCATTGATGAATCCACATATTTCATTCCACATATTCAGTTAACAAAACAGTTGATTTTATAAATTATGACTCAATAGATTTGTAATCTATAAATTTGAAATATCTAAATATTTGAAATCTCCAGATTCATTTAGGGCCTGTTTGGTTACATGAGTCTGGAGATTTCAAATATCTAGAGATTTCAAATCTATAGACTTCAAATCTATGGAGTTATAATTTATAAAATTAAGTGTTTGGTTGTGGAATGAAATCTGTGAATTCATCCTAAAAATTTATTTGATCGACATGATTTTTGTGAATGTACAATTGTATAGCTTTTTTGAAATCTCTGGGATTTTACCCTTACCCATAAATCTACAGATTCACCTTTTTACACTAAAAACGTGAATCTGTAGATTTCATGAATCTAGAAATTTTTACAACCAAACGGGTATAATTCTCAGATTCATGAATCCAGAGATTTGAAATCTCTAGATTCATGTAACCAAACAGGCCAAAGTTTTTTTCACATTACAAATTTGAAATATTACAAAAAACCCCATGTTAGTTTTCTATTAATTTAAAATTTAAAATTTAAAATTACCATGTGAAAGAAAGTATAAATTTGTCAAATTTACCACTAAAAACAATTAAATTACTGTTTATTTTAAAAAAATATTTCCATAATAAACCGTGTCTGAAAGTTTTCAGTGATAAAATTAGACAAAAATATCTAATAAAAATTCAATTTTGGAATCTATGTGCTTTTTAAATATAAAGTGGGTGTCAGTGCTTTAAGGTTTTCATTTTGAGGTGGCAGTGCAATTTGTTCTATATTTTTTTATTTCTTGATGTGTATGGTGCAATTTCTAATATCACATACAGAGTCATTATTACACTTTTCTTTGAAACCCTCAACTAAGGAACACAATATCGCCGAATTTCAGTGGTTTCAATTCATGGCAAACAGAAACTGAGATCAAAATTCGAAATCACAATATATCGCCTAAGGATAGCGCAATTCGGCGATATACCGGCGAATATTCATTAGAAATACGAAAACTCCATTTATTGGTTTTATTCCCAACGTGGTTTTGTAATTTATTTTTTGTTTTCATTTTCCTCGGTGGTATTGTATTAAATTTTAATTTTTATTCTTCCACCATCCGACCCGCATTCCCATTATCACATGATGTGATGTCACATCAATATATTTTCTTTTTCTTTACTTTTCTTGCGTCTTGTCATTCACGACTATTCTGGACCACTTTTTGAAAAAAAAAGGATGGGTGATGCGAGTTAGTGTGGGCCAAGCATTTATTAAAAGGATTTCATGTCTTTAACTTTATCAATCAAATTAATAATAAAACGTGATGAATTTATTATCAATTTTTTTTTGGTAAAAAATTTATTATCGATTTGACCCCTTATCATCATTTCATTATGGCAAATTTAGTCAAAAAAAAAAAAAGTCATACTTTGCATATGCCTCCCCTGTGGTATTTAAAAATGTCAGTTAAAGACGGATAATCACTTTTGTGACTTAAATACCCTTACATCATTTAACCGTTAAGATTGCGCCACACATGCAACAAAAATCAATGGCTGTGAATGAACATGTGGGGTTAAAGTGCAAATATAAAATACAAAAATCAATGGCTGTGAATGAACATGTGGGGTTAAAGTGCAAATATTAATATTTTAATTTACATCATGAGATCTTCTAATTTTTCAAATTTACGATTTCAAACCCAGAGTCGACCTTTCGTTCTCTCTGTCTCTTTCTACTGTTTTACTAACCTAGAGTCGACCTTTCGTTCTCTCTCTGTCTCTTTCTTCTGTTTTACTGTTTTTAATGTCTCTCTGCAAAACCCTTATTTTTTTTCTTGTTTCATTTTGAATATTTTGGTTTTTCAGATATGAGATTTTCTGTCAAAAGAAAAAAATTTGAGATTTCTCCGCTTTCAGATGCGCAACCTTCGAGTTATTTGCAGTGAATCATAGGATCTTGTCCCGCTTCCTTCTTGTCCTGGAACCGTGAAGGTGGAGAATTTGTTCTTATCTCATTTTAAGGCTTCTTGTTTCTTTTTCAAATTCATGACCGTTTGTTTGGTTTGATTACTTTCAGTTTGCACACAGAGAATGCATATACAAAAGCTCCCAACTTCTTCATCGTGACAGATTCAACATTGAGAAATTGAAGAAAAGGAGATTGAATCCTCCACAAACAATACCACTCCTCCCATTTCAGTTTCCTTGTCTCCCTTTCTTTGTATCTCTTTTTATCTGGTGAGTGGTTCACAAGTTGATTTCCAAGAAAGCAAAGGAGATCGAATTCTATAATTCAGAATTCTAAATTCACAGCAAGCTATCAGATTATGGGTTATAGATTGGAAAATACGTAATAAGATCTTCTAATTTTTCAAATTTACTTTTCAAATTCAAGAAGAAGGAACGGGTGGAATCTAAGAAAATCTCAGATCTGAACAACCAAAAGATTCAAGATGAAACAAGAAAAATAATAAGGGTTTTGCAGAAAGAAATTAAAAACAGTAAAACAGAAGAAAGAGACAGAGAGAACGAAAGGTCGATTTGGGTTTGAAATCGTAAATTTGAAAAATTAGAAGATCTCATGATGTAAATTAAAATATTAATATTTGTACTTTAACCCCACATGTTCATTCATAGCCATTGGTTTTTGTTGCATGTGTGGCGGAATCTTAACGGTTAAATGATGTAAGGGTATTTAAGTCACAAAAGTGATTATCCGTCCTTAATTTACCTTTTTGAATACTGCAGGGGAGGCATATGCAAAATATGGCTTTTTTGGACTAAGTTTGACCTATGACAAACCTCAGGGGTTCAAGTGAAAATTACCCTTAATTAAATTAAATGAATAATATTATGTTTGATATTGTGTACATTAATTGCATGCATATTTCGGCAAAATCTCGGCTTCACCGGTTCGCTATCTGACTGGTTCGTCAGATAGTGAACCGGCGAAACTCGCCAAGCCCCTCAATTAGGGGTGTCAACGGTGCAGTTTCGGACTGAAAAACACTAGCCCAAACATAACCCATTAGCAAAATAATGGTTTGGGATCGGTTTCGGTTTGGTCGATTTGGGTTCAGGCTAACTAACGGTTTGGGCTAACGTTTTAGATTCGGATTGACTAATGGTTTATAGTATGTAAGAAAAAGAACAAGAAGAAACAATTAAGCATTCTATAACAAAAACGAAAATTATATGGAAAGCAAAGTTGCTATCGGTCAATTTCCATTAATAACAAACACACCTAATCTATAGAAATCAAGAACCTAAAATTAAGTAGTAAAATGATTATTTGATCTTTGAATTCATATTTAATTTTTTTTAATTATTTATACCAATTACCTAATGGTAATATATGATTTAAATATTATTTAATGTAAAATTATAAAACAGGTTATAACGGGTTGCAGTTCGGTTTCGGCTTGGTGCGGGCTTCACAACCCTCAGCCTAATTATGGACTATAAAGGTTCGGTTCGGACCAGTTCGGGCTATAACGGGCCGGTGGAGTTTGATTTTATCGGTTCGGACTCTAAAGTGACACCCCTACCCCCAACACTGCAATGGTTTCTAATATTTTTTTTTGATTATTTATCATCCTCTGTAATAATTATACCCTCTTATCGGAAACGCCCAATCTATCTACTAGCCATTTTTAGAAATTTTATTTCATATCTTTTGCTTTTCATTTTTCTAGTATATAATGTATTTTTTTATTAAATTTTAATAAAAGTTAGATTGCTTTTACTTTTGAATTTCATTATTTTTTTTTCTTTTGTCATCTTGTACTTTGGTTGGATGGTTAAATACTTTGCATGTGGATGATGAAAAAAACCACATAAAGTGAAATCCTTTATTGAAAAGTCAGTTTCACTTTATTGAAAAGTCAGACACTGCAATTATTGCAGTTTCCAGTAATTACTGGCAATGAACTATTTTTCGGCTCCGAAGACAGCTTGCAACTTTCATCGTATTGTGTGTTCTCCAAAAAGTAATATACCGAAATTCGTTGGTTTCGCCACCTGGTAAAATGATATCAAGGGCGAAACTAGATATGCATAATATCGCCGAGATATCGGCGATTTCTCTCCGAACTAGCGAGATATTGCCTGAAACCAGAAATTCCGTCGATCAAAACTTCCATTATTAACGGTAATCTCAGATCTCCAATCCTAGATAAAATAAGAAAACCCTCCAAAGATCTAAGCTTTCATTATTATCCACGAATCCACCATCAAACCCCTAACGAACATCGATAAGGGAAGAAAAATTGAAGAAGCCCTACGAAGATCGCCCTCAGTCTGCAACTGTGTTCTGCGAATTGATAAAATTGGAAACTACCAAACGAGGGAAGAATAACTGAAGAAGAAGAAGCCCTACGAAGATCGCCCCTCGGTCTGCATCTGTGTTCTGCTGATGAAATCGGAAACCACCAACCCTTTGTAATGCTTTGGTTTTGTAAATTTGTTACTTTTGAATTCCATTACAAGTACATTAAGGCTCTTTTTGGTATCAATTCTCATTCTCTATTATGAGGTTCTTTCATTATTTTAAATTGTTTGGCATCTATTATCAGTTTTATTTTTATTTAAAATAATAGAAAATCTTCCAAAATCCATAATGAACTTTTTGTCAATTATGAATTATGGTGATAATTTCATTCTCTTCATTTATGCACAAGTTTACTTAAAATTTCTTACCAAAAAAAGTTTACTTAAAATTTTATGGTTAAGATGAGGATAAAATAGTCAATACACATGTTTTTATAAAAATCATACTTTTTCTCTCTTTTATCACTTGCTCACTATTATTTACTAATAATTTTTTATTTTGACACCAAACTTATTTTTCATTCATTAATTTAATTTTGACAAAATTCACCAAATCATTTTTCATTCTTGACCAACAATGAATTCTTGTACTTATTTCTTTTAAATATGTATAATAGAGAATGAGAATTGATACCAAAAAGAGCCTAAGCTATGTGTTATTATGTTAATGTCAGACCGACTTTTTTTTTTTTTTGTGAAGTTGTCAGACCGACTCACACACGTCAATATCTTTGTTTTGTAATTTAATTTATTATATTTGATTTGCTATTCAAGACCATTAAATGCATTTCACATGATGGGTGTCAGTGTTATACGTAAATCAATAAATGCTTTTAAATTTCATTTTTTTTACTTTACACTTACCCATGTGGCCATGTTGCAGCTTTCCTTAATTACACCTTTTCTATTTCACGCATCCCAGAATTTGTTGTGTTTTTCAAATATGGGCGAAATCTCTTCACCGGTTCGGCTGGTTCGTCAGTTGCGAACCGGCGATCTCGACCGAGATTTCGTTCCTTAATTACTGGTTTCAAGTGGATAAATTTTCTTTTATGAAAATCGAAATTACGATTTACGAAACAAAATTTTGCCCGATATTTAAGCAAAATTCACTTTCACCGAACTTTCGTATCTTAGTTACTTTCCCTTCACTTCAACAATCGTCAATGCGTCAAAACTCAATAAATAAACAAAACTTGATGAGTAGATATTCCAATCCGTTTATTGATTATTCCGATAGGTTAAGCTGAGGGGAACCTTTTATGGATATATAGAATTAAAAAATTAGGTTGCGTTTGCTTGCAAAGGTGGGTGGAAAAAAAAAAAATGTAGGTCTAATGTGTAGTGGAGGTGAGGAAAAAAAAAAAGAAAAAAAAAAGAGTTTTATAGAAAAATGATAATTGTGAACCCATTTTTACTTTTCTAAATATTTTTACAAATTTTCACTAAATTTGTGATTTTTAAAAAAATCTTAAAATGAGAAAGTTTAATTGCCACCTCACTTTAGTGAGACAAGTTCATTAATTCAAATAAACTGTTTCTCACCCTTCATCCTAATCAATCAAACAATATATATTTTTAAAAAAAATAAAATAAATAGAAAACGTTTGTTTTTTTCAATAATTTTCCTATCTAACTGTCCCCTCCTCACATTTATTCTAGCAAATAAGCCGTACATTTGTTCCACCAAAAAAGTCAGTTTTAGTGTCAGCTTTATTTTTGCAGGAAAAAAAATAATTAGTGGATGCAACTTTATCACAGTTTCGAATAATACAATGGTTCCGGATGAAAACAGAGTTATAAAGAGAGAGTTGGGGATTTGACAGGATACAGAGCTATTTGAACATCTTTATCATCCTTGCTATTCTGCAATTACTACTCTTCTTAACTTCCAATTTCATGGCGGCACAAGATTTTACTTCCTCCTTGTCTTCCTCCTTTTCTTCTTCTAGCCCCAAAGCTGTGTCTTCTTTTACTCACGACGTGTTTATCAGCTTTAGAGGTGAGGATACTAGCAAAAACTTCACTGGCTTCCTCTACAGAATTTTGAAGAACAAAGGAATATATGCCTTCCTTGATAGTGAAGAACTGTGGACTGGAGAAGCAATTGATCCAGCCCTCCGGAAAGCCATCGAGGGTTCCAAGATCTCGATCCCTGTCATCTCCAAAGGTTACTCGGAAAGCAAATGGTGCCTTCAAGAACTTGCTCTGATAGTTGAGTTTTACAGATCCAAGAATCAAATAATCATACCCATATTCTTCTACGTTGATCCATCGGACGTTCGAAAACAGACTGGAAGTTTTGAGCCTGCGTTCCTGAAATACCAGAAGATTTTTAAGCCCAAGGAAGTCGAGAGTTGGAGGAAAGCTTTGACAGTGGTAGGAAATTTGAAGGGAGTAGTTATCGACAAAACCAGGTAAGTCTCCATTATCCAGTTAATTATAATTTCGTTTAAACATTTCATTTTCATTCATCCGTTAGAGTTATAACTAATTTTCAAAAAGTTCTTGCGATTTGTTTGTTTTTCTCTTAAACTTGATATTTCCGTCCCCTTAATTGTTCTTGGGATTTTATTTTTATATTAAATAACTACAGGGATCAAGCAGAGTTGGTTGAATCAGTTGCAAAAAGGGTTCTAAGTGAATTGGTGAAAATCACACGCTTGGCTGAGTGTGAGTACCATATTGACATGGATTCCAGAGTAAACGATCTACTATCATTATTAGATATCGGCTCCAATGATGTCCAATTCGTGGGAATTTGTGGTTTCGGTGGCATAGGGAAGACGACGCTAGCCAAGGCAGTTTATAATCATATTCTTTCGAACTTTGATAAGCATTGTTTCCTTTCAGATGTTAGAGAACGAGCGGCACAATTTAATGGTCTAGTGTCCTTGCAGAAGCAGTTCTTAAAGGATATTTTCAAAGACAACTTTGACATAGAAGATTCTCATAAAGGAAAAACATTGATACAAGAAAGAGTTAGCAAAGTAAAGGTTTTTCTTGTTCTTGATGATGCAGATAGCAAGCAACAGATAGATGCTTTAGCCGGTAAACTCAATTGGTTTGGTCAAGGAAGCATAGTTATAATTACAACAAGAGATGAGCAAATATTGAACTTGGCTAAAGTGAATATTGATAAAATATATAGGCCTAAATTGCTAGATTGTGCACATTCTCTTCAATTATTCAGTTGGCATGCCTTTCAAAATAGACAACCTCCAAAAGAGTATATGCAACTCTCACAGGATGTGGTATGCTATTCTGGAGGGTTACCTTTAATTCTAGAGGTATTTGGGTCTTATTTGTCAGATGTAAGTGACAAAGATGAGTGGGAATGTACATTAAAAATGTTGAAAGAAATTCCTCCTGAAGAAGTCCAACGAAAGCTGAGGATAAGCTATGACAATCTGGAAAATGATTATCAAAGAAACATATTTCTTGATGCGGCCTGCTTTTTCATTGGATGGGAGAAAGAAACTATAATTTCCATATGGGAAGCTTGTGGCTATCATCCAAAATCAGCAATATCTAGGTTAATAAAAAGATCCCTTCTAAAGTTTGATGGCGAGTACTTGACGATGCATGATTACATTCGAGACATGGGAAGAGAAATAGTCTTAGAAGAAAGCCGCATCGACCCAAGTAAGCGTAGTAGGCTGTGGTCTTATAGCGACATTGTGGAAGTATTAGAAGGACATAAGGTAACACCTAACACGTCTTTCTCTCGCTTTCTCTCAACATGTGTGCAAATATTGCATATATTTTTTCTTGTTTGGTAAATGCAAAATATGCATACATGTGTAGAGACACTATACGAAAGTACATGGTAACCAAGGACAATAAAAGCATGCAAATTGAATAACACTTATGAATTTGAAAAATAACAATATCTTTGGATAATGATTTGCATGCACTCCATTGGTTATATATGATGCTCTAATTTGAATATGAATCCTATATTTGTACAATTAGATGCATGACTTCATAAGAACCAATCACGTGGAATCAATCATGGAACCCGTAGTAGAGTGGCATGTACCTCATTGTACAAGTACATGATCTAGACTCCACTAAGTTACATTGTTTGCACCATTATTGGCTCTCTTTTCTTTTTATGCTTATATATAGTCCTTTTATCCAATAATACCCGTTTAATTGAGTTATTTTCTACTATAGGGCACTCAAACAATAAAAGGCATGAGCCTCTCCTGTGCTTCAAGGCTGCCTATTATTTTAACTATGGAATCCTTGGAGATGATGCGCAATTTGAGGTTTCTTAATGTTATCAATTTTAAGATTTTATGTCCCAATTTATATCATAGGAAATTAGTTGCTCTCACCTTATCAGACGAGGATTGTAATCAACTATGGAATGTCAGGCCTCTAGATGAACATAAGGTATATTACTCGACTTTTTCTTTCTCTCTTCAATAATATTGAGTTTAATAGATCGTAATATATGTATGTTTTCTCTTTGTTTGACAGCGGTTTCAAAATTTGAAAATTCTCAAGCTCTCAGTGTGTTACTCCCTATTGAAGTCCCCAGAATTTTCATGGTTTCCTTCCTTGGAACAATTAGAGTTCATTTGGTGTTCTTCATTGGAGGAGTTAGACAAGTCCATTGGGCAGTTGAGTCAACTCAAAAGCCTTATTGTCAGGTGGTGCAGTTCACTCAAAAAGTTACCTGACTCAATTGGTGATTTAAGCTCCCTAATCAAGCTTGACTTGCTTGGAACAAGCATAGAAGAACTCCCAGACAACATTTCTAGGATGAGTTCTCTCGAAGAGCTTATGCTTGACTCATGTGTGTCACTCAAGAAGTTGCCTAAGTCAATTGGAGATCTAAAATCTCTAGTCAAGCTTGACTTGTCGTCAACAAGCATAGAAGCACTTCCAGACAACATTTCTAGGTTGGGTTCTCTCAAAGAGCTTCTTCTTATGTATTGCAAGTCACTCATGAAATTGCCTAAGTCAATTGGTGATTTAAAATCTCTAGTCATGCTTGATTTATCATACTCAGGAATAGAAGAACTTCCGAACAACATTTTTAAGATGAGTCTTAAAGAGTTTAATTTTAAGGGATGCCTATCACTCAAGAAATTACCTGAATCAATTGATAATATTCTAAAATGTCAACTGAAACTGGACTTGTCGGGAACTAGCATGGAAGAAGTCCCAAGTAGCGTTTACAAGATAAGTTCTCTCAAAGAGATTATTTTCTCGCAATGCTATTTTCTTAAGAAGTTGCCTGATGCAATTGGTGATTTAAGATCCCTAATCAAGCTTGATTTGTCGGAAACAAGCATAGAAGAAATCCCAGATAGCATTTCTAGGATGAGTTCTCTAAAAGAGCTTATTCTTGTACGCTGTAAGTCACTCAAGAAATTGCCTCAGTCAATTGGAGATTTAAACTCTTTAGTAAGGCTTGACTTGTCACACTCAGGAATAGAGGAACTTCCAGACAACATTTGCAAGACGAGTCCTCTTAAAGAGCTTATTCTTAAGGGATGCAAATCACTCAGGAAGTTGCCTGAATCAATTGATAGTATTCTAAAATGTCAACTTAACCTTGACTTGTCAGAGACTGGAATAGAAGAAGTCCCAAATAGCGTTTGCAGGATGAGTTCTCTCAAAGAAATTAGTGTCTCGCATTGCGATTCACTCAAGAGGTTGCCTGAGTCAATAGGTGACCTAAAATCTCTAGTCAAGCTTGACTTGTCAAACTCAGGAATAGAAGAAGTCCCAAATAGCATTTGCAGGATGAGTTCTCTCAAAGAAATTAGTTTCTCGCATTGCGATTCACTCAAGAGGTTGCCTGAGTCAATAGGTGACCTAAAATCTCTAGTCAAGCTTGACTTGTCAAACTCAGGAATAGAAGAACTCCCGGACAGTATTTCCGGGATGAGTTCTCTCAAAATGCTTATTCTCCGTGAGTGCTGGTCATTAATGAAGTTCCCTAATGTTGTTGGACAATTACACGAGCTCGAGGCATTAGACTTCGGAGGTTGCACTAACCTAGTGAAGCTACCCAGGCCTAAGGGGGGAACAAGATGTTTGGACAGCATCAGCCTAAATCTGACCAATATAACCAAGTTTCCGGATAATTTTTCAATGCCTCAGAATTTAGTGAAACTGAAAGTCAAACATCTTGGGCTTCAATCCTTTCTGCTGGATATTGCACCCTTGAAAACCTTGAAGCAATTGAAAATCTGTGGATGTGGAAAGGTGGAATACCTCCCAGAGCTTCCCTCAAATTTAGTTGAACTCTGTTGTGAAGATTGTGATTCGTTAGGAAGACTCCCAGATCTGTCAAAACTGAAGAGTCTGACAACATTAAAGCTAAGGAATTGCAGAAAGCTGGAGGAAATACCAGGTCTTGAGGGAACAGAATCGTTAGAAGAATTGAATGTGAAAGGATGCTTTAACTTGAGACAGGCTCCGAGGAAGACACAGGTCTAAGTCTGTGCCCTGTTTACCCCTGAAACTAATTGGAAATAGATATTAGGAACTGCAAATTAATCCATTATTCTGATTGATGGCTTCTTTCCTTGTTTTTTTGATTATTTGCAGGCAACACTTTCACCAAACAATAGGGCTCTAGCTCTTGGTTCGGCTCACGCTTTGACTGCAATTGATGGGATCTATAACAATGGTTTTATTCTTTCTTTCGGTTTGGAATTCTTCTTTGACGACGTGAAATTGCGGGACGGTCACCCGTTAGCCATTGATGTTCAATTTTCTGCCATTGTCTACCAAAAAGAGAAAAGAATCAGGTGTCTTCATACTCTGAGAATTGAGGACGTTAAGGAACTATATGACCAAGAGATGACATGCAGTTACCTTTTCAGAGGCTTGAACTGGTTTGGGATTCCTTTGCAAGGAGAAGATTCTATTAAGGATTTAGATGTCAAAATACATAGCTTCAATTGGTCGTATGTTGATGAAGTTGGTGGAAGAGTGATGTTGAATTATGCGCCCGACCAGCACCAATCAATAATATCCTTGAGTTGTATAAGATTAGACCCTGTTTTTGAAGCAGTGGGGCAAGAGGAAGGCACATTGAACTTAACATGTTGGCCACGAGCAGAGGTTGAAGGATTAAGTACTGTTCCTGACAAACAAAAAGAGGAGGAAGAAGAAGAAGAAGACATGAATGACGTCCCTACAGTAGATTTCTTGAGTCGTTTTGGATTGGACTCTGTTTCTGATGCAATGGAAGAAGAAGAAGAGAGGAAAACGATGTCCCCACAGTAGATTTCTTGAGTCATTCAGGATTGGTCTCTGTTTCTGATGCAATGGAAGAAGAAGAAAAAGAAGAAGAAGAAGAAGAAGAAGAATAAGAAGAGGAAACAAATGTCCCTACAGTAGATTTCTCGAGTCGCTTAGGATTGGACATCCCCAAGTACATGCAGGTTAGTTGAATTTGCATGTGGTCTACTCTAACCTTTTAATTTTCTTTTATCAGGTAAACAAGAAAAATAAATTCTAACCTTCTAACTGTGATTGTTGTTGGCCTCTTTTCTTTGTTCTCTTTTGGGGATGAAGATAGCTTATACACCATATAAAAGAACAGCAACAATTTCCTGTATGACCCACTGAAGAGGCCCCAAGGGAATCCAGATTCTTGAACTCAGCCAACTAGCCATGTAAGTGGGCAAACTGGTGCTGATTTTCGTTTTTTTTTTAATGAAAATAAACATGTGCTATTCCCCCCCCCCCCCCCCCCCCCTCCCCTCCCCCCTTTTTGCTGCTTCTTATGAAAGTTAATAGGAGCTAATTACCTAACCTGCAGTCAGGTTGAAATTATGGGGCTCCACAGGTGCTAACTACCTAACCTGTAATCAGGAAGAAATTACCAGGCTGTTCTGGGACTCTTACTTGACCAAATCGAATCTTTACCCCGTGGCGCTGCCAAATCAATTGAATAAAATATTTGATTTTTGTAACATCTCCATTCCAGGAGTTTGACTTCTGCAAGTCCAATTCATTTCTTCGCGCTGCTTGACTGGTTCTGGAAAGATTCATCATTCATCTATTACGTTCACATTTCAGACTCCATTTCATGGCTTCTTCTGCCAGCACTAAAATTCCAGTCGAGTGCTTAGATGTTCGTACCCCCACCAATGACGCTTGGTATGGAGTTCACCTATTTCTCAAGTGTGATACCCTTGCCGTCAAATTCAATGATTTCCCCGAAGAGTTCGATGAACACTACTTTGCTTCCGGATTCAAGTCCCTTGGAGAGATAAGTGCCTTCACAGATCATCTCAAACTTTATTTGGGAGTAGAAAGTTGAGATTTGAGGTTAATTTTCGAACACCCCAGTGCATATTGGGTGAATGTAGCGTCTTGAAGCAGCAATGATCTCGAGTAAATTTATGATGAATTGGAGCATTACAAATATATCTTGATTGACATTGTCTATCAGATTTCTATGATAGTAAATTAAGGTAAAAGCTTTTCTTTGGGAATGCATCCGCAAATTGATGATTGCTACTGGATTTTTCGCATGTGGCTAAGGATTAATGTAGCAATTTTGATGGTTCAATATCTAAGAAATGGTTTAAATAAGCCAGTGTCAATATCAGCATCGAATTGAATCATTTACCTTTTCTGGTCTTCCAAAGATTTGCATCAATTCATTGAATTTTTGGGTAACCTTGTTGTATGCTGAAATTTTTCATGCTTTGTTTTGCTATGTGGCCAAGTCTGATTTATCTGAAACTTCTTACATTTGAGAATTGAGACCTTAGGAGTCCATTAAAATTTAAGTTCCAATCTGTCACACGATGGAATTGGGCATCCACCCACCGTGTCTGCTATCTGATCTCTTTATATTGTTGGGTTGTTGATCCTTCTAAATTTGTTAAACACAACTGCTGTTTGCCATTTATTTTCTATGATATAAGTGACAACATTTTGTGCAGTGTATGCTGCCCCTCTGCTTAAATGCAGAAGCATGCAAAATGATCAATGCTCCTGTGGTCATTCCCATCTTTCCAGGGGTGTGGCGTTCATTTATCATGCCCATGTCTGAACACTGGGGCAATCTGTGCTGCAACCAGTTGACGTTCTTAAACCCATCTTAACTTATTCTTAACTCATCTCGCGGGTGAAAGATCCTGTTAGTGGTTTTAGCAGTTTAATATGTGTTGAAGTCATCACTCTACATTTTGCAGGGTGAACTGAGGTATTGAAATGTTGACTCTGACGATTTAAAGCTAGTTTTAAGAGGTACCGAAGAGTTCTAGAAAGCTGAGGAATTTAAGGACTTATTTGTGATGTTCACAAACCATCTGAATGGCTTTTGCAGCACGGTAGAATTTGAGGAGAAGTTGATCTTGCAGCGCTACAAATCTTGATGCTGTCTACAGCAGAAGTCTTGCATGAAATTCTAAAGAGAAGCTAGCTTCAGTTGGGAGTTTGTGGGACTGTATTCCTCTCATTGCTTATCTTATGTTTTGTATTAATTCAGTTAGACAGATTCAATAGTGTCTGTCTCGGTTTGAATTGGTCATGTTTACCCCTGATATCTTAGAAAAGTTAGTTATGTTTTTGACATTATTACCTCCTTGTCCCTACCAATCCACCTGTATGGTATTGGCCAAGAATTGATGTCAGTCTCTCACTCTGCTAATATTTTTATGAATCAATCAATTCGATCAACAATTCCTCAATCCATGTGTAGGATGTTTTTATTTTTAAGGTTGGAAATCTACAAAGTGAAGATTTTATCATTAGAGTTCTAAAAGCTGAAAGGGTTTCCCATATGAAATAGCCAGTGATATAGAGATGAGAGAAAAACACAGTGAGAGGGGGCAGCATGTCTAGGAGGGTTCTTGCTTCATGTACATGGAGGATCTAGATTGGGAATACAACCCATTGGAATTAAGGACTACCTATACAATTGATAATGTCAAATTCGAAAGTTACCATTCTTTAATGCCTTGTATTTAAATCTAGGTTTTGCGTTTCATTTAGGGAGAGGAAGGATTGGGTCAAGGGTTGTTGAGAGGAAGAGGAAGAAAGCCTTCTTTTGTTTTTGTCTTTTCTTCCTTTTATAATTTGAAAAGAGAAGAAGACAGTTTAGACTTCATGTTTAAGGTTAATTTTTGACATAATTAAACACAATGACATAAATAATTTTTAGCTGAAGGTTTGTTATTAATTGATAAAATTGAGACTGATCACACTCTTATTGACTGTGGCACTAGGGTATTACTTGTTGCTAAGTTTAAGCGCTGTGCTTATTTTTTTTTGCGAATTGGTGATGCTACTTGCTAAGAAGGTGTTTTGTTGCTATATTTGATTACTTGTTTTTCATGTTTTCAAATTCAAGTATTGATTTTACAGTTTTATGTGTGCATATGTCTCTGTATATTGTGAGTCATGTTCAATTGTTGTGTTACATGTTGCTATACTATTTGATGTTATTATTTATGTTTTCTGTAGTTCTTTTGCTGGTACTTTTTCATCTGCAGGGGTTGGGTAATGATAGAGGAGCCTAGTGCACTATGATTAGCTACTGGTTTTAAAATTAAGGGGGAAGATTTGTAAGGACTTTTGGGTTCCTCTTCGTCTTCTGACTCTCTTCTCTATTGTGTGGTTTTTCCCTTGGATTTATTATTGTAGTCTTATAGTTGAGTGTAGTTTTAGGTCGCTAAAACCAACCCACACCCTTATGAATTTATTTATTTATTTTTTTGAGAAAAAAAAAAAGTATTCTTGGTGACTGTCGTGAAATGTCTACATTTGTATACTTGTATCCTCTCGATGCTTTGAAACAATAGATGTTGCGTTTGAAAATAGAGGTGGGCTGGGCATCATTTGCTGAGAGTCTGAAGACAAGCCTGTTAAAGGTTTGTGAATTCCAGCTCAGTTTGATTATGTTCTTATGGGGGAAGCTTTGGCACTGAGGGAGGGGATTTTAATGGCTCTCGAATTTTAGAAATGTCTTAGTGTAATCAAATTTTGTGGAAGTGATCAACTTTGTGAACAAGCTGGAGTTGATTCCAATGAACATTCATAATATTATGTGTGATGTGTTGGATCTCCCTTCTCAATTGCAGAATATTTTCTTTTATCATGTTAATAGCAAGTGTAATGCAATAGCTGACTCCCTTACTCGTAAGAATGTGTCCGTAACGTACAGGACTCTGGTCTATTTTAGATTTATGATTTCTAGATTTTTGTAATCTTGATGCCACGAGGGCAAGCGTTACCATATAAACCTTTTTTTACTTTTAAAAAAAAAATAAAAAATTTCTACAATGGTTGTTACAATCCTCAAATATGATTTTTGGTCGAGGTTTCTTAGTATGCGTTTGGTAACGTTTCCGTTCTGAGAAACCAGTTCTTATGCAAAATCGTTTTTTAATGTTTCTGTGCTAAAAGACCGTTCTTTACTTGAAAATGGGCGTTTGATAAATCCGTTCTGAAAATATTTTTAAAACACAAAATAGAATATGTTAGTGTTTTTTTTTTTTGTTAAAAAATAAGTTGGTGTTTGATAAACTTGTTCTAAGGCTTCAATTTGAACCAATTTTATCACTTCCATTTCTGTTCTTTGGTAAAAATATTTTTTTTATGTTCTGCAAAAAGCGTTCTTTGGAACACTTTTTTGACTGGTCCGTTCTTAAAGAACAGAAGAATGAACCGTTTTATTAAACGCTCTAGCCCGTTCTTCCGTTCCCAAAGAACAGAAGAACTCCAGAAACGTTTTTTAAGAACGCTATCAAACGCGCCCTTAATTTTTGTTGCAAAACAACGCTAATTTTTTGGACACTTCCAATCGGCGGCCAAAAGGCCCAAAACTAGCTTTGTCATTACTGCCCCATTTAGATAACCTTTTACTGTTCCCATCATTATTGATTATATATTTAATAAGAATGTTGGGGAATTTCAGGAAAATTAAAAAGAACTTTAACTTACATGAGTGTACTTTTACTTCCTGACGAAAATGTAGTCATAAACCCATTACCCAGTTACCCAAGAGTGTACACAGAATGATTTGATTTGAACATCTTACATGTTCTTGGCTTTTCTGCAACTACAGCTCTTTCTACTTTCGATTTCATGGCGGCACAAGATTGGACTTCCTCCTTTTCCTCTTCTAGCTCCGAAGCAGTATCTTCTTTTAATGACGAAGTGTTTGTCAGCTGTAGAGGTGAGGATACTCGCAAAAACTTCACTGGCTTCCTTTACAAAGCCTTGAAGGACAGAGGAATCAATGTCTACCTTGATAGTCCAAAACTGCGGACTGGAGAAGCAATTGGTCCAGCCTTACAGAAAGCCATCGAGGGTTCCAAGATCTCGATCCCTGTCATCTCTAAAGGTTACGCCGATAGCAAATGGTGCCTTCAAGAACTTGATCAGATAGTTCAGTGCCACAGATCCAATAATCAAATAATCCTACCCATATTCTTCTACGTTGACCCATCGGATGTTCGGAATCAGACTGGAAGTTTTGAGAATGCGTTCCTGAAACACCAGGAGATTTTTATGCCCGAGAAAGTAGAGAGTTGGAGGGAAGTTTTGCGAGTCGTAGGAAACTTGAATGGAGAAGTTGTCGACAACACCAAGTAAGTCTCCATCCCACAAATTCTTTCTTAAGGTAGTCTCATTACCACATCTTATACCTAAATTATGCAGTTAATTATAATTTCGTTTCACCGTTTCATTTTCATTCATCCGTTAGAATTATAATTAATTTTACTTATTGCATTTCAAAAAAAATTCTTTCACTTTGTTTTGTTTTTCTCTTATACTTGATGTTTGCATCCCCTTAGTTGTTCTCGTGATTTTATCTTTATATAAATAACTACAGGGATCAAGCAGAGTTGGTTGAATTAGTTGCGAAAAGGGTTCTAGGTGAATTGGTCAGCAGCACACGCTTGGCTGAGTGTGAGTACCGCATTGACATGGACTCTAGAGTAAACGATCTATTATCATTATTGGATGTTGGCTCCAATGATGTTCAATTTGTGGGAATTTGTGGTTCCAGTGGTCTCGGAAAGACGACTCTAGCTAAGGCGGTTTATAATGGCATCCTTTCAACCTTTGATAAGCATTGTTTCCTTTCAGAAGTTAGAGAACGAGCAACACAATTCAATGGTCTAGTGTGTTTGCAGAAGCAGCTCTTAAAGGATATTTTCAAAGCCGACTTTCACATAGAAGATTCTCATGAAGGAAAAAGATTGATAAAAGAAAGAGTTAGCAAAGAAAAGGTTTTTCTTGTTCTTGATGATGTGGATGGCAAACAACAGATAGATGCTTTGGCTGGTGAACACAATTGGTTTGGTGAAGGAAGTAGAGTTATAATTACGACAAGAGACGAGCAAATTTTGAACTTGGCTAAGGTGAATAGAGATAAAGTATACATGCCTCAATTGCTAGATCCTGTGCATTCTCTTCAACTATTTAGTTGGCATGCCTTTCAAAATAGCAAACCTCCAGATGATTATATGCAACTCTCATCTGATGTGGTACGCCATTCAGAAGGGTTACCTTTGATTCTAGAGCTATTTGGGTCTTATCTATCAGATGTAAGCGACAAAGATGAGTGGGAAAGTACATTAGAAATGTTGAAAGAAATTCCTCTTGAAAAAGTCCAAAGAACACAGAGGATAAGCTATGACAATAAAGAAGAAGGAGAAGAAGAAGAAGAAGGAGAAGAAGAAGAAGAAGAAGAAGAAGAAGAAGAAGAAGAAGAAGAAGAAGGAGAAGACAGGAATAATGTCCCTACAGCCGATTTCTCGAGTCGTTTAGGATTGGGCTCTGTTTCTAATGCAATGGAAGAAGAAGAAGAGCAAAAAAATGTCCCTACAGTAGATTTCTTGAGTCGTTTAGGATTGGGCTTTGTTTCAAATGCAATGGAAGAAGAAGAAGTAGAAGAAGAAGAGGAAAACAATGTCCCTACAGTGGATTTCTTGAGTTGCTTAGGTTTGGACTCTGTTTCTGATGTTATGTCATGATGCAATGTCAGAAGAAGATAAGTTGAGGCATGGCTATAGAGTTGGCCTTCGCTGTGACAACAATGATGATGATGAGGCACCAGATGCAGGGAGCTGTTTCTGTTTCCATTGTTTTCTGTTTCTTATTCTTCTTCTTTTTTTTTTTTTTTTTGATAATAAAAATATAACTTAAATTAGGTAAAAGTTTTGCAGTTACATTCATCATGAATCATAGTCTCTGAATAGGGGAGTCCTATGTGATGATTTGTTAAACTAAGTAGCCATAGTTTTGCCAGCTCCTTGCTTAGATTACAGACCTTAAGTTTGGTAGTTATAGGTAGAATTTTTGCCAAAATAGGAAATAGAGAAGGGGATAGATTTTGACTCAGTTTCCCCTGGATCAGATATGATGCCATGCCTTCATCACACTATATTTGCTGGAGTTGTATTTGCTTCAGTTGTGCAGACTGTATTGCTTTCCAAATAGCTTGTAGTTGATTTTCAAAAAGCTGTCCTTTGATAGCTGTCCCTTTGTAAATGTCTTGAATCTTCTTCTTCCACAGCAATGCCCCTTTGAAGTTTGCATCATTGGCTGTATTCCCCACTTCCACATGATCCCTACCATTCTGTTCTTCAGATGTGACCAGCAGTGATTTGGATTCCAGAGTTATTCCCTCCTCATTTCCTTTACCTTCTTTTGCATTTTTTTCCTCTTTTCATGTGTATTTCACCTTGGATTTCTCTCTGCTTCTCTACTTCTTTCTGCTTCTCAGTCTCATGTTCAGTTGCTTTTTTAAATCCTTCTTCTTCTTCTTCTTCTTCTTCTTCTTCCTCATCAAGTTGATTTGCTCAAATTGATTGACAGACTCAAGATCCTTTTTTTGTTACTTTTTCCCCCTCCTTGTTGATTCAGGAGGCAATCTTCACTTTCATTTTTCCTGTTTCGAAGATCATCCTTTCCTGCATAAACTCTTACCCATTTTTGCCCTTCTGTACCCTGCAATTGTTCTATAGCAGGGAGAGAAAGAGGGATTGCAGGAAGCTGATTTTGCTCATGTTGAATCTCAGCAGTATTTCCCAGAAAACTAGTTCGAGGGCTGGCAATAAGATCCCCTGTTTTGAACTGCATCATATTGAAGGAAGTACCCATTCCCTGAGTTGTTTGATTGGGAATGGTACTTGATGCAGCAACCTCCGTAATCATACAAGTTTGATTCCCACAAGGTTTCTTAGGGTTATTGCCAGACAGCATAAACACCTCATCCATATTCAAGGGAGGTGAGTAATTGAAATTTAAAAATAACAGGTCAATACCTTCACCTCCAATAACATCACAATTTATAGCAGAAACAGCCATAGCTGAAGCATCCACAGACTTGTATGAGGATTGATAAGTCTCATCTATTTTGCTGATGAGAGCAACAGTAAGGAGAGAAAGCATTTTTTCTAGAGATTTTGTAGAAAGGACTCTAGATAATCCTCCCTGAATAGGTTTAGCATTCAATCCTTTAAAGAAAACATGGTTTCCAGATTGAGAACCTGTGGCTGAGTCAGGACCTAGCACCTCTATGCAATGTTTGGTAAGATGTGTGATTTTTCCACATTTGTAATAAATTATTGTTACCTCATATAGCAGGTGCAGTGGGACCCAAAGTCCCTATCTATTACGGAAGGATGCTATGAATCCAACACATTTGTTGATATCCAACATGATCTTTACCCTTGCTGTGTTTCCAGTCAAGCCAAGCTCAACCGGATTGATATGCACTTCAATCACTCTTCCCAGTTCTGCAGCAGTTGCCTTCACTTGATCCATATTGAGAAATTCATTATTCATACCTCTCAGTTGGATCCAAACAGCAATGGGAGGTAATAGAACATCAGTTCTGAATTCAAGTAAAGGTTTGAGAGATAGGTGAAGCAGTGAGGTGCCCAACCACCAAGGTGACAGGGAGAAGACTTGGTTTCTTCTTTCCTCAAAGATAAAAGTTGCTTTAAAGGTATCCATTCCAGCAAAGAAGACCTGAGTAGCATCCAGTGGATCCCAAAGTGTAGTCAGTTTCTTTCCTATTGCTAAGATGGATTCCTGCTTAAATCCAATCGCATAGCCATAGAGAAGCTGTCCTTCCTCAGTCACAGGGTGGGTGGGAATATCACTATTCAAAGCCCAGTTACTCGCAGGGCAGACCTCCCTCCAGGATTTAGCTTTCCCTTTTTTCTTTTTAAAGGGATGTTGAGAGGGGAGGAATGAGCCTGACATTGGAGGAGGCTGCAGGTGGGGAGGACGACCATGTATGAGAGTAGGTGGGATCTTACCATTCTGAGTATGGAGGAGAGGGGAAAGTCTTTGGCCAATGGTATCCGCAGAGGAACAACCAGCGGGGAACCAGTGAGATGGAGAAATGGTGGATTGTCTACAAAAGGTATAACAGGGTCTTCCATTAATGGAAATGAATTTTAGTAAGTAGACACAGGCTTCGTACAGGCCATAAATTGGGATAAGAAACCAGGGATTTAAGAAGATTTGGATCTGGTTTTTTTGTTATGACTGGGATTTGGTTTCAGATTAAGTCGCATGACCTGGGAGGCTGACAGGATGCATAGAGGCAGCATCACATCATCCTTCGTTCACTGCTTTTCAGACCCTAAGTCCAGTACTGACATGTATGCACAATGAGGTCAGAGTGAGGGGGGATAATCAGGTCAGGAATTGCAAATACAACTACTACGGTAAAGATTTATGTGGTGACGCCTTGTTTTACTCAACTGGTCCTTCGATGTCTCATGTTGCCTAAGTTAAACTCTCTCAACAACAAACAATGGATTTCAAGCTGGAGGTTTTTCTTCTTCTGGGGAATCGTTGGTGGTCATCCCCAGGTACATGCAGGTTAGTGGAATCTGCATGTGGTCTATTCTAACCTTTTAATTTGCTTTTATCAGCTAAACAAGAAAAATAAATTCTAACCTTCTAACTGTGATTGTTGTTGGCCTCAGCTCTCCTCTTTTCTTTGTTCTTTTTTGGGGATGAAGATAGCTTATACACCATGTAAAAGAACAGCAACAATTTCCTGTATGCCCCACTGAGGAGGCCCCAAGGGAATCCAGATTCTTGAACTCAGCCAACTAGCAGCCATGTAAGTGGGCAAACAGGTGCTGATTTTCGTTTTTATTTTTATTTTTTTATGAAAGTAAACATATGCTATTCTCCCCCCCCCCCCTCTCTTTTTTTGTTGCTTCTTATGAAAGTTAATAGGAGCTAATTACCTAACCTGCAATCAGGTACAAATTAAGGGGCTCCAGAGGTGCTAACTGCCTAACCTGTAATCGGGAAGAAATTACCGGGCTGTACTGGGACTTTTACTCATCCAAATCAAATGGATGAATAAGGTTTACAACTGTATCAGTGAACTACACAGAGTAGACAGTGAGTTAGTGTATCTACTAAATTACCTTTTGTTCATGGAATAGTTGTAGTAGGTCACCCATGGATTTTTGCTATGATTCCCAAGTTTTAGTTATATATAAAAGATGTCTTGGATGAAACATGGGGATTGGTTCAAGATGTGATTATGATCATCTCTTCTCTCATTTTAAGTATGTTCTGATTTATTTCTGTAAGAGATAATATATTCAAGGTGCATTAATCTGGGTACTGATTGCGGCATCACTAAATCAGGAAAAATTTGCCTCAGTAGATGGAGTTAAATGAGTACAGAGCTAATGAGAAACAGCTGAGGTCTTCTCATTCACTCAAGATCCAGGAAAATAACCTTAAGATTCTCAACTTTTATTTGTTCTATTCTTTCTAAGGTATGTCATCTTATCCATAGTTTTATCTTCCTTTAAAACCTGGCAGGGCTAGCTAGATGCGATCTGTTCTATTTATTTTTTTCTTGTTTTCAGCTTCGCTGTTATACCACTTGATTTATGAACTGGCTACCCAAACAAATAGTTTTATGAAATCATTTAAGGCTCTTTTTTTGTATCAATTCTCATTCTCTATTATACCTATATAAAATAAACAAGTACAAGAACTCATTATTCGTCAAGAATGAAAAATGATTTGGTGAATTTTGTCGAAAATGAATTATGGAATGAAAAATAAGTTTGGTGTCAAAATAAAAAATCGTTAGAAAATAACAGTAAAAAAAAGAAAAGAAAAAAAAGTATATCTTTTATAAAAGAATGTGTATTGACTATTTTACCGTCATCTTAATTATAAAATTGTAAGTAAACTTGTGCATAAATGAAAATAATGAAATTCTTACCATAATCCATCATAGACAAAAAGTCTATTATGGATTTTGGAAGTTTTTCTATTATTTTAAATGAAAATAAAAGTGATAATAGATTTTAAACAATTTAAAATAATAAAAAATTATCATAATTGAAAATGATAATTGATAAAAAAAAATCCTAAGTAATCAGCCCCTACGGACATAAGAGAACACATGATAAGCAAAGTTGGATCTAAGCAATTTAATATCAGACACCGTCAGTTGAATACCAAGAGGAGCTACCATTCCCTCATTGTTCAGTGATTAGCTCCTAGTTGTTAGAGTCGAACACCATGGGAAAACTCGTCATGAAGAAAAAATAGGAGATGAACAATGCCATAGCGTATGTTCGGAAATATAAAATCTTCGGTATTTATGGAAAAAAATTGGATGATTTTAATACCTCTTGTAAAAAGAATATTTAAGTTATATTTTGATTTATAAATATTTCTTCTTTTAATTATTTCTCCGTCTAGGGATTCAAATTTGGATATTTTTTACAAACAAATTGTCATGTTCAAGAGCTCTATAAATGGGAGAAGATTCATCCACGCATGAACGAAGAAGAACTGAGTTGAAGTACCTTCCGGCGATGAACATCTTTAAAGCACATATGAACATCATGATTCACCAGCAACGCACTGATGGATTGGATTTCTTATTTTTGAAACACCCAGTTCAATCTATTGGATTCATCGAATTCTACTGCTGCATTGGACATGTTCCAGTTTTGGAAAGAACTCGAATCGAAGAAACGGCCTTGCAAATCTTTACCATGTGGCGCCGCAAAAATTTCACTCTCCCAGATCAATCGAATGCAATATACTTAATTTTTTTAGGGATCTTCACATTTCTTCATTCTGAGTTCGAGTATACCAAATTTCTTTGCTCTGCTCGACTGGTTCTCGAAATAGTCATCATTCATCTCTCACAGTTCACATTTCGCACTCCATTACATGGATCCTTCTACCAGCACCAGAATTTCAGTCGAGTGCTTGGATTTTCGTAGCCCCACCGACGACGCTTGGTATGGAGTTCACCTATTTCTCAAGGGTGATACCCTTACCGTCAAATTCAATGATTTCTCAGAAGCTTTTGATGAACACTACTTTGCTTCCGGATTCAAGTCCCTTGGAGAGATCAGTACCTTCAGGGATCGGTTCCGTCCGGTGTCTAATCAGTTGCAGGACCACCAATGCTCAAGTGTCACTGAAGGGATGGTGGTTTGCGTCTCCAACGCCTTTGGAGATGACGACCTTCGCTTCTACGACGCCTATGTCGAGGATGTAAGTGTTAAATCCTTCGCCTCTAAAAATTTCCCCTTTTATGAAAATCTCTGCTTTGGATCTGAGACTGTTTTGTTGTTATTGTTGCCCCCCCCCCCCCCCCCCACCCCCCCCAAAAAAAACAAAACTCCTTCTTGTTCATTCATTTGTCTGCTTGACTTGTTTATTGAGTGATGGAAATGAATTTTAAGTACTTCCTATAAATAGGGAACTAGGAAAGGACTCCAGAAATGAACAACAAGAAGTTTAAAGGGTGGTCAAGTGAGCTGTGACTCTGTGAGTGTGTGAGAGAACCTGTGTAGTAAACGGGTTTATGTTTTCTTCAAGGGTGTATAATGAGTATTTAATTTTAGATACACAGTTGGGTTTGGTCGTTTGTACTATTATATATTCTCACTGTTTTCTTATAATGAACAAGCCTCAATTATGAGTGTTGATGTATGCGTAGCTGAGCCACGTAGATACTTTTGTTATGTATGCGTAGCTGAGCCACGTAGATACTTACATTATGTTTGCATAGCTGAGCCACATAGATACTTACGTTATGTTTGTGTAGCTGAGCCACATAGATACTTACGTTATATTTGTGTAATAGCGCCACGTAGATACTTATGTTATGTTTACTTTAACTAACTTATGTTATGTTTACTTAACTACATTTTGACTGTTGTCTCTTCATGCATAAGTGGGGCCTGCATTATTTTTATTGGTGTACGAGTAACAATTACCATTTCTGATATTTCCTTTTGTCGTATTTCAACTAGGCATATTTTATTTGCTAAATTTGAAATGGAGTGGAAAAAAGGGGTAGGAAAAAGTTTGAACAAATAAAATTTTCGATGATATCAAGAAGTATGGCTTGTTTAGTTCCGTGGGGTGGGAAAGTATGCATATAGACTTCCTTAATTGATGTGGCATGTTACTTTTCCTACTCCATCATTTTTCAAAGTCTCACTAAATAGGTGGGACTCTGTGAAAAAGTGTGAGATACAAAAAAAAGGGTATCCACATTTCAAACTTTTACATAAAATCCTTTGCTTTCTTTCCTATTCCCTCACCACACTACATATGGGTCCTACACGTTTATTTTTCCCACCTTGCCCCTGCACACAAACGGTGCTCCGGTGATTGACATGTGTGGGAAAATGGGCATAATTTTTCCTGGCATTTAACTATTACCCCATTTGAATGATGTTTCATTTTGAACTTTCTATATAATTGGTTTTGGCAAAGTATATAGCTTACAAAGATTTTGAACAAATTGGTTATACAAAAATTCAGATTTTGCTCAGAAATCAATGGCCTATTAAGTTGTTTTTAAGACCTTAGCATTCCATGATAAAGCAGGGTTGATACTTGCTGAGTTGATGGAGTTTTGTGACTGATTCCTCTTTTTCTTTTTAGGTGCATCATAAAGAACACAATTATGTTAATGGGGAAGAGGAATGCTTATGCAACTTTAAGGTTTTATGGCTTCATGGCCCAAATGGTGGGATAGAGACACTAACTAAAGCTGCAAATATTTGCATAATCCAATCTGGAGATGGAGAAGAAAATGCTACATTGGCATCTTTTTTGACGATATCAAGAGAGAAACTGGAAATGGCGTCACCCAGCCCTTATTGCATCCCTGAAAATGGTGTTTCAGCTTGCAAAGATGTTTCTGCTAAAACTCATGGCTCAACTATTCGACACAAACGCAAACAAAGTACAACTGGTACTACTAGTAAGAAACTGGTAAGTTCTCCTGTTGGAAATTGTTCCACAAGCACACACTGAAGACTTGCTTAGCTGTTTTGGGTTGTTATTGTCCTGTTTTTTGTTTGACATTGTATATATTCTTCTTATAGGGGGAAAAATGTGGCAAGAAAACTAGACTTACAGCACAAACATATAGAGGTTAGTTTATTTTTTCGAAATACTTATCTGATTCAGTACAATAAAGACCATAATTGTGAAATAACTTTGTTCAGGGAGCATTAGCAAGTCTGGGCTTGGAGAAGACACAGATTTAGGAGGTGATCTTCTGGCAACGAACACAACAGATAGTAGGGATATAGATTTAGGCGGAGAAACATTGCCCACGAAGACAAGGGATGGACATTGTTATTATGTAATAATTGAGAATATGGAAAAGAGCCTCTCACCTATAACTATGGTAGATTTCATTTATAAAAATACTTCAGTGGTGAGTCATGCTTACGTGTTCCCAAGCCTGTCACGTGAGCGATATACAAGAGGATTAATTGGTGCTGATAGCAGAGAAGAAGTTGAGAAGATAAACAAATTTCTTCATGATCCCACTCACATCATCGTATCATCTAGTGGAAGGTATTTTGTAGTCTCTTTTTTTTTTTAATATTGCATCTGTTTTAAAAGTTATGAACATACTTGCGAAATTTGTTTATGCTTTTAGTCTCCACTTGTTTTTGTGATTGCATCTTATGATTTTAGTCCCTTATTGAGTTTCATTGTTGCTTTGGTCGTACTGATGCATGTCAATTTTCAAATAATTAATGAATTGATAGAATATCTTTTGTGACTCTAGTTGTTAGTTGAGAAATGGAAGCCATGTTGTTTCCTTGGAAGGATGCAACCCACTGCATGCATGAATGTATTTTCTGTCATTAGAAATAAATCCTCTGATTTAGGCAGTACAAGCAAGTAAAATCATATAGCCAGGTGTACTTCCGGATTTAATTGATTGGCCCAATTTCCAGGTTGATTATGATATCTTGTTTATCAAGTTATTCTTTCACATTTTAATTACATGAGGTGTGATACACTCAGCAACAGTTAGTGTTTTTGCCACTACATGAGCTTGTGAATTGCCTAAAGATGGTGGTTCAACCTGCCATGCTAACCCCAACTCTGCTTTGATGGTTGATTTGTGCTTCTTCTGGATGTGAATTTGTAGCATATGGGAGGGACTCAGGTATCCAGCTTCTTGGTAATGAGTACTGTCATACATGTAGGTTGGCATGTTTGTTTAATGGTTATTTGCTTGTTTGCTTGTTCTGTTAAGTTAATAGTTTATTTGGTTTAAATCGTTCTTGTATGAATGTACAATCCCTTTACATATGTCTCTTGACTGGAGGATCTCACACACATAGAAGTAGTTCTAGATCTTTGTTAAATTGTTTAGGGATAGAACTTTGAAACAATAGGTAACTATTACAATCTATTCTTTAGTGTTCTGAAGACAGCCTTTACTCAACATTTGAATCATATACCTTATATTGTTCTTGCCTTCTGGATTTTGAATCTTCCCTTGTCTCCTCCCCCCTTCTCCCCTGCCCAAAAGAACCCTCAGATCTTAGGCTCTTTCTCAGAGTCATGGACAAACCTCACTCACAAATCCTTTGGTTGTTATTATTTTGAATTTTCACATGGATTCTTGGATCAATGTTACTTTTTGATATCAGTGAACTTATTTGAAGGATTTAATCTGTCTGTTCATAACTAACGTGTTCTGTAACCTTTTGATGGTTGTTTTTCCTAAACTCAACAGACCATGGGTGATGACTGAGAATATGTTACAACAAGGAGTGTCTCAAACTTTATTTGGGGGTACAACGTTGAGATCAGAGGTTAGTTTTCTAACACCCCAATGCATATTGGGTGAATCTAGTGTCTTGAGGTAGCAATGATTTCAAGTTACTTTATGATGAACTGGTGCAATTCAACATCTGTTGGTTTACCTCTATAAGATTTCAGTCATAGTAAATTAAGGTGAAAGATTTATAAGAAATGGTTTAAATAAGCTGCTGTCAATATCACATTGAGTTGGATCATTTATCCTTCAGTCTTCCAAAGAATTTCATCAATTCATTGAGTTCCTCTGTAACCTCACAGCAATGCTGAAAACTTTCGTGCTTTGTATTGCTATGGGGCCAATTCTGATTTATCTAAAACTTCACATTTGAGATGGGGACATTAGTGTTTGCTTGTCTATTAAAATTTCAGTTCCAATCTATTGCTTGACAGATTTTGGCATCCACACACCATGTTTGCTATCTGATCTCTTTATATTGTTGGGCCATTGATCGTTTTAAGTTTTATTTACAGAGTTGCTGTTTTCCATTTATTTTCTATGTGACTTCATCTGTTACTCTGTGTATGCTGGCCCTGTAACTAGTGCGGTGTGCAAAATGATCAGTGCTCCCTCTGTCATTTCCATCTTTCCAAGGGTGTGGTGTTCATTTAGCATGTCAATGTCTGAATGCCGGGGCAATCTGTCCTGTGCAACCATTAACTTGTTTCCAACTAATCTACTGGGTGAAAGATTCTGTTAATGATTTTAGCAGTTTAATCTGTGTCAAACTCATCACTCTACATTTTGCAGGACGGACTGAGGGATAGAAATGCTGAATCTGATGATCTAAAGTTAATTGTAAGAGGTACCGAAGAGTTCAAGAAAGCGGAGGAATTGAAGGAGTTATTCATGATGTTTACGAACCATATAAATGGCATTTGCGGCACAGTAGAATTTGAGGAGAAGTTGATCTTGCAGCGCTACAAATCTTGATGCCTTCTACAGCAGGAGTCTAGGATGAAATTCTAAATAGAAGCTTCTTCAGTTGGGAGTTTTTGGGACTGTAATCCCCCTCATTGCTTATCTTACATTTTGTATTATTTCAGCTGTACACCTTCAATGCAGATCAGATCGGTTTGGATTGGTCATGTTTATCCTTGATATCTTTGAAAATTTTAGTTATGTTTTTGACATTAATACCTCCTTGTCACTACCAATGCAACTGTATGGTATTGGCCAAGAATTGATATCAGTCTCTAACTCTGCTGAAATTTATATGAATCGATCAAGGCAACCACAATTCCTCAAACCTTGTGTTGGAGTTTTTTATATTTTAGGTTGGACACCTACAAACTGGAGAATGTATCATTAGACCTTCAAAAGCCAAAAGAATTTTCAACGGTTTACTTGTTCCTCATTTCCCATTTAAAATCAAATCTAAGTTACTTATGAATCATACATTTTGTAGGAGGTTAGAATGGATAAACAATCCACAATCTAAGTTACCTTTTCTTTTTTTCTTTTTTTTGGGTAAAATGTTTGTATTGAGACTTAGGAGCTAGAGAGATAAGGGTTGGATAAAAAGGAAGGAAGAAGATGTTCTTCCATTGTTTGAAACAGTAATCAAAGAGAAGAAGAACAGGTACAAGATATTTGCAACAAGCATCTTCGTGGGAATAGTGATGGTGTGGGTTTACAAAGTTTTGCATTTCCCAACAGTAGACCAGGAAAGTGGGCATGGCTTGGTTCTTCTTGGTTGAGCTTTAGTTCACTTTCTGTTGGATCATCACCCTATCAGTTCCCTGGAACATTGTCCATTGTCACACTACCTACTTCAAGGAAATTCTTTTTATGAGGTAACCTCTCCAGCTATCCATCTTTAATTTCCTTACTTTCAAACATCCTTTAAAAAGGCAAACCCAGTTTCAGAAGCTTTCTACATAAGCAAATTCCATGCAAACTTCCTTCCTGAGAATAGAGAAAACAAATTATAACTTTCTTCATCCAAAAGAATCTAGGTTGGACACCAATTCTGTAAAACTAATATTTTTCAGTTTCCTAAGTTTCCCTTGTCCATGGTGCATGAAGGTGATGACTTCTTTTTTTCTTTCCAATTTTATTTAAAATTTTTTTAGGCAATGGTGTCCATGTATAACTGTTCAACTTGCAGTTTTGTATCTTTGGCATAGACAATATCAGAAATTATTATCTTTTCACACAATAGGCTAGTTGATGTGAAGGTAATGTGTATCCATTGTTTTAGGGCCTGTTTGGTTATGTGAATCCAGAGATTTCAAATCTCTAGATTCACAAATGGGAAATTTTTACCTGTTTGGTTGTGTGAATCCCTAGATTCATGAAATCTAAAGATTCACATTTTTACACTAAAAACGTGAATCTGTAGATTCATGGGTATGAGGTGAAATCCAGAGATTTCACCCCAACTATCAAAGTGTTAAACATTTGAACCATAATTCAATAAATATTTTTTTAGGATAAATCTACAAATTTCATTCCAAAAATTCAAGCTAACCAAATAGTTAATTTTAGAACCATGACTCTAGAGATTTGAAGTCTATAGATTTGAAATCTCTAAATTTTTGAAATCTATAGACTCAAGTAACCAAAAAGGCCCTTATGGAGTTTGCATCTATTATCTTTGAGGTGAGGGGGACATCTTCATGTGGATTTTCATTTGCTTCCTCTCAGCAGCTGTGATAGATACACATATGCAACGACGGAACCAACATTCCTAATTGAAAATGCGAGGGTATAGTTGAAAATGTCAATTTTATTTAAATGTTCAGGACCTTATGAGATTCTAAGTGTACATTTTGCAAAGCCCAACAACCGTTCGATCAAAGGGTTTTCCATCCTGCGCAATAAGGGAAAATTACGTGATTAGCAATTTTAGGTTTTCCATTATAAAAATAGTCACTCAATGTTTCACTTTACAAAACTAGCTAAAATTGAGTTTGCATTTACAAAACTAGCCAAAATAGTGTTTTTTCACCTCTTTGGACATTTTCCCCCTAAAATTGACCATACCGGCATAGGGGTGAAAATGTCCAAAGGGTATTATTATATGATTATTGAAAATATTGACTCATGCTTATGTGTATCCAAGCTTGTCACAGACACCCATATAGACAACCATATACAAGAGCAGTCAATGGTGCTGATAGCAGAGAAGAACTTGAAAAGACAAACAAATTTCAAAATAATACCTTCCACTTGATTGACATGACGGTGTGAGTGGGATCATGAAGAAATTCATTTACCTTTTCAACTTCTTCTTGTTATCAGCACCAATCAATCCTTTTGTATATCATTCTCATGACAAGTTGGGAACTAAGTAAGCATGATTCACTACAGAAGTATTTTTATAAATGAAACCCACTGCATACATATGAATGCATTCCTCTGTTATTTGATACAAATCCTCTGATTTTTACAACACAAGCAAGCGAAATCACATAGCCAGATGTACTTCCAGACTTAATTGATTGGCCAAATTTTTAGGTTTTTAAAATCTCTTGTTTATCAAGTAATTCCTTCACTTTTGAATACATGAGGTGCCATAACTCGGCAATAGGTATTTTTTTTTTCCATTAGGTTTTTGGGTACATTTTGTGAATTGGATTGTTACTGAGGTCGCCATTTGTAAATTTTAGAATTTCTTTCTAACTTAGATCGTATAACTATCATATTGTCCTTTTTTAGAACCATTAGATCATAACTTAACACATGTAACACATGTCATAAAACTGTAGATATCCACGCAAACACGAACAAAAATATGTAAAATTGATTGCAGCATTTGAGAAGACGCAAGTTAGATAATGTCAAGGAATTTCAAAGATAGTCACTTTTTTCTTGGCCACGATAAAGTCATTCTTAATTTGGTTGAATCAAGAATCTTACAAAGATCTTCATTCATAGATTAAGATACACTCCACCTGAATTCTATTTCATTGGTTGTTGATACTTAGGTAGATTCTATTTTCCTCCCATCCCGATTACTATGGCTGCCAGAATCTGCAGGGGCATATTAGGGTACTTATGAAAAAAATTAATTGGATGATGTTAACACATCTTGTAAAAATAACTTCTCTCATTAATAAAGCGCAACTACAGGCGGATCCAAGATTCAATATTGGAGGGGCTGAAGGATGGAAGTCCAAATTGGGGAAGGATCAATATTTTTTCGCCACATATTGGGTGGCCCTTAAAAGACCAATTGGGGGTCCTACCTATGAATTATTTTATTATATTAAGGAATAAGCTCACATATATTTTGTGGGGCCTACATATATTTGACAAAAATAGATAAATTATTGATAATGATATTTTTTTCAACAAGATATAAGTAAAAATTAAAGCATAAGTACTAAAAAAAAAAAGGGTAATTTTCATCTGGACCCCCTGAGGTTTGGTCTATGTCATTTTTAGTCCAAAAAAATCGAAACATTGCATCTACCTCCCCTGTACTATAAAAAAAGTCAATATAAGGACAAATTAATACTTTTATGACTAATTTGCCCTTTTATTTTTTTAAAGAATTTTAGCCAAATGGATGAAGAGATTCCCCTTCACCCATCTTCTTCATTATATTGAGCAAACGGTTGCAGAAATGGTTTGACAAATAAATGTTGGAAAACATACACCATTGAGAGTGCTTGGCGAGGTGGGGTATGATTTTGGAGAAGAGATTGACATTGCGCTGTAGCAAGAGATCGACGCGGCGGTAACAGAGTAATCAACGAAGTGATGATCTTGGTATGGGGAGGAAGGCAGCGGCCTGCTGGAGATCGAGCATCAATCCTCGGATCCATATGAAAATTATCCAAAAATTTTTATTTAATTTTTTGATGGCCAAATCCTAATATTTGCAGAGGCTAAAAATCCCATTTTCTCAAACACACCACACGGGAAAACTCTCAGAACACAAAACAAGCAAAACTGCCGTTTGTAACGATTCTTGGTGGGCAAACTACTTTTTTTTTTTTTTTTTTTTTTTTGGTGAAGAGCGGGCAAACTACTGAACCCATTCCTAAAATCTCTATGACAAGGGCTTTGTTGTTTGGGTCTGCGAATATAATTAATTCGAACTCTACCCTTTCTGCTCTCTCCCAACATCATCTCTATACAATGCCGATCAACCCTTATAGGGACTACTGGCAAACTCCATCGATTTTGGAGATCAGACCCGGCGTCACCAGGTGACGGAGTAATCAACCCACCAAGAGATGCTCGGTCTCTAGCACACGCCTTCCTTCCTTCCTCGTACCAAGATTGTCGCTCTGTCACCGGGTCTTGATCTTTGTATAGTCACCCTGGTGCTCGTCAGATTGTCCGAGAATCCAGATTCAATCTGCTACAGCGCAATGTCAATGTCTTCTCCAAAATCATACCCACCTCGCTAAGCACTCTTCGGTGTATGTTTTCCAACATGTTATTTGTGAAACTATTTCTGTCTCTTTACCCAAAAAAAATAAAAATTCTGTCTGTAACGTGGTTTGCTCAATTCAATCAACGAAGAAGATGGGTGAAGGGGGAATCTCTTCATCCATCTGACTAAAATTTTACTTTAAAAAAGAAGAAGGGCAAATTAGTCATAAAAGTTATAATTTGTCCTTATATTGACTTTTTCTATAGTACAGGGGAGGCAGATGCAAAGTTTCGATTTCTTTGGACTAAAAGTGACATAAGCCAAAGCTCAGGGGTCCAGATGAAAATTACCCTAGTTACCTTACTAACTATAGACATTTTATTTACAATATAAAATCAAATAACAAAAATAAAGAAACAAAGAATATAAAATCAAAGAAAAAATAACAAAAAGAAAAAGAAAAAAAGATAAATAATAAATAAATTGAGAAAGAGAATTTTCCTTAACCTACAATTACAAAAATGAAAGAATAAAGAAGAAAGAAACGGAAGAGAATAAATAAGAAGAACATAAAAGAGAGGAGAAAGGAGAGATGAGACAATAAATAGAAATTGAAGAGTTAGTTTCTAATTAGAAATGTCATTTTGAATATCTAATAAGATTTCTTTTTTCTTCGTCAAAAGCTTCCTTTTACCCACATTTATAGAAAGAAAAGAGAATAAATATGAAGAAAAGATGTGACAGAGAAGAGAGGGGAGAATAAATAAGGATTGAGGAGTTAATTTTTAACTAGAAATGACATTATACCATTATTTTACCTTTAAAATTTGTTCTCAATATTGAGGAGGCCAAATAGTTATATTTCAGACGTGAGAAGAGAAAAAAACTGAAAAAGATAAAAAATTAAAAGAATTATAAAAAATAAAAAAAAGAAGATAATTATTGTTGTCCCCTTTTGTATTCTAATTTTATTACTATCTTATCATCTATACTTTTTTAAATTGCTAATCCAGCTTTTTACTTTGTCTAAAATTACTATTGTCCATTGCCACTAATCGGTTAGTTTATTGATGATGTGATATCTATATACTTTTTCAAAATCCCAAAAATAATCTTGTAGTTATCTTTTTTCTTATTTACTCTTTTGTCAAGTTATAATACTACCCTTAATTAACTATGCAAAAAAATTAATTTTAAATCTTTTTTAAAAAAAGAAGTCACTGAATAAAAGAAAGACGATTTTTCTTCTCTAAAAATAAATCGCTGAATAAAGGAAATATGTAATTAAATAAAACTCTTTTTTTATAATTGATTAAATAAAACTTAAATAGAAACTAAATTAAGTTATATAAAATGTAAGTGAAAGTTGAAAATTGAAAATCACTTAATATATATTGAACATTATTACATGTTACCAATTTTTTTTATCAATTACCATCTCATATGTTAATTGTTTGTAAAACTTTCATCATTTTAATTGTGAAAAATTTAAGTAGAGCATAAGAGTTTCAACAACAATAATGTGGTACTGGCCAAAGTCAAAATTGATTATAAAATATAAGATTTTAAAGATATAATTGACATTCAATATATTTTCTCTAAATGAGGGTAATATCATATTTTTAACTTCTTAATTTTAATGAAGGCCAAAATAAATATTACATATTTGATATTATAGTCACTTAACATTGTTAGAAGTAAGGAGGCAATAGTAATTTCATAAAGAAAGAGATATGATTAATAATAAAATCAAAGTACAAGAAGATAATATTAAGGGATAATTACTGTTGTCCCCCTGTAGTTTGATTTTAGGGTAATTTTCATATGGACCCCCTGAGGTTTGGTCCATATCATTTTTAGTCCAAATAAATGGGCACTTTGCATCTGGCTCCCCTGAGGTATTCAATAAGATCAATTAAGGACAATTTGTAATTTGTATGACCAAAATACCCTCACATCTATTCTACTGTAAGATTTGCATATTTTCTCTCTTTATCTCCTTCATCGTCTCCATCTTCAGTCCGGGCCTCGTCCCATCTCTGCCTTTTCTTCCTCCTCAACTCCGGGATTTCTCCTTGCAGACTAAATTCCGGCAGAAAATCAGTTGATATATCAAATTCCACGGCGAGAACTAGAAGCAACAGCAGCAAAAGCGGTGAATAGAGCAGAAATCCATCATTAACAATGGTTCGAATTCCAGAAATCATCAAGAAGCCTCAATCTGAAAATCAAAATATCATCCGGTAATCCAGTCAAGAAGTTGCAGCGTCAACAGAGTCCTGACTTAGTAACGACCACTCGAATTCCAGGAATCGTCAAGAAGCTTGAACTTGAAAATCTCGTCGTCAATATTCCGACTTGGAGCTTGCAACGTCAACCGAGTCCCGTTGTGGTTAGAAACATCGATAAAGTGAAATCGATCCAGGTCTTTTTGATTTCAGATATTTACTGGAATTCGATTAACAAATACAGAAAATAAGAAACAAGATATAGATGATGAAACAAGGAGGGTAAGCAAGCAATGCACAAGAAAATAGGTGTTTTTATAGAATTAACAACTACAGAAAAATTGTTGTTTACCCTTATTGTTGATTCTTGTTTCACAATCTAAAGACGTGGTACATAGGATAAGATGTCAGAAAAAACTTCACGAGAAACAAGAATTAACAGGGACGGAGGGGTGAGCAGCAATACATAGAAAAGAAAAAAAAATAAAAAATAAAAAACTAGAGAAGAGAGACTTACAAGAGATTACGATTTCTACGATCGAAAGGTACAGGTTTGTGGGATTGAATATGCTTCTTCTTCAGAATGATTTCAGGTAAATTGAAAACAGTTTATGGAATTGAATCTGCTTCTTCTTCAGGATGATTTCAGGTAAATTGAAAACGAGTCACTCGAGCAACAGATCCTTCTTCAACCTTTTGAACCCAGTAACTTCTCCCTAGAAGATCGTCTTCGTTTTCCATGTTGTCGACGCCGGATTCTCCAGATTTTCCCTGTCGAGCTAAGAAACAAAGCTCCAAAAGTGCCAACAACGTTTTAAATTATTTCCGACAAAAAAGACGTCTTCGATTCAAGAAGACTCGTTCCATCAATTTTGTATGATGCATACGAGAAAAGCTTCAATGGAGATTCGCAAATGCTCTTGCTGAGTCTACTCTATCTGCTAAGAAGACTTCTAAATGGGGAAAAATGGCAGTGGTTGCAGCTCGTGAAGCACTTGCAAGAGCGACGTTAAAAAGGAGATGGGGTGACGCTGGACTAAAGATGGAGACGATGAAGGAGATGAGAGAGAAAATATGTAAATCTTACCGTAGAATAGATGTGAGGGTATTTTGGGCATAAAAATTACAAATTGTCCTTAATTGATCTTATTGAATACCTCAGGGGAGGCAGATGCTAAGTGTCCATTTATTTGGACTTAAAATGACATGAAGCAAACCTCAGGGGGTCCATACGAAAATTACCCTTGATTTTATTACTAATAAAACCCTGTTCTTTACGAAATTACTATTGCCCCCTTCCTTATAACGGTGTTAAGTAGCCGTTAAGTTTGAATATGTAATGTCTAATTTGCCCTTCATTAAAATTAAGAAATCCAAAAACAAAGTTACCCCATTTATAAAAACCCGATTAAATGTCAAATTTACCCTAAATTTAATTTTTTTTTTGAATTAATGAAATGGGCAAAATCCAAATCCGATTTGGTTTCCCACCTTCACTAAACTTCATTTATTTTGAAAATATATTAGGTGATATTCAGTTTCCAATTTGAGTTTTATTCAATCATTATTTTTTTATTTGGTGGTTTTTTTTTAGAATAAAACGCATTATAGTTATTTTTTTCTCCACAATTAATTAAGGGTATTAGTGTAACTTGACAAAAGGGTAAATAAATAAAGAGATAAGTATAAGGGTATTTTGGGGTTTTTAATAAAATATAAAGATGCCACATCATCAGTCAACTAACGAAACTTAACGGTAGGGGGCAATAGTAATTGTAGACAAAGTTAAAGGTTGGATTAGTAATTTTAAAAAGTACAGGAATATAGTAGTAATAACATCAAAGTACAGTGCCCAATAGTATCCTTAATATTAATTATCCCATAAAAAAATTCAAAATTCGGATTCCGAGAATCCGTCTCCTAAAGCTAACCATCTTGCCATTCGTTTTCTCTTGCCCAACCCTCTCATTCCTAAACGTTAGCTACTGATCCTTACCACATAGCTTTCCATCTCTGTCATGGATGCTGAAAAAGGTGGCAACATCATAACAAATGTTAGTTAATCCATCAGCAAAGGCTCTGCAAATGGATTGTATATAACAGATCTTCCATGGTTTAACAGATCAAACATTAATGGAAGGTTTTAAGCTAAGCAGGGTAGTCCTTACGTGTTTCCCACCAGAGCTTCCTCCGAAGCTGCTCCTTTGCTCAGGCTACCTACCTCGGCACTCAACACCAATACCAACACTGGTGTATTCGTTCCAAGCTTATAAACGTACTTGATGATCAGCTTCACTGACTGGAGAAAATCCAGCAACCGGCGACGAACTCTCACTCAGAGAAAGTAGGGGATCCCCATGATCAAAGCTGATGAAGAAGAACGAAGTTGCAGAGTCCTCCCTTATAGATCATAAGATGAAAGCTGGTGGCAGTTCTTATTGCGTGCACTCACCCACCCAACTTCATGAGTTCTTCATTTACTGATTCGAGTTTCACAGTTAAGCCTCTAAGAAGTAAGGGTAATTTTGTAATTGAATCCTTTTAGGTTGAAAAAAACCTTTTAAATTTACAAAATCCATCCTACATAAGAATCAAATTCACCTAATAAACCCGAATTGATGCAAAAGAGATGTGGTGAAAGAAATACAAAGAACACCACATGATGAATCATAGAACCCGTGAAACTCGAACATAACCTTGGTGAGAGAACACTGATCGAGAGAAAGAGAACAAATCGAAGCTCTAGGAAAGCTCACATACACGAAATAGTGTCATAAGAACCAATATCGTTTCATGCATCTAATACAACCTAAATTTCGTGCCAAGTAGAACAGCTCTAGAGCATAAAGTAAACCAACTCTTCTTCCTTTGTGGTTCTCCTCCAAATAGAAAAAAGAGAAAACAACATACCCAAAATTGAAATGGAAGAATAAATTCACAATTGCATTGGATGGATTAAGTCACTGATGAATTTGTTCTTCCAATTCACAAAATGAACCCGCTACCTAAATTCTATTTCATTGGCTATAGCTACTTAGGTAGATTCTATTTTTCCTCAATCAGCTAGGTTGAAATAGAATCACATGGACATATTAGGAAGGTACTTAAAGAAAAATAATATTTGAATGATATTTGGTTACATGAGTTTTTTAAATCTAATGATTTCAAATCTATGGAGTCATGAAATTTATAAAATTAACTGTTTGGTTAATCGAGTATCTAGAATGAAATTTGTGAATTCATTTGTGATTTTTGTGAATGTGCAAATGTTTAGCATTTTTATAGTAAGGTTGAAATTTCTGAATTTCACTCATACCTGTAAATCTATAGATTCACGTTTTTAGTGTAAAAAGATGATTTTTACAACTAAACAGGTATAAATCTCACATTAATGAATCCGGAGAAATCTCGAGATTCATGTAATCAAACAGCCCTTAACAACTCTTGTAAAAAGAAATATTATTTTTATTTTTATTTCTAAAGTATTTGTTTTTTTAAGAATATTATTTTTCCGCCTAGCGATTCAAATTTGGACATTTTCAAAACAAATTGGCATGTTCAAAGAAGATTCATCCATGCCCGAACAAAGAACTGAGCTGAAGTACATTTCGGGGATGAACATGATGAAGCACATATGAACATCATGATACACCAGCAACCCGATGGATTCCTTAGTTTTGAAACACCCAGTTCAATCTATTGGATTCGTCGAATTCTACCGCTGCATTAGACATGTTCCAGTTTTGGAAAGAACTCGAATCGAAGAAACGGTCTTTGCAATTCTTTACCATGTGGCACCGCAAAAATTCAAACTCCCAAATCAATTGAATGCAATAGATTTAATTTTTGTAGGGTTCTTCCCATTTTCTCCATTCTGATTTCGAATTCTGCAACGAATACCAAATTTCTTCCCTCTGCTCGACTGCTTCTTGAAATATTCATCGTTCATCTCTCACAATTCACATTTCATGGATCCTTCTACCAGCACCGAATTTCGTAGGCCCACCGACGACGCTTGGTATGGAGTTCACCTATTTCTCAAGGGTGATACCCTTACCGTCAAATTCAATGATTTCCCAGAAGACTTTGATGAACACTACTTTACTTCCGGATTCAAGTCCCTTGGAGAGATCAGTAGCTTCAGGGATCGGTTCCGTCCGGCGTCGAATCAGTTGCAAGACCACCAATGCTCAAGTGTTACTGAAGGGATGGTGTTTTGCGTCTCCAACGTCTTTGGAGATGACGACCTTCGCTTCTACGACGCCTATGTCCAGGACGTAAGTGTTAAAACCTTCGCCTCAAAAATTTCCCCTTTTATGAAAAATCTTTGCTTTGGCTCTGAGTCTGTTTTGTTGTTGTGTCCCGCCGCCGCTCCCCCCCCCAAACCCCTTCTTGTTCATTCATTTGTCTGCTTGACTTGTTTATTGAGCGATGGAAATGAATTTTAAGTATTTCCTATAAATAGGGAACTAGGAAAGAACTCCACAAATGAATAACAAGAAGTTTAAGAGGTGATCAAGTGAGCTGTGAGTGTGTGAGAACTTGTGGAGTATACTGTATACGGGTTTATGTTTTCTTCAAGGGTGTGTAACGAGTATTTGATTTTAGATACACATTTGGGTTTGGTCGTTTGTACTACTATATATTCTCACAGTTTTCTTATAATGAAGAAGCCTTAATTACGAGTGTTGATGTATGCGTAGTTGAGCCATGTATATACTTATGTTATGTATGTGTAGCTAAGCCATGTAGATACTTGTTATTCCGAAATCTGACTGAAGACCCTCTGGTTCTCTCTTGGTCCGAATCTAGCTCCTGAGGACAAAACAAATGTGAGAGTGGGCCGCCTCTCAAGATGAGAAGCCACCTCCAATGATTAAGTCAGTAAATGAATCAACCTGAATCCTCCTGAGAGGAATAAATGCCCAAGAAGATGAAGAAAAGAATGTCTTCCTAGAGTGGTTGCAAGTAAGTAATGGCTGGAGATCAAAGGTTCTACCTTTTCACGATGTAGAGTGATGGTATATATAGCTGGTCCATACCTCAGAAGAGAATAGACGCTCCATAGCCTTACGATATATTTGTTTTAAAATGAAGGGTGGTGATGGCCTCTTGATCTTAGCTTGATCAACAAGTCAATGAGTTGATTTGCGATACAACTAGAGGTAATATCATTGAATCAAAAAGTCAACCTCACGCTGACATGATGTGACATCAATCCCCAGCTAGGTTGATAAAACGTGGGGCACTGAAGTCGAGGGTGGCTCGAGCAAATGAAAAGCTTTCTTGATGGCAATGAGCATTTAATGATTCTCAATGCATTCAATGCTGAAATTAATGTTGTGATTGACGTCTAAACAAAGATACGTTGGATTCTCTCACAATGTCACTTTGGCCGAGAAGTCTTGATGTGACTGTTGGGTGTCACCATGAGACCCACTTCTCAGCAAGCATTCCCTCAAGAAGTGCCTCGCCGAAGTGTATAACAAACCGCCTCTGACCAGATTTGAACCTAGAGGACCAATTTGAGTGGTCTATTCCGGTTTAATGGCTTGAACCATAGTGGATTTAACAATACTTATGTTATGTTTGCGTAGCTGAGCCACATAGATACTTACGTTATATTTGCATAGCTAAGCCACGTAGATGCATATTTTATGTTTGCATTGCCGAGCCACGTAGACACTTATGTTATGTTTGCCTAGCTGAGCCATGTAGATACTTATGTTGTGTTTGCTTTCACTACATTTTGGCTGTTGTCTCTTCGTGCATAAGTGAGCTTTGCATAGTTATTTTTAATGGTGTACGAGTAACAGACTGACAGTTGCCATTTTTTATAATTCATTTTGTCGTATTTCCACGAGGCACTTCATTTGCTAAATTTGAAGTGGAGTGGGAAAAAAGGGGTAGGAAAGAGTTTGAAAAAATAAAATTTTCCATGATATCCTAAAGTATGGCTTGTTTAGTTCCGTGGGGTGGGAAAGTATGCAGACAAACTTCCTTAATTGACGTGGCATGTTACTGTTCTACTCCATGCCTTTTTCAATCTCACTAAATAGGTCGGACTTTGTGAAAAAGTGTGAGATACAACAAAAATGGGAGTCACATTTGAAACTTTTACACAAAATCCTTTGCTTTCTTTCCTATTCCCTCACCTCACTACATATGGGTCCTACATGTTTATTTTTCCCACACTGCCTCTGCAAACAAAGGGTGCTCCAGTGATTGATATGTGTGGGGAAACCGGGCATCATTTTTCCTGGCAATTACTATTACCCCATTTGAATGATGTTTCGTTTTAAACTTTCTATAAAATTGGTTCGGGCAGAGTATATAGCTTACAAAGATTTTGAACAAATTGGCCATACATTGTGCTCAGAAATCAATGGCCTCTTAAGTTGTTTTTAAGACCTTAGAATTCCATGATAAAGGCAGGGTTGATACTTGCTGAGTTGATGGAGTTTTGTGACTGATTCCTTTTTTTTGTTTTTTTTTTTGTTATGGCAGGTGCATCATAAAGAACACAATTATGTTAATGGGGAAGAGGAATGCTTATGCAACTTTAGGGTTTTATGGCTTCATGGCCCAAATGATGGGATAGAGACACTAACTAAAGCTGCAAATATTTGCATAATCCAATCTGGAGATGGAGAAGAAAATGCTACATTGGCATCTTTTTTGACAAGATCAAGAGAGAAACTGGAAATGGCTTCACCCAGCCCTTATTGCATCCCTGAAAATGGTGTTTCAGCTTGCAAAGATACTTCTGCTAAAACTCATGGCTCAACTGTTCAACACAAACGCAAACAAAGTACAACTGGTACTACTAGTAAAAAACTGGTAAGTTCTCCTGTTGGAAATTGTTCCACAAGCACACACACTGAAGACTTGCTTAGCTGTTTCGGGTTGTTATTGTCCTGTTTTTTGTTTGACATATATGTATTCTTCTTATAGGGGGAAAAATGTAGCAAGAAAGCTAGACTTACAGCACAAACATATAGAGGTTAGTTTATTTTTCGAAGTACTTAACTGATGCAGTACAATAAAGACCATAATTCTGAAATAACTTTTCTCAGGGAGCATTAGCAAGTCTGGGCTTGGAGAAGACAGAGATTTAGGAGGCGATCTTCTGGCAACAAACACAACAGATGGTAGAAATATAGATTTAGGTGGAGAAACATTGCCCACGAAGACAAGGGATATTGGACAATATTGTTATTATGTGATTATTGAGAATATGGAAAAGAGCCTCTCACCTTTAACTATTGTAGATTTCATTTATAAACATACTTCTGTAGTGAATCAAGCTTATGTGTTCCCAAGCTTGTCACATGAGCGATATACAAGAGGATTAATCGGTGCTGATAGCAGAGAAGAAGTTGAGAAGATAAACAAATTTCTTCATGATCCCACTCACATCATCGTGTCATCCAGTGGAAGGTATTTTGTAGTCTTCTTCTTCTTACTCTTTTGTTTTGTTTTTAATATTGCATCTGTTTTAAAAGTTATGAACATACTTACAAAATTTGTTTCTGCTTTTAGTCTCTTCTTGTTTTTGTGATTGCATCTTATGATTTTAGTCCCTTATTGAGTTACATTGTTGTTTGGTCGTACTGATGCGTGTCAATTTTCAAATAATTAATGAATTGATAGAATATCTTTTGTGACTTTAGTTGTTAGTTGAGAAATGAAAGCCATGTTGTTTCCTTGGATGATGCAACCCACTGTGTGCATGAATGCATTTTGCTGTCAATAGAAATAAATCCTCTGATTTTGACAGTACAAGCAAGTAAAATCATATAGCCAGGTGTACTTCTGGATTTAATTGAATTCCATGTTGATTATGATATCTTGCTTATCAAGTTATTCTTTCACATTTTAATTACATGAGGTGTGATACTCTCAGCAACAGTTAGTGTTTTTGCCACTACATGAGCTTGTGAATTGCTTAAAGATGGTGTATGAAGTTCAACCTGCCATGCTAACCCCAACTCTGCTTTGATGGTTGATTTGTGCTTCTTCTGGATGTGAATTTGTAGTATATGGGAGGGACTCAGGAATGCAGCTTCTTGGTAATGAGTACTGTCACGCATGTAGGTTGGCATGTTCATTTATGGTTATTTGCTTGTTTGCTTGTTCTGTTAAGTTAATAGTTTATTCGGCTTAAATCGTTCTTGTACGAATGTATGATCCCTTTACATACGTCTCTTGACTAGAGGTTCTTACACACATAGAAGTAGTTCTAGATCTGTGTTAAATTGTTTAGGCTAAAACTTTGAAACAATAGGTAACTATTGCAATCTATTCTTTAGTTTTCTGAAGACACCCTTTACTCAACATTTGAATCATATACCTTATATTGTTCTTGCCTTCAGGATTTTGAATCTTCCCTTGTCTCCTCTCCCCCCCCCCCCTCCCCTGCCCAAAAAAAAAACCCGCAGATCTTAGGCTCTTTCTCAGAGTCATGGAAAAAGCTCGCTCACAAACCCTTTGGTTGTTATTGTTTTGAATTTTCACATGGATTCTTGGGTCAGTGGTTACTTTTTTATATCACTGAACTTATTTGAAGGATTTAATCTGTCTGTTCATAACTAATGTGTTGTGTAACCTTTTGATGATGGTTTTTTCTACACTTAGCAGACCATGGGAGATGACTGAGAATATGTTACGACATGGAGTGTCTCAAAGTATATTTGGGGGTACAACGTTGAGATCAGAGGTTAGTTTTCTAACACCCCAATGCATACTGGGTGAGTCTAGTGTCTTGAGGTAGCAATGATTTGAAGTTAATTTATGATGAACTGGCGCAATTCAACATCTGTTGGTTTACCTCTATCAGATTTCAGTCATGGTAAATTAAGGTGAAAGATTTATAAGAAATGGCTTAAATAAGCCACTGTCAATATCACATTGAGTTGGATCATTTACCCTTCAGTCTTCCAAAGATTTTCATCAATTTATTGAGTTCCTGTGTATCCTCACAGCAATGCTGAAAACTTTCATGCTTTGTTTTGCTATGTGGCCAATTCTGATTTATCTAAAACTTCACATTTGAGATGGGATCTTAGTGTTTGCTTGTGTAGTAAAATTTCAGTTCCAATCTATTGCTTGACAGGTTTTGGCATCCACCCAGCATGTTTGCCATCTGATCTCGTAGTATTGTTGGGCCATTGATCCTTTTCAGTTTTATTTACAGAGTTGCTGTTTGCCATTTATTTTCTATGAGTGACACCATCTGTTGCTAAGTGTATGCTGCCCCTGTGTCTAGTGTGGTGTGCAAAATGATCAGTGCTGCCTCGGTCATTTCCATCTTTCCAAGGGAGTGGTGTTCATTTAGCATGCCCATGTCTGAACGCCGGGGCAATCTGTGCTGTGCAACCATTAACTTGTTTCCAACTAATCTACTGGGTGAAAGATCCTGTTAATGGTTTTTAGCAGTTTTGTCTGTGTCAAAGTCATCACTCTACATTTTTCAGGACAAACTGAGGGATAAAAATGCTGAATCTGATGATCTAAAGTTAATTGTAAGAGGTACTGAAGAGTTCAAGAAAGCGGAGGAATTGAAGGAGTTATTCATGATGTTTACGAACCATCTAAATGGCATTTGCGGCACAGTAGAATTTGAGGAGAAGTTGATCTTGCAGCGCTACAAATCTTGATTCCTTCTACAGCAAGAGTGTAGGACGAAATTCTAAATAGAAACTTCTTCAGTTGGGAGTTTTTGAAACTGTAATCCCCCTCATTGCTTATCTTACATTTTGTATTATTTCAGGCTTTCAGCTGTACATATTCAATGCAGATCAGGATCGGTTTGGATTGGTCATGTTTACCTTTGTTATCTTAGAAAATTTAGTTATGTTTTTGACATTAATACCTCCTTCTCCCCGCCAATTCAACTGATATCAGTCTCTAACTCTGCTGATATTTATATGAATCGATCAACGCAACAACAATTCTTCAAACCATGTGAAGGAGGTTTTTATATTTTAGGTTGGAAACCTACAAACTGGAGAATCTATCATTAGACCTTCAAAAGCCAAAAGAATTTTCAATGGTTTACTTGTTCCTGATTTCCCATGTAAAATCATATCTAAGTTAATTACTTAAGAACTGCTTATGAATCAAATATTTTGTAGGAGGTTAGATCCATGGTCCTGCCAACTGAATATGTTGAAGCTTCAGTAACAAAAAATAAAGATCTGCAGGATTGTTTTATAAGAGTTTTCACAAAAGACAGATAGTTATTATTGATTTGGGACCATTTTGAGGTAGTGGTTATGATTGGAATACTTGCACCTACAACACTTCAAGAAAAAATTAAAAAAATTAGGGTGAAAAAAAATGAAAAACCTTCCACCATTTATGTTATAATTGGCAATGCATTCGGTAGAAGATGGATGATGATTTAGCGACTGATGTTTGATGATTTCCCAGGTTTCCTTCGTTAAAATTTCCTTAGAACCGATTTTGTTCATTTTCAACTCCCTTTTCTTCGTTTTGCTTTCCAACCCTCAACAAACTAGATATATTTCCGGTTCCGTATTAACTCCTAAACTGGAGAATCTTCAATCTGCCCATCTTAGTCATCATGAAACTCTGAGGAAATTCAGTGACGAAGCTGCCCTAAGCTTTGATTCAAGTATACTGATTGACAAGAATAATCTCAAGTTTGCACAAACCCATGAAAAGATCAGATACCTCGGCTTAAGAACGAGCAGTTGAACGCTAAACATAACAGTTGAATGTTGAGTAGGTTGGTTCATCAGGTCTTAAGTTCACAACTGAATTTTATTTCAATTTTCATTTTCTATGATGATGCAACAATCTTCTGGGGTCCTATTATTGCCTTTTCATATAGATATTTTTTCAGAATGAATTTGCAGATATCATTCCAAAAATTCTAGCTAACCAAACAACTAATTATGAACCATGACTCCATAAAGTTAAAATCTATAGATTTGAAATCTCTAAATTTTTTTAAATATCCAGACTCAAGTAACCAAGCAAGCCCTAAATTGGTTTTGCATGTTGGTGATTACATTTTAGGGTTCAGTTGGCTTCTGTATTTTGTTTGGAGAAAGGGAGTTTAGCGATCGCTTGAACCATAAGTCAATACAAAAGATCAGTAGAATCAAAATTTCCATTCACATTGATACACACTTGCAGACTCTTACTCACCCTGCTATTGTAGGGGCTAAACAAATTATCTGTTACCGTTTTACATGCACATTGACCAATCTTTAAAGCTAGCTCTATATATGAGGGGGGAGAGGAAAAGGAAAAAACCTTCTATAAGTACAAAGTTTTGCATTAACCCGAACAAAATTTGAACTCTTGACCTCTTAAATATGAGTGGCCAATCTTTTGCCCAATGTGCCAACACCTTAGATCTCTTGCCCTTTTCTAATGGGGGTGCACCATACGACCCATCAACTGTTCAACCTACAAGACAACAGCTGTCTTGGAAGTCCCAAGTATGGTAAAACTACCAAATAATATACATACCTGAGCAGCAAAAAATTCATCACTAAAAAAAATTAAGACTAAGATGTCTGAATATCCTATAACTTACAGGGAAAAATGGAAGAACGGAAAACCGGATGATCCCGATCAGTAGAAAAGCCAACGAGAGCATTACTGATCCTTTGGATTCTGCGTCATCACTGAAAAATGTGCAGGGGAGGAAGATAATGATGAACCCAAACTTAGTTCGTCGGATTCACCTTCTGCCTCTTCCTCGGCTCCTCCCACGGCTGCCTCCTCTCCCTCCTCCACCACGCCCTCGACCACGACCTCGTCCTCGACCTTGAAAACCTACCCTATCGGGTTTCAGGCCTAAGGATTGGATTCCTCTTCTCTTTCCTTCTCGTTCTTCTTCCTTGTCCTCCTTGTACTTGGCAGAGCTTCTGGAAATGAAGGAGATTTCTCGTGACCCACCAGCTCCAAACTTTACATTACCTGGGACACCAGAAGCATGCTGGTCTTGCAATGCTGCCACTCTTTCACCCAAAGGAAGAGCATCCTCCTTAGCAAGTGAGATGTCATTCCAGAAGGCTTCTGCATGTCGCTCATCCTTCACTTCATACAGCCTGCAGGGAGGATTTATAGAATGTCATTAATCACAGATTACATTAGTTCTCGGGTATTTATCTACTTATGAATATTATCTTCAGTAAATGAAAAACACTTAATTCAATTATACATGATAAAAATAAGGATAGCCAGGGGCGGAGCCAGATTCAACATTGTTGGGTGGGGGGGGGGGAACCAAAGTGTAGCTCCACCTCTGAGGATAGCATCAAAACTATTTCGGGAAATAATTGGGTAATGGGACATCGAGGCCCAGATCACCAAGTCCAAGTTAACCCCCAATATATTCCTGGAAGGATATGCTACTCGTTAGAGTAGATGACTATAAAAGGAGCATTCCAGCCCATCAAGGCGCTAATTCTCAATGCGGCTGGAGGCTGGAGGCTGTTGTCTAGGTTAATTAGGACTTCCAGTCCTTGTTTTAATCTGATTCTTCAGCATCTCTCCATTATAAATAAACGTGTTGGGGCATTCCACAAGTTTTCAGTGAAGCTCCAAGATAAAGGAAGCTCTTTCTCCTCTCTTGTTTTGTCTTCTCTGTTTCTTAGTTATGATCGACACTATTAATATCATCAAATTAAACAACCCACCTTGAGACAGGATTGCTTTTGAGATACCTTGAGACAAGACTGCTTTTGAGATGACAAGTTTAAATAAAATCCAATCCAGCCCAAAACTACTAATTTACCAAACCCGTCAATATAATGCAGTTAAATAACCTCCCTCACCTTGGTACCCTTGATGTCTTCTTTTTAGATTCACTTCTATCCTCACCAAGCTCATCTTCTGATGACTCAGGACCTGCTGAGGCATCCGAATCATTAATATCCTGCTCTTCTCCCAGAACTGGCTCAAAATGTTCCTCAATCAATGAGGGCTGCTTCTTAGTGGAAGGCATAGGATGTAAAGATCGGTATTCTTGGGAGAACTCATCAACTTCAAAGTCCTGGAAGTGAAACCAAAGAGTTTCATCATGTAAGGAATAAAATAGTGATATTATTACAGTTCACAAACGAGGCTGCTACAAATTAGACAGACAGGGTGCAATAAAATAATAATATTATTGCAGTTCACAAGTAGGCTGCTGCAGTAGAAAAATTGTTAGGGAGGGAGTTTAATGAGCAATGACAGATAATAGAGCAGTGATTCCTTAATTCACTGCATGCATGTTAAACATAATTATCATCAGTCTCTGTGGGCGTGGGTGTGTGTCAGCATGTGTCTGCAGTTACAGAGAGAGTACTGAACACGAGGTTTATTTCATTGTCTTCTTTCTAACACACACAAATCAATAATGCTAGTTTCCAGTAAAACTGAAACGTGAATAATCAGTAATGACTAGCAGATTAGGAACTTCATTGTTTACGTCCCAACACATCTATGCAAACTATAATTAATGGACATAAAAAAATGAGAGGAAAGAAAACACAAGATTAAATACATGAGCCACATAGACATAACCAGTAAATGATTGAACGTGGGGCAGGGTATGAATGTACGAACATAAGAGAATGAAGGTAAACAATCATACCTTATTTTCAAACATTGCCGAAAAACGTTCATCCTTCAGCACTTCACTGCTTAATCCCTTCTTTTTCTTTGAGGTTTTCTTTGTGCTAGCAGCATCAATATCTTTTACTTCACCTTCAACTTCTTCATTTTCAAGAAGACGAGCAGCAAACGCGCGGTTCACTTTAGGTAGTTTCCTCTTGATCTACAGATAGATAGAACACGACATTCTTTCAGTCAAAAACAAATGCAACTATTTCTTGCATGGAGGGAAGTGCTTCCCAGTTCCAGAGAAGATTATTAGTCTCCAACATGTCTTAAATACCAATTTCATCACTGCAAGGAGAGTGAATCTTCATGTCTTATAGAACATCCCTTCCTCTAAATATTATGGCACACATTTCTACTGATTTTGTGATGAACTAGATGCACGTACAGACTACCCAGCTTTCCTCCAAACTAGTTTAGTAAGGTGTACTACTGCTTACTAGAGAAAGAGAAAGAGGGTGGGCAAGGGATGAAGAAAACAAGTTTTAAATTCTCAATAGATGACAATTTACTATGTTGCTAGATGCATGATACTTTCCAACTATACATTATAGCTCTACAAGCCAATATGTAATATTTGCAGTTGATTATGAGTCTGCAAATGCATGCAAATACAAATGAGCATGAATATGCTCTACCAGTTGAAGTTATGTATGAAAGCAAGTTAAAAAAATTCAGATTAAAACCTACCTAATGAATACCAAAGAATTTCAACAGATAAGATGGAAAAACTGACCGTAATTCTAGATGCACGTTCAGCATCCAGTTTCTCTTGTTTCCGCTGCTCTATATAAGCATCATATGCAAATGGGTCTGCCAAAGATTTCGCCTGCAAAGGTACATACAAAAACATGATACTGAGCATCAAAATATAACACCAGATCACGACTATCATAAAGAATGGTATGAACAAGACTATGTATCCTAGAAATAACAAGTCAGAAGCTATTTCATGATGGCTTAATCATGCGCAAAGTTATCTGTTCGTCTAAACATTGAATAGATAGATACTTTCCAGAATATCATCCATCAAGTACTGAGCCTTTTCCCTTATACTTTTACCATCAGCAAGATTTGTATTGATTTTTCAAGTTTTACAATGCTTCACTTCCACTATTAAATACTCAATGAAAACATATGGACAAACAATTATCAATACTTTTCCAGCCTGAGTAACTGCGTAAGCGAGGTTTGCAAAATATTTTGGCACACATAGGATTCAAGTAAAAGAGCAACTTGGGTTATGGCACCACTCATTTTAAAAATTGAAATTACCATCCATCTATAACTTACTCAACTCGAGTCTAATTGTCCCTGATATATTTGTCTATTTGAAAATGTTTTATGCCCCATACATTTGTCTATTTAATGATGTAAACCCATGATATTTTATATATTACCAAATTATTGATGGACAGATCTGAAAAGAACCCACGAATCGAATGCAAAACTAATACTATTTAATTGATAAAATAACGAAGAACAATGATAAACTGGTTGCAATGGTGCCAGTCACCCCCCACAGCACATTGCTGCCCCTCAGCCTACGGCTGTCCAAACACTCACATAAATAATCCTCCCTTCATCATAACATCTGACCCCTATTTATAAAACCCCTAATCAACCCTAATTCTCTCTCTCTCCCCTCAATGTAGCATAATACCGTGATCCTAAGGCCCTATCAAGATCCCCCACCTGTATCTCTGTCATTCACTCTACTGCCACCCTCTCTCTCTGTCTTCCCATCTCTTCACCTGATTGCTGTGGCAAAAAATGCAGCTGCATCTCTCTCTCTCTCTCCTCCAGCCCTCTCACTCCCGTCATCCCCTTCTGCATCAAATTGAGAACATTGTCCCCATGAGGGAAGAGATACATCAGAGGCAAAGATGCCCATGTAGCACCTTAAACTTTGGATAATAACATCAGATATCCAGATGAAACCATTCCAAGTGTCTGAACAATCAGAGTGCCGTTCCTGTACTATCAGGCAGAAAGAGACTTCAATTTAAATCATACTCATCCTACGGAAAATAACGCAAATTTAGATCTCAAATTGCCCCCTGCAGCAGACCCTGGGACCAAGTTGATGTTCATCGACATCTGAGGCAGAGTCGGAAGCATAGAAGAAATTTCGACGAAATGCCTGCATTTTTGAAAACCAAAACGAAATTCCAATTATTTCGGCAAAGTTATAGGTTTCCACTGAAAATTTAGAGATTTCAACCATTTCGAAGGTTCTGATCGAAATTTCAACCATTTCAATATTCAAACTTGTTTTTCCTCAGTTTTTGTTGATTTCTATCCCATTTTCACATAATTTCCACGACTCCTTTGCCTTCAAGCACCTCTTTTGCTCATCTTTTGCCTCCAAACACCTCCTCCTAAACCACAACAGCTACGAAGGAAACTCCAGCACCAATAGAATGTGACGCGTGAGCCATACCCAAGAGTTCCAAACTTCCCTTTTTTTTTAATTTTTGTTTTGTTTAAGCCTTAAATGATCTTGTATTGCCTTGGAATTAATACATGTTTAGCCTAGGACTATGATCTATGATTGTGTTTTGTTAAACTTATTTTTTTATTATTCGCTACCATTTTTTTCATTTTCTGATTTTAATAATTATTTTCTAAATTAAATCAAAATACATATGTATATAAGATATATGGGCTTCAACTTATATGTGAGACACCATCACTTGATCTAGTTGGTCATTTTATTTTGTTGACTTGTTGTATATGTAACCATTCTATCAAACAATTCATGTATGTTGATGATTTTAAGTCTGTATGCAATACAATTTGTACCTGTCGAAACCAGTCATTTGTTAGTATACTTAAATGATGAATTTCTAGTGGTTTTTTTGGCAGAATACAAGTTCTATTATGCTTTAAATAGGTAGGAGGCCAGAAATCAGATGAAATGGACATCATATAAGGCCCAAAACCTAGGGTCGAAATTTTAAAAAAAAAATTCATGTTTCGACCGAAATTTCAGTCAAAACCTAGAAATTTTGGCCTTTTCTTGGGTCGAAATCCTGGTTTCGACCAAAATTTGTTCCTTGGGAGGAAGCAATCAATTTGGCGCTTGCCCTGTGCCAGCCCCACAATTCTAATTTAGATTTAGCACTCGCACACCAGTGTTGGAAGACCAACCCACATCACAACAAGTTGGTGAAGAAGCTGTCATAATGAGAGGTGTGCCAAATAAAATAAATCCACCTTCTCACCTTGTTGGTGTTCACTTTTCATTCCTTGTTCAATCATTAGTTTTCTCTTCTAGAATGATAGATAAGGTTATATTACAGCCTGCATTTTCCTTTTCAGTCTCCAAGTCTCTGAAGTCCTTCCTACCACCTAAATCCAATTATTCATTCAGTACTGGAAAATGTTAAAAACGAATTTTTATTTCCTTTGTTCTTTGATCTTCTCAACCTCGTCTCCCCATTCTTCCCATCCACGGTCAAGCTTCACATCCACATATGCCAACCTAAGCTCCTTGTTTCTTTTTACCATTGATAAGAACCCTCTAATTCATTAACAAAATTAATACGAAAACACCATAAATAACAAGGATATAACTGATTTTAATGGTGCCAGTCACGCCCACGGTGCCCCTCAGCCTACATAACTCCCAAAATTCTCCTCCCTCATTCCCCTATTTATAACCCCTAAATAACCCTAATCCCTTGTGTCTCTCTCTCTTCCATGTAGCTTAATACCGTGATCCCGGGGCCCTATCAACCGCTTTCCAATGTTGTTGTAGACTTGTACAATGCAGAAGCTCCCAAAATCAGAGGAACCGTCTTTTTTTGTAGCTTAGGTTCCCACAAGAGGGGGAAGAGGGGTTGGGGCAGGGGACTGAAAGGCAGATGTAGCAGCAGGGCAGAGACTGGCTTGCAACAATGGACATGCTGAAACACAACTAAGATGATAGGAGGGATCTAACAATCAATAATGTCCTACCATATATGGTAGTAAAGGGCTGTAATCTGCAGCAAATAAAGTTTTATCGAGTCCTGGGAGCTGTCTATTTGGGCTGATCCAAGCTTCAGCATCTTAGATGCACAGTGACCAACTTCAAGACTTAAATGTGTGTCATCACAAGCAGCAAAAGATTCTACAGTCACACCAAATGACAATCCTTGATATGTCATATTTACTATCTTGTAATATATCTTACTAAAATTTATAAAAGAATACATCCAGGACATGAAATACACAAGAGACTGCAGCAACCACTTGTCCAGAGGAATAATTCCATGATAACTTACTCTGATTCCATAAATCAAATTTCAGTGTCACAAAAGTATGAATTGGATTTGAACTAATTCTATTTCAATTATTAAAAAATAAAATTAAAATTAAGAAGAAAAAAATTCTAGCATCTCATGCAAGAGAAGGAAGTATTCTCAACCCCATATAAGAAAGTCAGCCCAAAAGAAGCTCATATATAAGTAAATCGGAATTACCTTTTTATACAGTCGATAGTCAATAAAGAAGCCATGCATGTAGGCTCTTAGAAGATTGGTTCCGATCAAATTTGTCAAATTCAATCTTTCAATATCTTCTTTTGTCAAAAATTTAAAATCATCATATATAGTTGTTTGAGTCCCTTCCTCCAATTCTTCCTGTAAGTGACATAAGCAAGATTAGCATTAGCATCTACAAACTTGGAGCATGAGGCATTTAAGTATAAAAGGAATATAGCAATGAGATCATCAACAGTTCACCGTCAAATTCTCAAGGTAAGAACACCATTTTGGAGCAGGCCCAAGTGCAGGTATGAAGTAAGATGGTATTTGGCTGCAGTCTAAAGCCAACAACATCAAGCCACTTTCCCGGAATACACAAATATCATTGATAGCTCCAGCCGTTGGTTCAATGCTAGCCATACCATCTCCCTGGAAAAGAGATCAGAGGTTACCACCTGAACAAAGTGTTCAATATTTACAAATTCCAACTTTGTGAAAACTATTTACTAGAGGAAATTCTTTGAAGTACTCAAACCAGGATAAATAAATAAATAATATAACTATAAATAAATTAGTACTGATTAAGAATGGTTGTGCCAGATACAGATCCATTCCCGTAGAGAGTTGGGAAGATCCATCATATTCCAAAAGGACAATCCAGGACTGATTGTCATGTAATGTTTTTATACAAGTGGATAACTGAACTGATAGGATTTCGGATTGTCCTATCGAAATTTATTCGCAAGACATCATCAATTGAATCAGGCTAAATTCAAATTATGTATTTTATTATATCCTTAAACTCTGTGATGTGCCACCTATCAACTGATCTAAGAAACTATGTGGCTCATGTGGACACATTAATACCTGCTAAGAGGGGTTTTGGTCTCCGCGGAAGTGCCTAACACTGTTTAATCGGCATTGAATAAGCAGGGACAAGAAAGAAGGGGAGCGGTGCGAGAAGAGACATGCGATAAGCCGACATCAAATTACAATATCTTAAAGAATTCTATTCTGGGTTAACTACCTACGTTAGTTTTAGTTGCTTTTTTACTGCATTTACTAAACCTGAATACCGTTTTCCATCAAGCTACAATGTTAAAGCATTCTTTAATTACTCCAAATCTGACCCTTGAATTGGCCTCCAATTTGACAGACATTCCTTATCATGCCTTGTTCAGTCTATCAGACTTTCGTCCTCCTGGATGATCCCCAATCAAGTCGCAGATATTGATTGGAGGATTACTGAGAGACCTGCAGATCTGTGGTTTTGAAGGCTATTGATTCCCACGATTGAGTAATTACAGACACAATGAGAGTCATGGCTGAGGGTAAGTCTAGTACCACAAACTAGACCCGCAATTCTAACATACCAGTGACTGAGATGTTGAAGCAGTCAATCATGGGATAGTCAGAGAATACAATGACTCATAGAGGAGGGCTTACCCAGTGCATGAGGCTCTCGCCACTGCGAGGTCCTGGGAGGTGTCATAACATAGACAGCGCTATGTCAATGTATACATTGACTCATGGAAGAAAACCCAGAACTAAACCTGAGTTGTACCTCACAACCGAGGAATCAAACAAGATAAGGGATCCAAGGTATGAACTGCCCTAGGGAAAGGATCATGTGGTCTAATATCAGGAACAAAGGACCCATGTCAATGATAAGATGAGGCTTTTCCTGAATCTGGTAATACCGCCCAGGAAGAACTCAGAAACCAATACTATGGTAGGGAAAGCATGGAAGGAATATGACAAAAGTAGTTCAGAAGCAAGAGAACAAGCAGGCTGCACAGCGCTTCACAGCAAGGTTCTAAATTCTAACGCAACTACCCATTCAATTCAATTTCGAATTGTTGGGCACAAACTGTTAAATAGATAACATAAGTTTCCTAAACCTATTCTAAAACCAAAAATAGAAATTCAATATTCCTCTTTCTAACTCTTGCCTATGATTCTGTCAAATTAAAAAATAAAATAAACAAATAAATAATCCCAATCTATCTGAAGCACAACTGCAGTCTTGGTGCCCATTAAAAAGAGAAAATAGAAATTCACTATACCTCTTTCTATCTCTTGCCTATGATTCTGTCAAATTAAATAAATAATCCCAATCTATCCGAAGCATAACTGCAGTCTTGGTGCTCATTAAAAAGAGAGAGAGAGTGGAGCGAAATGACAAGAAGATATTGGAACATCAATTTGGAAGAGATGACAGAAGCAGGAGTTCATTTCGGCCATGGAACTCAGAAGTGGAATCTAGAATGGCACCTTACAGCTCCACAGAGCGTAAAGGTATTCAGAGGGGTTCAGAAAATACAAGGTCCCCACCTACACAAGCAAATTGTTGATAAAACTCCAAAATGACATTTTCTTTTGACCCAATCCTTTAAACCCCTGGGCCCCAAAAAAAAAAATTATCCAAGGAAGACAAGAAATTTCAGGATAGCAAACTCATTAGAATTTCTCTAAGCTTTGAACCATAGTTGATAATGGAACTAGAATAGATATTTCTAGTTTCATGGTAGCCTGCTCCAGTCCCCTTACAAAACTTTTTTATTGGATTAGCCATGCACTTCACATGTCTTTAGCGATTCACATGGCATCATCAAATGATACAAGCCTTGGATAAGAATCCACAGCACACTAGAACACCCTTGTTGACAATCCTTTACTCCCACAGCATTTGATGTTCCTTAACAGTACAATGTTTTAGCTGAAACAGTAGGTAATTGACATTAGCATTTAGGCTGGGAGGTCAAGTGTACTCCTATGAAGATAAAACTACTCTTCTATCCCCAAATCCTATTCACCCCTTTCACAGGTTCCTTATATGTTCTGTCATTTTCCAATACTGTCACTACTCCATATCAGGAATTTTTTCCAATTTAGTGGGGCCATATTACATCAAGGTTTTGGAAACCTAGCTTGCATTATAAATTGAAAATTTTATCTGAAAATAAATAAAAGAAAAGCTGCAGTTCTGATTAAATCCTTGGATAGCCTGCCTGCTCGTCTTGACAAAATGGGATAAATTTACTGGGCTCAATGAGAATTTCTGGGGATAGGCTACATGGACGGTGGTCTCCTATTCCACTTTGTTTTAGTATGAAAGATTGTCTTGAAAGGGATAGGCTACATGGATTATGGTCTCCTTTTACATTATATTTCAGTATGAAATAATTCTCCAAATAATTTCATAACATTAATAGAAGATGCAACTAGCTATGAAACTAGTTTATCCGGTGAAAGTTGTTTACCGTCTCCGCATCCCAAATTCTAACAATATGATTATCCGTAGTAATCAACTTGGGCTGTTCAGAATTAAGAGTACGATGCCACTTAATATCCTTTATGGGGCTGTCATACCTGAAAAGCCATGGTATTGACAGTTACTGGTCTGCATCCAAATCCATGTTAAGCAAAAGCAGAAGATTCAAGAAAACAAAAGACAGTTGACACTCACATGTGATCCTTGACTCGTATAGGATGAGAAGAACGCAAATCATATATAAATATCTGCAAGTTAATGGTCAGAAGTAAGAAAACAACAGATAGAACAAACTTTCTATGTAGCATTTCTACGTAGCAGGTAGTAGATACTAGATACTAAAATACATGAAAAAGAAAAAAGACAAGTCCATTTCATTCAACTAAAGATAAAGCGAAGCAAATCTTTTCCAAACTTTCTGATTCATTTTATGCAGTTGTTAGAGCACGCAAGACCACCAGGCTCATTCCAGGACCCTTGGGGCATCAACCAGGTGGGAGGCCTTGGTGTCAATTCAAACCCCATATTATTAATGAGGGGTATCAGTCGTAACTCGTGAGCTGGGGAAAAAATCAAACAAAGAAAATGTTTTAAAATGTAAAAGAAGAAAAACTTCCCAAAAGAGGAATTGAAAACTGTCATCCATAAACAATAATGGAGGTTTGATTTAAATTTGAGCCAGGTTTCAGTACATGTTTGGGTTGCAATATATTTCCAAGGTTCTACTAGTGCATCGACTAAACACTACAACCAAAAGTAGCACTTTAAGGGGGGGTCCACAAAAAAATTGAATTAGTGTTTGTTAGGCTTCAAGTTAGTTTAGGGAAGTAAAAGTTCCAATCAGCTGTCTAGTCCGGAAAATCTTAGCAGTTGAGAGTCTTGAGACAATCTAGGAGATTTAAATTCAGTTTCTATGAAAACAGGAATGTAATCAAACTCTAGGGTCATTTAGACCATGATTAACAAAGACCAGAAAATATTTCTTTGCTAAGTGGCAAAAAATGGTGGCCTTTCTAATAGGGTATGCCATAAATAAAACCCATCTCAGTGGTCAAATTTCACAACAAGCACTATAAGTGCCTCAAAAGCAAGTGTAAGTGATAAAAATCACAAATGCCACTAGTATGAAATGCATTCTAGTAATTTTACGGAACTTCAAATTTACCTTGTAAAGACTAGCCTATTGTGCTTTTTGCTATAATTTTGACCAGTGAGATAGGTGTGAAGTCCTATTGTCATACAGACATATCTTTCTGGTGCTAGGATTTGGTGCCTGGCTTATTATGACAAAACTAGATGATGATAAGATGTTTTGGATATAATCTAGTTAAACACTTGGCATAGATGATGACAAGACAAACAATTAATGCAGTACCAACCATAATTGTCAACAACAATCTATGAAAATTATTGTGAAGCTTTAGACAGAGTACACAGATCCAATTGTTAGATACGATCTGTCATCATACCTTTCCAGCACTACTTCCAACAGCCATGAGGAAACCCCCGTCGTCATCAAACTCTAATGCAGTAACCTCCTAAATCAGACAGAAAGAAAAAAAACAAAATTCAGCTTTTCAGGACCAAAGAAACAAATTAATGATACAATTTGAGCTTCAACAGAATGATCAAGATGAAATTAGTTTAAATGACCAAGTGCCCAAAGTAACAGGAAGTTCTCACAATTATTAACAATTTTTTGCTTATCTTGCAATGGTTCAGCAGATTCATATATATCTCTTTAATGGAGGGAAGTCAACAAAAGGAAGTAGAAACATAAATGGGATGAGATGAAGAAAAACACTTCCTCAATTCCATGAAGAACATGGAAGGCGAGAGTTTTCATGGACCATTACAATGCCTTGTACAACAGAAATATCCCAACCAACCCCTCCCCCCCAATTGACATACATGCACCTTACCTGATCAACGTCACCAGCAGGTGTAACAGCATTTATTCTGCCAACTGAAGATTTTGTCCTTGGATCAAAACATTCAACTGCTCCATCCTCACCACCACAAGCAACTAGGCCGTGAAGCTTGCTGAACAGGAGATGAAAAACCATATTAGGATTTTTGAAAAGTACAAACCAACATTAGTATGCAAAGGCTTATTACTTCAACAAGAAGAAGCTCTTGGTCATTTTGATATTTAATTTACAAAAGTTTTAAGATTATCCAAGCACCTCCGAGAAACAACATTCAATGCTGGAGATTGAGTGCTTAGCGATGACAAGAAACGACCCTAAGCATGAAAAAGATATTGTCATACATATTACCCAAAGCGCATGTAAAAGCTGAAAAATGTCAATGCAAATATCTGAACATTTGGAAGACAATAAAGGTACAAGGTATAAAGAAGTAAGGTGAAAATGCCATCCCATAGGGATATCTGAATGTTTTAAACATAATCTAAACAATGCAAGTAGAAGATGATAACTAATGAATGCTCAACCATTCACTGAGTCAGGTATAGAAACCAATGGAGGAGATGGGGGGAAACTTAATTAGAACCTGTTCCAAGTTAATTCGGTAGAGATCTGGAGAAGAAGCAGCACACAGCAAGTCACAGGACCAGCAATCGTAAGCCATATCTCTACCCATCCTGTCCAAAAGAAGCACGTCAAACCCAAAACACACACACAAAATATAACAACAGATGGTTGCAAGGCCAGCCTGTCTCAAAGTAAAATAAGAATGAATCAGTAATATTAAATGAGTAAGTACATGTTCCAGTTGCAAGTCAAAAAAGCACACTGCAGATAATTTTCACGAACAGGATTACCAAGAGGTTTAGTGTTCATATCAGTTAGTGCTTCAGAAAAGAGGCTTTAGAAGATGCCTTGGAGGCCATCAGAGAGATGCTAAAAGAAGCAAGATCCACTAAAGACATGGAGAGATGACCACAAGTAATGCAAGAGTGGGATCTCAACACTTTGATATGGCTTGATCTTACAATTTGGTTCACTGATGTACTTCACAATATGGACTATTGTAATAAAATAGTGAAGCCTAGTGGTTGATATCGATTTAAGTGTTTGAAGGTTTTATAACTTAGTTGTTTGTTGTATTTATTAAAAAATACTATAGTTCCCATTCCAAAAAAGTAGATTAAGGAATGAGTCATTACAAGAGTCTGTATCTTTCTTTTTTGACAGATTTATAATGGAATACAATGAATGAAGAATTACTTGGTTCAGAAAGTGACATGGGGCTCTCATCTATTCCTTCCAATTTATTTTCACCTCATATTATTTCTACCCTGTTTTCTTACTTTTCTGGTTTCACAGGAATGTTGTTTCCTGCTTTCTCTCATCTGCCTTTCTCTACTAGAACCTATATTTTTGGAAAATCTTATCCCTAGACAGTCCTATCGTATCTTTCTCTTCCTATCTTCTGATTCTTCCTACAAGCTTTTCTCCATTTGAAAGCTATTGTTCTCTTCTTTCTCTCACCCTTGTTCATGGCCATTCCTATTTCTTCTCCCATCAATTAAGTTGATCTCACATATCTAGTTATTTTCTTTCCAAATCAAAGATATTATGGAATGTTATTTCATTATCTTCCACAAAATCTGACTTCGAATATGGAATGTTATTTCATTATCTCCAACTGGAAGATGTGAGACCAAAACAAGCACTCATCTAGCAGTTAGATGAGGATATGTTCCACTCTAATATTGAATAATTACTCATAGACCAATCAAATCCATCAGATTTGATCAAAAGTCAAAACTGCACCATTTGGCTACGAGCAAACTAGCAGTTTGAAGCAAAACACCATAAATATGCAATATGATGATATATCATATATAATTACTAAGTTCTATCAGTGAAACAGAGCCAGCAGGAAGAAGGAATATCTCAGTTCTTCCTAGTTCCAGATCATACATTATCCACTTCTTCAGGACTCGACCAACCTAATGATTAATTCTGCATCCATCTTCCACGGAAGAACCAATCCTCCTACCTCAATCATTACCTACCCCAATTGCTACACCAGCGGGCAGGTAGGAAATAGGAATAGATAGAGAAGTCATGGAAGTAAGCCCTAGTCCCTAAATTACGTTTGAGTCAATAAGCCACTGCCATTACTTCTATTTGAGCTGTTTATTACTAATATTATCAGAAATAAGAGGGATAAACCGAAAGGAACATTACCCTTCCATTCGTTTGGAGAAAGAGACCATAAATGTTCATTTAGTGGTACAACTAGAAAAGATAAAATAAGAAATGGACAACTAAAGCTAATCTAGGAGTAGCTCCAACAAATGATAAGTTGCGAGAATGTTGTTTAATGTGACATAGACATGTACACGGAGGCCTTTGAGTGCTTCAGCAAGGTCCAGGGGAAGGTATTTTTTTATTTCAAATAGAAGAAGCTAAATGAGGATACTGACATGCCTGTCATAACTGTATGATTTGTTGTCAGGAAAGAAATGAGTAGCTTAAGACAAGTATGGCTTTGACTATATCTGATAGCAGAAAAAGGATCCATGTAGCCAGGTCCGGCTAGTTGGGATAAGGTTGAGTTGAATAGAGTTCAGCAGGAACTCAATGCTATCAGCAATTAATTCTTTTAAAAATGCCTTTTCATCCACAACCCAAAAAAAATCAACTGTATGATAAAATATCAACACATGTTGCAAAGCAAACTCATTATACTTCAAAACATGAACAACAATTAACACGCAAACATCTGTGGCTACAAGAGAAGAAAGAAGAAACATAATTGTAGCAGACAATACAACTCCTTATAGAGAGACAGAAAAGTAATATCATTATTAACTCTCCCAATGAAGGATGACAAACCTTGGAATCCTTAAACTATAGTGACTTCCATATTTTGCATGCAGGCAAACAGAGCGATCAGCACATAGAAATGCAATCTTGGAATAATCATCTGCCAATACCTATTTGAGCAAAAAAAAAGTGTCACCAGGATATAAGCTCCAAACTTAAGAGAACAAGTAATAAATAAATTCTGGCCTAAATATGGAAAGTGACAAACCCCCCCCCCCCCCCAAAAAAAAAAAAAAGAAAAGGAAAATAAAAAGAGCAAGAAATAAGCAAACCACACTATACTTTCCCATTGCTATGGTATACATTCAATATTAGATTTTGAAGACATTTTAACTTAATTAGTGCATGTTGCTGTAACCAAAGTTGCAACTTGAGAACGTGTTGCTTTCTTTTTCAAAGTGGTTTTAAGTTGAGGTTGCAAGTTACCAAAAGTTCTTCAAGTCTGGGAGAGAAAGGAAAAAAAGAGAGAAGAAGGAGCCAAAAAAGGTTTTCGATGTGACTTGAGGAATATTCCATTCTCCAAATCCGTTAGTGTATCACACTTTTCAAGTAAACTTAAAAATTGAAATGATAAGATGATACCCTCATTGACAGGAGACTATTGTTAAACTAGTAAATGCGAAAATATAAGGTAACAGCCCTTTTCCACCAACTCTGGTTGCAACAATTTAATCAACCACACAATAAATATGTGCCACACATAAAACAAAAGGAGATAGCTTGTGTGCAAAATAGAATTCAATAAAGGAAATGGTACAGGATAGAGAATAAGAACTTCAAGCTAATTAGGCTCCTGAAAGGTCCAGGGCTTAAGTTCTATGAATATGAATACAGGATCTCTAAAAGGATAGGTAAACTGAAATAAAAGGGAGAGTAAAGCTCTCGACTGTGTTGAATGTAGTAAAAGTGAAATGGGTAAGGTGCTAGTAATGGAGAGGACATTACGAAGAGCTAGGGAGTTTATTTTCTCCAGCTTACCATATAAAGACACTTCAACTGAAGTGCTCTAGAAGACTGTGCATCCGTCAAAACACCATGTGTCATTTATCGAAAAACTAGCATATCAGAAATAAAAAAGAAGCCTCGAGGAGGATGTAAGTAGGCAAGGCATAAGACCTAGATGGGGTCCCAATAGAAGTTCATCAGTGGTTAATCACTTTATCTTAGCTAATGAAGCTGTTTGGTAAGATTTTATGACAAGGGAAATGCCAACTTAAACGGAGAAGAAATATCATGGATCCAACTTAACAAGCGTAAGGGTGTTAATCAAAACTAGAGGCATAAAACTCATGCCATACTATAAAATTATTGGAGAGGGTTATTGAAACTCACATAAAACAAGAAACTACTATTATGAAGAATAACTTTGGTTTTCTACCAAAAATATCCACAACAGAAGCTATTTACTTAGAAGACCCATGGTAAGATTTAGAGATTGCTAAGGATCTTCATATGCACTGTTATTGACCTAGAAAAAGCTTATAATTGAGTCCCTAGAGAGTCAATCTGGCAAGTATTAGAGAAGTATATTAAGTAAATATGTGAACAAAAGAACAAATGTATGCACAACATAGGCATTCTATTGATATGACCTTGATTAAAGAAATGAAAACATAGGTCTTTCATGAAGTATGACTGCAAATAGAGCTCATTCAAGGGTAAGGATCCAAGAAGCCAATGCCATTTAATTGGGATAAGACCATAAAGCTAAGGATAAATAGAAGTGACATAAGATCCCTTTTGTTATCACCGATCAATACATATATAACATGCAGAGAATTCACCCGATACATATTACAAAAATATCAAAAAGAACAAATACAAACAGCCATAAAAGATTACCTGAAAATCTATTATCTCAGAAACCAAGTGTCGTTCAAACTTCAGTGATAGTTCTCGTAGCTCATATACTTTAACTTGTGGTGGATATATACCTGAATGTAAATTGTAAATAAACAAAGACAGCATGAACCTACCAAAGAACTAACCAATGAGTCTTTCAGTACAGAAAGAACCAGCCAAGCATACAAATAAGCATCAGAAGCATTTTAGTACCTGATGCAATAAGGTATTCTCCATCAGGAGATGCCTTAATTTTAGTTGTTGCAGTCTCAAACCTCAAGTCCTGGATCACATCGAGTCTTTGGATGTAGTCTAATTTATATTTAAAAAAAAAGAAGGAAACCGGAAAAAAATCAGACCAAGACCAGGGAAAAGCATACACCACTAACCATATGAAACTGATAAGAGGCAGCAGATTGATTTGGGTGAGCAAAGATTTAAAACAAACGAAGTGTGCACAGCTACCTACATGAGGTATAAAACAAAAAACCTAACTTAAGAGGCTTTTCATGCAGTGGTTTCAAGTTTTAAAAAACAGAGGTTGTCGTCACAACTCATGAAGCACTAGCCTAATGAAAGATCATTCAAATAAAAGGGTAAAACACTGAAAAGAGTTGAATTACACTCATCAAAAGAATCAAAGCATAAACACTTCTAAACACTTCTACCACTACTTGAATCAAACTGAACAGCATAACATCAAAAGTCCAATTCAGGTCGTCAAAGAATTCCAAAAACAAGCAAGTGCACAAAGCAACTCACTACATCTACAAAACTAAGATAACAAGCTAAAATTGTTGTTTATTTTTTCACCCTGTCTGAGAAGCTACTCACTTAAAATACATAAGTAACGCACCTATCTGAAATAGATATGTGAATTTTTCAAACTCTAGAACAGTGAAGAGCTTAGAGTGTTGATACACAGGCAGTACACAAATTTCAACAAGGGATGATTACCATTACCTTTGTCTTTGCGAAGAGCTCTCAACTTCTTCGGTGGAAGCCAAGTGGGCACAGAACGTTGACCCGACACAGAATATATCTTTACACCATTAACAGAGGTCGATTTGAGATTACCTCCCTCGTACCCCATGAGCCACTTTTCTTCGGCTTCTTTCTGTTTATGAAAAGAGAGAAAATCTTACAGCTACCAACTACAAAAATCTTATACCTCTAATCATATAAATTTGAACACAATAACCAAAGCTCAATTTGTATCAACTTGAAAATCAAAACAAGCTAAGCGTGCACACTACCCACTTGAACTATAGAACCAGAATATCCAACACAGATTAGAGGTTGTTCATACCAAGCTTTTAAGTATCGTGAATAGGTAATGTATTGGTTGGGCAAGTTTAAGAGATGTTTTGCTTAGTATCTTATCATAGATACATATCGATGGGTGTGGAATTGAATGGAAATTATCAAATATGTAAGAAAGTGGTCTAAACTTAAACATCAAACAATAGATATAACCAATAAATAGTCACTCTATCATGCACTTATTACTGAAACATGTGTAATTCATAAACCACAAAGAAGACATGACACTTCTTTAGATCGGATTTTGTTCATTATCCTTATTTAAGATCTTATTCTGAACAAACACATTCATTCAAATTCAGTGACAAGTAAAAGCAGCCAAGACTGTAATAATAAACACTTCAGCTATGTCCCCCCCCCCCCCCCCCAATTCATAACAGTAGTGGATCTTTTTAAGTAATTAGCCATCTTTTAAGTTTTTTCCCCCTTTTGTAACATGTAGAGACTTAATGATAATTTTTCAGTAGATACATGGCACAAACCAGTTTTAAACAATCAATCCGAAGTTCTGCCACTGGAACCACAATAATCTTTGAAAGCATAAATTCAAGATTTGTGGAAACACTTCCAAGGTAATCAACAACAGTAACTAGTGCACAACAAATATAGTCCTTTGTATTCTCCACTACCCTATGCATGGATAAACCAATCAACTATTGGTCCGATATCCGTTTGCTATTCAACAACAACAATAAGCCTTGTCCCAACTAAATGGGGTCGGCTACATGGATTCTTGCCCTCCAATCAGTTCTGTTCGAGGCCATGCTAGATACTAGGCCTAAGCTATACATATCCTTTCTCACCACTTCTCCTAAGGTTATCTTAGGTCTACCCCTAGCTCTTCTAGTTCCTTCAATATGGATTATATCACTTCTCCGTACAGGAGCATTTATAGGTCTCCGTTGAACGTGGCCGTGCCACCTCAAACGACTTTCTCTAAGCTTATCATTTATGGGAGCAACTCCCAGCCCAACTCTAATATGATCGTTTCTTATCTTATCCATCCTAGTTTTGCCACTCATCCATCTTAGCATCCTCATTTCTGCTACACTGAGTTTATCTATATGATTCTTTTTAACAGCCCAACACTCTGCACCGTACATCATAGCTGGTTGAACAACGGTCCTATAAAATTTTCCTTTCAGCTTTAATGGAATATGCCGATCACATAAGACCGCGGACGCACCTCTCCACTTCATCCACCCTATTTTAATTCTTTGGGAAACCTCATCTTCCAAATCACCTCTTTTACTTATGATTGAACCTAGGTACCTAAAACAATCACTCTGAGGAATCTCTTTATCGTCAAGTATCACCACCTCATCATCTGGCCGATCATGACTAAAGTTACAAACTAAATATTCTGTCTTCGATCTACTAAGTTTAAAGCCTTTTGATTCCAAAGCTAATCTCCATGATTCTAATTTGGTATTAATCCCCACTTGGGTCTCATCAATCAACACAATATCATCCGTTTGCTATTAGTTTTCAAAAACCAATAAATTGACTATACCAATTGATGGACTGAAACAGGGACAAAGAATCACAACAAAACTAAAAAATAGAAAAACACATAAAGCAGGAATTCGGGTTGATCCACACATTCCTGTAAATAATAGTATAAGCCTGAACAAGTGTCTACAAATAAAAATTCCCTCCTATATAACAAAAATTGGACCAATATCTAACCACCAAACCAAATTACTTACCATGGCAGCCATTGCATCCTAATTCCTAATCACATTTAAGATCACACACCACCAAACCAGAGAACAGAAAATTCCACTAAAGTGACAAAACTGAGATTATTATTACTAATAATGCATAGATATACGACTACAATTTCAAGTTTCACCTAAAGATCTCTAGGTTCTAACCCTAAAATGGGCTTCTGTCCTTAAATGTTGGAGACAGTTGTGGCAGCCTAGCAGGGTGAGTGGAGGTGGGATCGCAAGAGGAGCAGGAAGGAGGAGCAGAAGGGAGTGGGGCGAAGAAAAAGAAGAACGGAGGAGAAGAAGAGGAGAGTCCTGCTACTTACTACTGTAGGAGAAGTCACCAGAGCAGCAACTGAAGAGGACCAGAGGAGGCTAGTAGTCTGCAAGACTCCAGCTCATAGCAAGAGTGAACGAGTTCAGTGTGTTACCTGAGTTGCCGGATTGCACATTGCAGAGTGACCGGTTGTCAACTGCTGGTCTCTCCCAACTCCTCTTGAGTCCTCAACCCTGTGGTGACTCAGAGGTTTTGTCCTCTAAAGAGATTAAGCATTGAACACTAAAAAACTTAAAACCCTATGATAGAAACATAGAAGGGGTTTTCTGGTAATTAACATAGTCGAATTACTCTATGTATAATTAATCATATTCAACAAGACAACTACAGCTCCAGTTATTAAACCTAAAAGGGTTATACTGACAGAACCCCCCAACCACCCCAAAAAAAAAAAATAGAAGCATACTTTTGAATTAATTCAAGGGTTTAACAACTAAGTATACATGTTCATTTGCAGTGAGGTGCTAGCATATTGAGCTGTATCGCTGACTTAGTAGAACATATCATAATGCCAAAACTAAATGAAATTTCATTCATTAGTTAAAAAATCCTAACCAAGCTCATCCACTCTAGGCATTCTTAGTTTCATATAGCAGAAGAAGAACAAGGGAAGAGAATGGAAGCATAAATAGCCACTGGAAAGACAAAGGGACTACAAACTACAGAGAAGAGCAATGACCTTACCAAGTAGATAGTCTAGATACTCGTTAGCCACCACCACAACTATCTGAGATTTGGGAACAAAGACTTGCCGCCACTATCAAAGGAGACGGAAAAGAGGAATGAGGCAGCATGGAAAGCACTTGGATACTATTTGAGGAGGTAATAACTACTCATCGCCCTCCAACTACTCACCATCTTCCGCTGATGTCGGCTGAGATCAAAGAAGGGAGAAGAAGGTGGCTAACGTTCAAAACCAGCGAAAACGAATTCCTCTCGTTGGAGGAAATCTCCCCACTGACGCCTGAGAGTTTGCCACCCGGAGTATACCAATCCAAGGGTTAAGATGAAATTCCTATTTTCACTAAAACTCACAAGACCCCCAGTAAACCTAATTCATCATTTACGGTTCCACCAAAAGTTTCTCTCTGTAATAAGCCCTGTTCGGTTTTCTAAGAACTCAAAGTCTATCTTATGATTCTTATCGTGCTCTGAGATCTGGAAGATAAATAAAACAAATATCACTAACAAAACCACCTGTAACATGAAAATATTCTCATCTTAATAGATTACAAGTTTACAACACAGTACAAAGGGTTTGGCTGAACCCAATGAAAACATTCTCCCAGGAGTGCTACCTCCGGTGAAACCCGATTTGGGTTCCAATATTTCCTTTCTTTGAAACCAGCTTGCAGGAGTTGGTCTTTTCATTGCAATGACCGCAATGGATGAGATTTCTAGAGAAAAGATGCGTTCTTCCTCATTGAAGGGCTTCATCTTCCTCTCAGTATTTAGAAATAAAAAAGAGATGAATGATATTTGAGAGAAATATAAAAAAATAAAAAAATAAAAAATAAAATCTTTAAGAAGCGGGAAAAAGAAGATAGAATCATAGAAGTATAGAACAGCATTGCAACTGTGAGTTGGACTGTTAGCTTGCAAAAGAGAAACAATAACTAAGCATTAAAAATTAAAAATTAAAAAAAGTTTCAGAATTATTCACTCCTCTGTTGAATGTGATCTACTATAGAAGTTCTAATTTATAAAATTAGCAGACAGACAGAAGAAATTAATGAAACCTAGTTCAGGGAAACTGGGAAAAACAGTATCCATATAGCCAAGAAAGATGAAGCGTTGAGAGAATTTGGCGACAGCTCTTTGCACGGGTTGAAAGTGGTCGCAGGAGGAAGAAGACAACCTTCTTCTTCTTCTTCTTCTTTTTTTTAATATTTATTTTATTTTATTTTATTTTGCTGTGAAAACGAGAGCAGGCTCAGAACAAGTTTCAATCTTCGCAACCGCGAACGAGTAACTCAAATTGGGTTTAGGTTTTACAAGATAATGTGGGTTTAAAATTGGACAAAAATGAGGGTTTTATTCTAGCCTTTAAGATTAGCATATTATACTCTCTTTTTTTGGTACAAACATTTGATTAACTAGAAAGAGATACAACAGCAGGCTAAGGAACAGGCTCCTTCAGCCACCGAGTGGAAATAGGCCAATCCAACGCTATCTCACGCGTCAGGGCCTCCTAGGCCGAGGAATGAGCTACAATGTTAGTCTCCATTATACATGATAGCTTATTAAACTTGACTGGGCACTCCTACGAGACATTCTCCATTTTTCCCTAGAGAAGAGCCGAACCCAAAAGAGTCACCGACAGTTTGGCATTGTGGATTTTGTAGCTAGGCAAGGTCTTTGACAAGTAAGACAATATGGCCTTGTGCCTAGGGATGCAGGTTTGGCCCTGATGGCTCTGACCCGCCCTGAGCCCAAATAGGGTTTGAGCTCAAGATTTTGGCTCTGTGAGCGGGTAAGTGACAAAATATTTTGGTCCTGACTAAGGCCAAGGGCAAGCCCGAGATTACTCTTTGACCCGCAGGGGCCTGTCCTGACATATCCCTAATTTTTGGCCATGATTCTGGTTTTAATCATGGCCCTAATTTTGTCCCTGATACTTGATCTCAATAAATCAGGAACAGAGACAAGGATAGGGCCAATTAGGGCCAAGTATAGGGCCAATCAGGGCTAGGGCCAAGAATAGGGTCAATCAAAGCTAAGGCCAAGAATAAGGTCAATCATAGCTAAGGACAGGGCCAATCAGGGCCAAAGACATGGCCAATTAGAGCGGGAAAGGGCTTGGCTTGGCCTTGTAGGGCTTAGGGTCAAGGACAATAATCATTGGCCTTGAATTAGAGTCAGGGCTGGAATAGGCTTAGATTAGAATATATATAGGGCTAGGATTGGGATTGCAAAAGCCCGACCCTGTTGCAGCCAAGGTTTAAAGTATCCTACGATACCATACGATACTAGCCGATATGTATCTATATTTGACATAACCGATACGATACATCTCGATACGTCTCTCTATTCAATTGCACTAAAATAAATTTGTCAGAACGATACAACACTCGATACGGGACGATACATCTCTTAAAATTACATTACCGATACGATACTTGATACCGATACTTTAAACATTGGTTGCAGCCCTACTTGTACCACTCTGTGGCTTCTTGATGCTTGTAATCAAAATGTTTCGAGCCCCTCTTGCCAGTCTTCGCAATATATTGCTTTTAACCCCCCCCCCCCAAAAAAAAAAAAGTCATAGACAAGGAAAGCCATGAGTTCTCTAAAGCGGGAGATCTTGTGAGCAGTTTTTGCTTGGGGGGATGGGATTTTTTTCCCGATACAAAGGCGCTTTTTATACATAGGGAAATTGGGGATGGAGATATTACATATGCCGCCGGCATAGTTGTCACAGCGACAAGGCGATGCAAGGCAGTTTTAGCTAGTTGAGGGATGAGTCGACGAGGCGCCCTCCGAGGCGCTTTTGAGGCGGTCGAGGTGTTTTAAGTGAAATTTTTACTTTTTAGTGTACATCTCGTTCACTAATTCCATTAATTCTCAACTCTCTTAAGTATCAAGTTTCCTGATTTTCCCATTGCAACTAAAGTTCCTGAAATTCTGATTCCTAAACTGAGTCATTCTTCTTCTGAATCTCGTTACTGTTTACTTCATAATCAATAATTTTGGTCATTCTTGATTTTATATTCTGAACTCTAAAATCCCTGCATCAATCCAGATGTTCTGTCTTTGATTTCTAATTTCCCAATCACCCAATCACAAGAGCAAAAGCTCCCTAACTTGAGAAAAAGCCCATTCTGGCTCTTGAATTTATTCTTCCGCTAGAATTCCAGTATATCGTCAAGTATGGAAAACCAATCAATCAAGACAACTAACTGATCCAAGTCTAAACCAAAATACTGCAGGTTTTCTGTGGCTGTTTGCAGGGACCTACTAGTAGCAATGGTGATCAATCCTACTAAATTAATAAGAACGACAGGGTGATCAAAAGCACACAAGCCAATAACCAGCAAGTAAACGGTAAACCCAAACATCAGTTTTAATGCAATCATCTTGATAGGCTAAATGAATGTATACAAAGGACAAAATCCTACGATTTCATCAAAGATAGAAATAGGAAAAGAAGGCGAGTCGAGAAGTTACAAACTTTAGTTGTCTGATACAGTGCTGCCAACTCGAGAGCGACCGAAAGCGAGAAGTATATAAAGGAAAAAATTCTTGCTCCTACAGTCTTCCGCTGCCACTGAAGGTTGCTGGCTTGCTGCCGCTGCAACTAAGGTGGTTTTTGTATGACGAAAAAAAAAGAAGCAGAAATAAGAGAGTAGCAGGTGTCGCTAGCAGTTGCAGAAGTAAAAGCAGTCGTACTGCTGTCGCCGGTGACGTCTCTGACTGTCGCTGGCTGTCGCCGGCGTCACTGGTGGTGGTCGTCGATCGTCTGGAAAAGAGTAGCAGAGGGAGAGGCAGAGTGGAAGAAGAGAGACGTTAGGGATTTCGGGTTTTCGCTCGACAAATTCTCGATTTTTCCCTTTTGTTTTTTTGGGTTAATGAATTAATGTTACAATGATCCGATGTATTCCATGTAAAATTTATATAAGCATTCAACCATTAGATTATTCCCTATTGGAATCTAATTTCTTATTTATTTTTTGGCCTTTGATTTGGAACAAAAATGGTGATTTTGTAAAATCCCATAAGGCAGCCTCCTCAAAGGCGGCTGTTTGAGGAGACGCCTCCGACGCGACCGCCTTATGGGCTTCAACTGAGGCGAGTATTGCCTCAGACCCTCTAATGCCGCCAGGACGCCAAGGCGTCGCCTTGACAACTATGGCCACCGGTAAGGGTTGAGCCCATGACCTCTCCACTAAAAAGTCAAGTTCCTAATCATCCTATTAATCCTCCATGATGGATGTATAACGTGTGTCCTAACATCACATCAAAGGGTTGAAGTTTATTTTTATTTACAAGTCACATCAATTTTTTTTTTAATTTAATCACAACCCTTTAATGTGACTTATAAATGGACCCCACTTTTGATGTGCTGTTAAAACACATGTCTCACATCCACACTTAAAAATGAACATGATATTAGTCTCAGGGCATAGGGATTCTTATATATTTTTTTGGGTATGGGCTCCAGATGGACACCCACATTATGACCCATTGTACCCAATCGGGTATGGGCTCCAGATGTGTATCCAACCACGCAAAAGAGGCCATAGTGTCTCTTTTTCCACTCTGTCATTCTCTTCATCTATTTGATTGGCAAGAGAATGTGTACATAATTAGGTATATGAGGCGTATTGATTGTTGTAAACTAAGTTGTTTCAATGAGAATATTGTGGGGGTTTAGAAGCTCTGGGGAGGACAAGAGGAGAAAAATGTGTAATCCAGACTCAAACCTAGCAATTTGTTGAAATCCCATGATTAAAGAAATAGTTGCAGCAGGAATTATCAACCAAGTTGAGGTGGATCCTTGTTTCAAACATCTCACGCTTCACTATTCAAAGAGTCAATCAGTTCATACACTTTCACTAGTCTTTGATCAAATACAAGACAAATTGTTCACTGAAGAAGAGGAGCTAGCAGCAAAAGTTTTCTCCGTTAATCAAATCTATGTTCAATACTTGCCCCTATAAAAGACTTTAAATGGATTCCCATGGTGAGAAGGAATGGCTTAACTCAATTGCTTTCTTCTTCACTAATGAAATATTATCTCACAGTTTCAGATTTCAATCTTGGAACTCATTTCTTGTTTCCTTATTGTAAGTTTGATTTGGGAATCCCTTGAATGTGACTAATGGGATCAAGCTCTGAATGATAATATCTTTCTCATTGGATTACAATGCATAGTATCTTCTGAGATGATTTATTAGTATTTTGGATAGTGGGACAAACAACCTTCCTTACTGGGAAGTAGACATGGTTGAATAAGCTATGCTTGTTTCAGAATCCTCCCATTTAGTCTACTAATTTCCACTTCAATTTTTACTTGGAGGATTTGATCAAATTATATTTTAACTCAGTATCTATTCAGCCTTCTTTATTAATTTTTTTAGCCATTAAAGTAGAGGTGAAACAATGATTCGTTATTCTAACAATCACATCGAAAAAGAAAAAAAATCATAGAAGCATTAGAACAAAAACAATCACTTTCTAGTTGCAATCTAAACCATAAAAACAAAAACGAGGGAGATTGAAACAAAAAACTTAAAAGAAAAACAGGGAGAACTTGCAATGTTGGAGAGTTGCAGCATTTGGGGGGAAGAACGATTGGGATTGTCTGTTTGGTTCAGCAATGGTGAAAGAATCGACAGAGTTGAATGGCAAGTGGATGGCACCAAGCCTCGCTCACTAAAATACAGCAGCTAGGGTTCACGCCAGTTAAGCAACATCCAAAATCTAGGGTTCTTTCAGAGGATTTTTACCATTTGATTGTAGAGGTGCTCTTTCGTCTTCCCGCTTACGATTGAGAAGAGGAAAACGAAAAGAGGATTTTTTATATTTGGTTTCTTTGGTTTAAAACAAGCTGATCCTATGGTCTAGGTTAAAGCCATTAAATCGAGTCAGTACCACTTAAAAAAAGTTTTGTTATTCATGCTGATAATTCATAGATTAACAAACATTAAAAATTTAATCGACATGCTGTCGGCGTGCCTATGTGCCTGCTCCCAGCAATCCTGAGGTGTTGCCTGCAACTCAAAAAAAATTTGTGATGCCTATTAGTATCATAATGTCACCTAAAAAAAATACAATAATAAATATATTCTCATCCAAAAGAGGGTTCATTGAGTGGTTTTCTTTTTTTGTTTCCTTCTTCTTCTTCTTTTTCTTCTTTTTCTTCTTTTTCTTCTTTCAAAGAGCTACAAGACAAAATCAAATGAGCCACACTATTGACCTATAGCAATAATAGATATATTGTCCTTTTTTTATGTACAGGCAGAAATAGAAATAGAACACCTAATTGCAGAAACAGGAGAGATAGTACATTCTTCCAAGGAGGAACAGTTTAGTTGGATTTAGCCGAAGGACTTGGAAGCAAAAGAACTACTGAAAGACACTGAACCGAGTAACCCTGTTCTGGTTTTCAGTTTTTTGTTGGGTTTTTCATTTTAAGATTTTATATTCTTTTTTCAAAACCTGAGCAGCTACTGTATTATAATATCTGGTTTTACAGACTTTGAATCTTGAGTTTCTACTGGATGGAGTTTGTCTGAACACCTATGGTTGTAAAAGAGTGTCCTTTCTTCCATTTTTATCTGTAGCTGTATTCTTGAGAGCTATAGAGACATGGGGTTTGCAGAAAAAGGAAGCAGGGAAGAAGATGTTCATCCACTGTTTGAAACAGTAGAGGAATCAAAGGGAAGAAGAATAGGGTACAAGATATTTGCAGCAAGCATCTTTCTGGGAATAGTGATGGTATGGGTTTACAGGGTTTCTCATATCCCAACAGCAGGAGCAGGAAGATGGGCGTGGCATGGATTGTTCTTAGCAGAGCTTTGGTTCAGTTTCTATTGGATCATCACTCAATCTGTTCGCTGGAACGTTGTTCATCGTCACACCACCTGCTGCAAGGAAACTCTTTCGCTCAGGTAACCAACCTCTCAAGCTACCCGTCTTTGAAGTTCTTCAATTTCAAACTTTCTTCTTTCAAAAATAGAAAAAACAAAATCAAAACTTTCTTCATCTAAGCTTATCCAGATCCAATACCAATTCTGCAAAACAATAATGTTTTTATTATTATTTTTTTTTTTTTTTTTTTATAATGTTTTTCTTGCCTTATAGTTTCATGGCGATAGGTGAAGGTGCGACACGTATAACTGTCCAACTTGGAAAATATTATCTTTGACTTTGTGGCTATCGAAAATTATCATAATTTAATTGAAGTACTAGATGTGTCTTTTTTTTTCTTTTTTTTTAATCCTTTTTATCCAAATACTAGATCTAGGTCCCGTCTAATGTCGATTGGTCGTTTTATATGGTCCTCTTACTCTCTTCTACCACATGTTTAAACAGTTTAGATCTTCTACTTTGAGGTCTATGTTTTCTCTCACACTTTTCCATTGCATGTTAGTTTTGGTTTTTCTTATTAAATTCAAACATATACCTCTTAATATGTGGTGGAGAGTTGTAAGGAAAGCTCAGACCTTTACTCAGACCCCTACCCTAATAGATAGAAGATCCCAACCCATGTTTAGAAGGGGGTCCAGCTCTGAGTACTGCTGATAGTGCTTCAACAACCTTATGGGGGGGGGGGGGAGGGCGATGAAAGGCTACTTCAATGACGGAAAGAGCCGAAAATTCAAGAGGGAAAAGCGGAATAGAGGTGAATCTCCCCTCGTAATCATGAGGGGAGTACTGTCTTCTACTCCAATGGATAGAGGATCCCAACTCCTAACAAGATAGACTAGAGATGGATCATTTCTCAATTGAATAATGGAGGGGGGGGTGAGGGTAGTGCAATTCTCTACCTACAATTCGTGAACAAGAAAATCTTGCTAATCCCTCTCTCTTTCTCTCTCTTCGGAATTGTTGATCTCTCTTTTATTAACAGTAGTATGCTTGTTAACATAACATTTGAAGCAGATATGAAGACAAACAACTTCCAAGCATAGACATATTCGTGTGCACAACAGATCCGGTGATAGAGCCACCAATTTTGGTGATAAACACTGTGTTATCTGTAATGGCATGTAACTATCCACCCGAGAAATTAAGTGTTTATCTCTCTGATGATGGAGGCTCTGACCTAACATTCTATGCTCTCTTAGAAGCTGCTCGTTTCTTCAAGCATTGGATACCTTTCTGTAACAAGTTCAAACTGGAGCCCAGATCACCTGATGCCGTTTTTGTTAAAGAAATCTTCGAATCCAACAGTGATCATTTCTCCAATGGCGAATGGCTGACCATGAAGGTGATCATCTCCTCACATACCACTTTCGTTTTGTTGTCAGGTTTTAATGCACGTTTCGATATCGGATATTGAGGCAAATCCAGGTATGAATTTCATGTAATGAACAAGTTGGGATTCTACTAAGACAGAAGAAATTTTCCAACTCAGCAACATGGTTGGATTATTGACACATAATCATAATCATTTTTTTTAATAAATTAATTGAAATAAAATTAACACTATTAGTTAGGGTACTAAAATACAAAATCTTGCTTTGAAATATAATACATGTTAATAATTCAACTATGTGGGTTGAATAATTTTCTCTTTATGTCGATAGAGGATCCAAATTCATACAAATTAAGGTTTTCTTTCTTTCCTTCTATATTTCTTTCTTCTTCTTCTTCTTCTTCTTCTTCTTCTTCTTCTTCTTCTTCTTCTTCTTCTTCTTCTTCTTCTTCTTCTTCTTCTTTCTTTCTTCTTCTTTCTTTCTTTCTTTCTTTCTTTCTTTTCTTTTTTTTTTTTTTTTTTTTTCTTCTTTACAGCTCTCTATGTATAGGAGAATATGATTTGGGCAATAAACTGATAAAGCCGGTTGAACCATCCCTTCCTTTGTCTTGTTAATTCTGATTACAGCTTTCTCTTGCTCTCTTGATGCTTTTGTTTCTTTTAGGAGTTGTATGAAAATATGAAGAAAAGGGTTAATTTGGCATCTGAATTAGGCAGAGTTCCTCAAGAAGTGAGGGAACAACACAAAGGATTATCAGAGTGGAACGCTCGAGTAACTAAAAGGGATCATCATACCATTCTTCAGGTGTTTCATTTCTGTCATTTGTCTTTATAATAATAATGATAGTTTTTGTAGATCATGTTATCAGTCCGAGTCTAGATCTTCTATCTTTCAAGATAGAGATCTGTCTTCCTCGCACACTTTTCCATCATATTAGGCGTAAAACTCACGTGTGGGCTCCCTTGAAAGTCTCACATCAAATATAGAGAAGTGGACTTCACCCTAATATGCGGTTCAAATATTTGAGAGGACCACAGGCCTTTACCTTGACAAGATAAAGGATTTGGACTCCATCCGTTATTAGAGCAGAAGGGATAACTTTCATTTGTTATTATTGTATGTTCCAGATAATAATTGATGGAAGTGACCCAAATGAGGTGGATATCCAAGGAGTTCCTTTGCCAACTTTGGTTTATTTGGCACGCGAGAAAAGATCACAATATCCTCACAATTTCAAGGCTGGCGCCATGAATGCCTTGGTAAGCAAATTTGAACACCTCTAAATTCAAGAGCTAGGGTTTCCTCGTTGCTTATACTTGTTAATTGTTTTGCTTTTGTTTTGAAGATTAGGGTGTCGTCAGAGATAAGCAATGGGGAGATCATACTCAATGTCGACTGTGACATGTACTCAAATGATTCAGGAACACTGAGAGATGTTTTATGCTTCTTCATGGATGAAGTGAATGGTCATGAGATATCATATGTACAGTTCCCACAGAAATACTATAATGTCACAGAGAATGATATTTACAGCAATACAAATAAGGTAATCAATGAGGTGAGTAATAAAAAAGTAATATCCGATCAACATATGTTTAAGGTGTCAGATGGAATACTGATAAGTTTACTTGATTTGCTGCTCTGTTCTTTGTCAATAGTTGGACTTGCAGGTGTAGCTGGATTTGGTGGGGCTCTGTACTGTGGCACTGGGTGTTTTCATAGGAGAGAGGCACTTTGTGGAATGAAATACAGTAGTGAGTTCAGAGGAAAACAGAAGATAAAAATTGAGAGGAAGAAAGTAAAGAGTAGCAAACAAGTAGCAGAGAAATGTAAACCACTGGCAAGCTGTACCTATGAGATGGGTACCCAATGGGGAAAGGAGGTAGCTTCTCTAGCTTCTCTCACACATTTGAGTCTGGAATTCCCCACCTCAACCCCTCTCTCTCTCTCTCTCTCTCTCTCTCTCTCTTTCTTTCTCTCTGATCACTAGATAAATTGCTGATGTGCTTATGGAATGGATATTACAGATGGGGTTGATGTATGGGTGTCCAGTAGAGGACATAATAACAGGCTTGGCAATCCAATGCAGAGGTTGGAAACCCATTTATTACAATCCAGAGAGACCTGGCTTCTTAGGAACTGCTCCAACCACACTACTTCGACATCTGGTACAATACCAGAGATGCTCTGCAGGGATGTTTCAAATTTTCCTATCTCAGTATTGTCCTTTCCTGCATGGGAAAGGAAAGATAAAACTAGGGCTCCAGATGGGTTACTGTGTCTACTGCTTATGGGCTGCTAACTCTCTGCCAACACTCTACTATGTGTTTGTCCCTTCTCTTTGCCTCTTCAAGGGCATTTCCTTGTTCCCAAAGGTAAAGCTGAACCTCTCTCTCTCTCTCTCACTCAGACACAACAAAGTGGCATATCTCTAATTAATCCCTGTTAATCTGGTGATGCTTTCAGATGTCTAGCTTATGGTTTCTACCATTTGCATATGTATTTGTGGCCAACAATGCATACAGCCTAGTTGAAGCAATGTGGTGTAAAAACACAGTAGAAGAGTGGTGGAAATTACAGAGAATGGTGTTGATTCGGAGGGTGTCTTCATTTCTATTCGGCTTCATCGACACCGTGGTCAGGCAACTGGGTTTTTCGGAAACAACATTTGTAATCACAGTGAAAGTAGAAGAAAAGGAGACATTCAAGAGATATGAGCAGGGACTTTTTGAGTTTGGAGCCACCTCTCCTATGTTTACTATCATAGCAACAGTGGCTCTGTTCAACCTCTTCAGCCTTGTGGGGGGAATGAAGAGGATAATTATGGCTATGCAAATATCAGCTCTGGAAACTTTCGTCTCAGAAATTGTTATTTCTGGGCTTGTGGTTGCCATTAACATCCCCATCTATGAAGCACTCTTCATCCGCAAAGATAAGGGACGCATGCCTACCTCCACTACAATTACATCGCTTGTTTGTGCTTCGTTGCTACTCTTCGTGCCTCTGTATTAGATAAAATGGCATGCTACTTATCAGCTTCCTTCATTTTTGGAGAACTCTAAATAAGCTTGAGAAATTGTAACATAGATACATATAACTGATCCATAATGCCCTGTAACATCTGCTCTCTTTCTTTAAGGGAGCTATTTGGCTTTCCTTGCAATTCAAGACGTTGGTTTAATTCTAAAGGCATGATGCTTTGTCTGACAATTGCACATATCCAAAAAACCATGAACCTGTATTAACTCTACAGTCTATACACAATAACCAAATCCACTTAACTCCTGTATAACATCATCAAAAGAAAAACAGTCACAAACCAGTGGAGCCCCAACAGCAAATTGAAGAAGGAAATGGAAGGGAAGCAGACCTCAGCTTCACATAGTACCCAACCGGTTAGTACACACAAGATTATAAATACAATAAAGCGTTTTGTCTTCTCTTTCAACAATAATGATGCGGGATCTGCTTTTATATATCAAAGATCGAAGGAAAATATGGCAAGAAAGCAAGAAGTAGGATAGAGAAGGTCCAGGGAGCTCTGGAGAAGAGAGAAATTCAAGAAAAATGTTGGAAATTTTTGGAAAATTTGGCGATAATTCACAAAAAATTGCCAATATCTCGGCGATTATTTGTTGGTTTCGGTTTCGCTAGTGAAAAATATCGCTAAACGTCACTAAATTTCGACGGATATTCGGCAAAATGTTTATCCATGGCAGTACCCAACTAGTAGAATTAGGTGAACTTTAATAATTAGCAACTTGCTAGCGCATTGTTGACCTAAAGGTTGATAATGACAGAAGAAAATGGGTTACATAAGCTTCAATAGCCTCATTAGTTATGAACATTTGTTTCATTCAACTTTATTGGATGTCTTCATAAAAATAATCATAAGCAGGTGTTTGATTAGGATTGATAACTAAATGGGTAATTTTTAGATGGAATCCCTAAAGTCCAGCCTAAGTTAGATTCGATTAAAAAAAAATACCTTTTAAGTTTGACTCTTTTGTAGTATTGCCCATTTATCTTGAGGGATTTAATGATTCCAAAAAAAAAAAGTTGACATTCCATTTGCTTGGTAAAACATCCATTTATCAAAAGCTAGTAAATTTACTTGTCTAGTCCATTTTTTATTCTTTTATTTTTTTTTGGAGGTTGGGGTGGGGGGGCAAAGAGGGAACTTGTCTTAGTCCATCAATGAACTAAAAGTTGATATTGATTGATGAAAAGTATGTAAGCTTGAAAAGCCTCATGAGTCATAAGCACGTGTTTCGTTCTAATTTTATGGATGTTTTCATAAAGACAATCACAAATGTATGTTATAACTAGGATAGATAACCAAATGGGTAATTTTCACGTGGACCCCGAATATTTACCCTCAACCAGATTCGATCGAAACAATTTACATTTTACATTTGACCTCCTTAGTATCTCCAATCTTTCTTACTAGTTTGATGAAGACCAATAAGCAAAAATGACAATGCACTTATGTGGAAAAGCTTCAATTTTTCAAAAGCTTGAAAATTCACTTGTCCTCTAACCATTATTGAACTGAAAGTTGGGAATAATGGAGCAAAAGGGGTTTATAAGCTTGAAGAGCCTCATGAGTATGAACATGTGTTCTGTTCTAATTTTATCAGCTAGATACTATCGAGTTCTAATTTATCAGCTAGATACTATCGAGTTCTAATTTTATGAACATGAGGCTCTTAAATCTTGTTACTTGGATACGGTCAATTTGTGTAGCAAGTTGGATTAATTTGGTTGCAGCTTATTCATCCAAAAAAAAAAAAAATTTGGTTGCAGCTGATACTGGTTAAGCCTTCCAAATAATTGGGATCCAATCTTCCAACAGGGGGTAGTTACTCAAGATGGTTGTAAGCTTCATGCCTTTATTTTGGGCAGAACTTAGTCCTGGATTAGTCCTGTCAGGATTCCTCTAGTTACATCCTCCTCATTGTAAAAAATTCCTACTGCTTCAACCATTGTGTGTTTTTGCTTATTAGGCCCCAACAACATCTCATTTGTGTTGTTAGGGATTAAATTAAGGATCCAACACACATTAACAGAGTGCCACTAGTGCCACTACTAAGTGGCAAGTCACTGTATACCCTGCAAATACACGGATAATTAGAGCATATATTAAGAAACAGTCTCAATGGGAAAAATGATTGAATGATTTCATATGAGAAAACCTCAAATATATATGCAGCATACATCCCATGTTATTAGGCAACTATGAACAATAAAATACAAGCCCATATAAGGCAACATAGAAATACAATACATGGAAATGTTTGTATGGAAATGATTTAATACAGAAACCTTATGTAGCCAAAGCCAAATTAGGATATTAATGAAATGGAAGGATGAGATGATATGGAAAGAATTCAAATGTAAAGAATGAAGAATGGAAGGAATTCAAATGAGAGGAGTGATGAATGAAAAGAATTCAAATGAGAAGATGAAATGATATAGAAAGAATTCAAATGAGAAGATTAAATTATATGGAAAGAATTCAAATTAGAAACAATTAGGGAAATGATGAAAAATCATCCTTATCACGCCTAATAGCATAGGCAAGCCTCAAAAGTTGGGCTTCTTCTACATTGTGGGTGGCAGGTCAAATATGGTATCCATTTATTAAGATAATTCATGGCAACCAAAAGTTTAGGTTGTATGTTCTGAAATACTACATCATTTCTAATCTTCCAAATACTCTAGCAAGTGATTATGAAAATTGACATAAACCAACTTAACAAAGGTTTGTCCAACTATGATTGAAAATAAAGACAAAAATTAATAAACTCCATTTGAGGGATCATTTCCATTCGTAACCCTAATGGTCCTACAACCCAAGCTCGCTGAGATCAAGGACAATCAAAAAAAAGATGTCAAGTTGATTTGCTACCACTGCCACACAGTATACATATAGGATTAGCTTGGGTCCACTTAGCCAATTGCTCCTTAACTGGTATCCCAGCTTTAACAAAACGCTAAAAGAACATTTTAAATTTTAAGGTGTAATTTAAGCTTTCAAATGAATTTCCACCAAGTGCTTATTGCCCTCATAATCTCACCCAAAAAAACAGCATATTATAATAATAAAAATATTCTCATCCAAAAGAGGGTTAATTGAATGGTTTTTTTTTTCTTTCTTTTTTTTACAACACTATTGACCTATTACAATAATAGATATATTGCCCTTATTTTATGTACAGGCTGAAATAGGACACCTAATTGCAGAAACAGGTCTTATAAAAAAAAAATTGCAGAAACAGGAGAGATAATAGAACAGTTGGATTTAGCCAAAGGACTTCGGAAGCAAAAGAACTACTGAAAGACACTGAACCGAGTTACCCTGTTCTGGTTTTCAGTTTTTTGTGGGGTTTTTCATTTTAAGATTTTATATTCTTTTTTCAAAACATGAGCAGCTACTGTATTATAATATCTGGTTTTGCAGACTTTTAATCTGGAGTTTCCACTGATGGAGTTTGTCTGACATTTCTTCCATTTTTATCTGTAGCTGTATTCTTGAGAGCTACAGACATGGCGGGGTTTGCAGAAAAAGGGAGCAAGGAAGAAGATGTTAATCCACTATTTGAAACAGTAGAGGAATCAAAGGGAAGAAGAATAGGGTACAAGATATTTGCAGCAAGCATCTTTCTGGGAATAGTGATGGTATGGGTTTACAGGGTTTCTCATATCCCAACAGCAGGAGCAGGAAGATGGGCATGGCTTGGATTGTTCTTAGCAGAGCTTTGGTTCAGTTTCTATTGGATCATCACTCAATCTGTTCGCTGGAACGTTGTTCATCGTCACACCACCTGCTGCAAGGAAACTCTTTCGCTCAGGTAACCAACCTCTCAAGCTACCATCTTTTAAGTTCTTCAATTTCAAACCTTTTTCTTCCAAGAATTGAAAAACAAAATCAAAACTTTCTTCATCCAAACTTATCCAGATCCAACACCAATTCTGCAAAACTATTATGTTTTTTAGTTTTTCTTGTCTATAGTTGATGAAGGTGACGATCAAAAATTTTCATGGTGATAGGTGAAGGTGTGACACGTATATCTGTTCAACTTGGAAAATATTATCTTTGACTACTTTGTGGCAATCAAAAATTATCATAATTTAATTGAACTACTAGATGTGTCTTCTTTTTTTTAAATCCTTTTTATCCAAATGCTAGATCTAGTTCTCTCTAATTTCCATCGGTGGTTTTATATGGTCCTCTTAGTCTCTTCTACAGTTCTACCACATGTTTAAATAGTTTAGATCCTCTACCTTAGAAGGTTTATGTTTTCTCTCATACTTTTCCATTGCATGTTAGTCTCTGGTTTTTCTTTATTGAAATCAATCGTAGATCTTTTAATATGTGGTGGAGCATTGTGAGGAAAGCTCAGACCTCTACCCTAACAAATAGATGATCTCAACCCATGTTTAGAAATGAGGATCTACCTTTGAGCACTTGAAAAGTGGAATAGAGATAGATCTCCCCTCGTAATCATGAGGGGAAGACTTTGAGGGGAATACTATTTTCTACTCCTACGGATAGAAGATCCCAACTCCTAACAAGATAGACTAGAGATGGATCATTTTCCAAATGAATAATGGAGGGGTGTGAGGGTAGTGCAATTCTCTACCCACAATTTGTGAACAAGGAAATCTTGCTAACAAAGGTGGACCCTTTCTCGAATGAATAATGGGGAGGGGGGGGGGGGGTGAGGGTAGTGCAATTCTCTATCTACAATTCATGAACAAGAAAATCTTGCTAGTCCCTCTCTCTTTCTCTCTCTCCGGAATTGTTGATCTCTCTTTTATTAACAACAAGATGCTTGTTAACATAACATTTGAAGCAGATATGAAGACAAACAACTTCCAAGCATAGACGTATTCGTGTGCACAGCAGATCCAGTGATAGAGCCACCAATTTTGGTGATAAACACCGTGTTATCTGTAATGGCATATAACTATCCAATGGAGAAATTAAGTGTTTATCTCTCTGATGATGGAGGCTCTGACCTAACATTCTATGCTCTCTTAGAAGCTGCTCATTTCTCCAAGCATTGGATACCCTTCTGTAACCAGTTCAAACTAGAGCCCAGATCACCTGATGCCGTTTTTGTTAGAGAAATCTTTGAATCCAATGGTGATCATTTCTCTGATGATGAATGGCTGACCATGAAGGTGATCATCTCCTCACATAGCACCTTCCTTTTGGTTGTCAGGTTTCATGCACGTTTTGGTATCGGATACTGAGGCAAATATGGTATGAATTTCATCTAATGAAAAAGTTGGGATCCTCTATTCACACATAAGAAATTTTCCAACCTAGCAACATGGTTGGATTATTGACACGTAATCATTCTCATGTTTTTTTTAATAAATTTAACACTATTAGTCATCCGTACTGAAATACAAAATCTTGTTTTGAAATTGAATACGTGTGAATAATTCAACTATGTGGGTTGAATAATAATTTCTTTATGTGGATAGAGGATCCAAATTCATACAAACAAAGGGGTTTTTTTTCCCAGCTCTGTATGTATAGGAGAATATGGTTTGGGCAAATCATCCCTACCTTTTTTTTGTTAATTCTGATTACAACTCTCTCTCTCTCGTTGCTTTTGTTTCTTTTAGGAATTGTATGAAAATATGAAAAAAAGGGTCAATTTGGCATCTGAATTAGGCAGAGTTCCTCAAGAAGTGAGGGAACAACACAAAGAATTCTCAGAGTGGAATGCTGGAGTAACTAAAAGAGATCATCATACTATTCTTCAGGTGTTTCATTTCTATCATTTTGTCTTTATAATAATAATATGATGCTTTTCATAGATGTTATCAGTCCGAGTCTAGATCTTCTATCCGCCAAGATAGAAATCCATCTTCCTCTCACACTTTTCCATCACATATTAGGTGTAAGACTCATGTGGGCTCCACTGAAAGTACCTCTTCTAATTCATTTTTATCAAAATATACAGAAGCATGCTTTACCCTAATATGCAACTCAAAAATATGAGGGGACCACAAGCCTTTACCTGACAAGATAGAGGATTTGGACTCCATCTGATATTAGAGCCGAAAGGATAACTTCATTTGTTATTATTGTATGTTCCAGATAATAATTGATGGAAATGACCCAAATGAGGTGGATATCCAAGGAGTTCCTTTGCCAACTTTGGTTTATTTGGCACGCGAGAAAAGACCACAATATTCTCACAATTTCAAGGCTGGCGCCATGAATGCCTTGGTAAGCAAATTTGAACACCTCTAAATTCAAGAGCTAGGGTTTCCTCGTTGCTTATACTTGTTAATTGTTTTGCTTCTGTTTTGAAGATTAGGGTGTCGTCAGAGATAAGCAATGGGGAGATCATACTCAATGTCGACTGTGACATGTACTCAAATGATTCAGGAACACTGAGAGATGTTTTATGCTTCTTCATGGATGAAGTGAATGGTCATGAGATATCTTATGTACAGCTCCCACAGAAATACTATAATGTTACAGAGAATGATATTTACAGCAATGAAAATAAGGTAGTCAATGAGGTGAGTAATAACAAAGTAATATTCGATCAACATATGTTTAAGAAGGTATTAGATGGAATACTGATAAGTTTACTTGATTTGCTGCTCTGTTCTTTTTCAATAGTTGGAACTTGCAGGTGTAGATGGATTTGGTGGGGCTCTGTACTGTGGCACTGGGTGTTTTCATAGGAGAGAGGCACTTTGTGGAATGAAATACAGTAGTGAGTTCAGAGGAAAACAGAAGAGAAATATTGAGAGGAAGGAAGAAAGGAGCAGCAAAGAAGTAGCAGAGATATGTAAACCACTGGCAAGCTGTACCTATGAGATGGGTACCCAATGGGGAAAGGAGGTAGCTTCTCTCACACATTTGTTTCTGGAATTCCCCATCTCAACCCATCTCGATCTCTTCTCTCTTATCATTAGATAAATTGCTGATGTGCTTATGGAATGGAAATTACAGATGGGGTTAATGTATGGGTGTCCAGTAGAGGACATAATAACAGGCTTGGCAATCCAATGCAGAGGTTGGAAACCCATTTATTGCAATCCAGAGAGACCTGGCTTCTTAGGAACTGCTCCAACCACACTACTTCAACATCTGGTACAATTCCAGAGATGGTCTGCAGGGATGTTTCAAATTTTCCTATCTCAGTATTGTCCCTTCCTGTATGGGAAAGGAAAGATAAAACTAGGGCACCAGATGGGCTACTGTGTCTACTGCTTATGGGCTGCTAACTCTCTACCAACACTCTACTATGTGTTTGTCCCTTCTCTTTGCCTCTTCAAGGGCATTTCCTTGTTCCCAAAGGTAAAGCTGAACCTCTCTCTCTCTCTCTCTCTCTCTCTCTCTCTATCTACACAACAAACTGGCATATTTCTAATTAATCTGGTGATGCTTTCAGATGTCTAGCTTATGGTTTCTACCATTTGCATATGTATTTGTGGCCAACAATGCATACAGCCTAGTTGAAGCAATGTGGTGTAAAAACACAATAGAGGGATGGTGGAGATTACAGAGAATGGTGTTGATTCGGAGGATGTCTTCATTTCTATTCGGCTTCATCGACACCGTGGTCAAGCAACTGGGTTTTTCGGAAACAACATTTGTAATCACAGCGAAAGTAGATGAAGAGGAGACATTCAAGAGATACGAGCAGGGAATTTTTGAGTTTGGTGCCACTTCTCCTATGTTTACCATCATAGCAACAGTAGCTCTGTTCAACCTTTTCAGCCTTGTGGGGGGAATGATGAGGATACTTATGGCTATGCAAGTATCAGCTCTGGAAACTTTCGTCTCAGAAATTGTTATTGCTGGCCTTGTGGTTGCCATTAACATCCCCGTCTATGAAGCACTCTTCATCCGCAAAGACAAGGGACGCATGCCTACCTCCACTACAATTACATCGCTTGTTTGTGCTTCGTTGCTACTCTTCGTGCCTCTGTATTAGATAAAATGGCATGCTACTTATCAGCTTCCTTCATTTTAGGAGAACTCTAAATAAGCTTGAGAAATTGTAACATCGATACATATGACTGATCCATAATGCCCTGTAACATCTGCTCTCTTTCTTTAAGGGAGCTATTTGGCTTTCCTTGCAATTCAAGACGTTGGTTTAATTCTGAAGGCATGATGCTTTGTCTTACAATTGCACATATCCAAAAAACCATGAACCTGCATGTATTAACTATACACAATAACCAAATCCACTTAACTCCTGTATAACATCATCAAAAGAAAAACAGTCACAAACCAGTGGAGCCCCAACAGCAAATTGAAGAAGGAAATTGAAGGGAAGCAGAGCTCAGCTTCAAATAGTACCCAACCGGTTAGTACACACGATTATAAATACAATAAAGCGTTTTGTCTTCCATCAAGAAGTAGGAGAGAGAAGGTACGGGGAGCTCTGGAGAAGAGAGAAATTCAAGAAAAATGTTGGAAATTTGTGGGAAAAAAATTGTCAATATCTCGGCAATTCTTTGTCGGTTTCGGTTTCGCATGTGAAAAAATACCGTTAAACGTCACTAAAATTCGGCGGATATTTGGCAAAATGTTTTTCTATGATTGTACACAACTAGTGGAATTAGGTGAACTTGAATAATTGACAAGTTACCGGTGCATTGTTAATCTAAAAGTTGATAATGACAGAAGAAAAGGGTTACACAAGCTTCAAGAGCCTCCTCATGAGTTATGAACATTTGTTTCATTCTAACTTTATTCGATGTCTTCATAAAAATACTCATAAACATGTGTTTGATAAGGATTGATAACTAAATGGGTAATTTTAAGATGGAATCCCTAAAAAGTTCAGCCTAACTTAGTTTCGATTAAAAAAAATACATTTTACGTTTGACTCTTTTGTAGTATTGCCCATTTCTGTTGAGAGATTTGATGATTCCAAAAAAAGTTGACATTCCATTTGCTTGGTAAAGCATCCATTTATCAAAAGCTAGTAAATTTACTTGTCTAGTCCCTTTTCTATTTTTTTTTTTTTTTTTGGGAGGTGGCGGGGGCAAAGAGGGAACTTGTGTTTGTCCGTCAATGAACTAAAAGTTGATATTGATTGATGAAAAGTACGTAAGCTTGAAAAGCCTCATGAGTCATAAGCATGTGTTTCGTTCTAATTTTATGGAATGTTTTCATGAAGACAATCATAAATGTGTGTTATAACTAGGATAGATAACCAAATGGGTAATTTTCACGTGGACCCCTGAAGATTTATCCTCAACCAGATTCGATCCAAACAATTTACATTTTACATTTGACCTCCTTAGTATCTCCAATCTTTTTTACTAGTTTGATGAAGACCAATAAGAAAAAATGACAATGCACTTATGTGGAAAAGCTATCGATTTTTTAAAAGCAAGAAGATTCACTTGTCCTCTAACCATTATTGAACTAAAAGTTGAGAATAATGGAGCAAAAGGGTTTATAAGCTTGAAGAGTCTCATGAGTATGAACATGTGTTATGTTCTAATTTTATCAGATATTTTCAAAAAGACAATCATGAACTTGTGTTTGACTGGGATAGATAATCAACTAAGAAATTTTTTAGATGGACCATCTAATGGTTATGTCTAAGTTAATATTCTTTTTGTCAAAGAGAGAAAATTTTATGAACAAACGTTTTACATTTAGCTCTTTCAATAATATCCAAATATGACCAACTAAGAACACACCATTAGATCATTTTAAGAGATAGTGCTAGGTTGATGGCTTTTGTGATGAAAATGCCTATTTGTTTTATTTTTATTTTTTGGTTGAAAGAAAACAAAATAAACATTAAATAATAGAATTACAAAATACAACGTTGTGGTGATAGAAGTTTTGTCCCTAAATCTGTACATTTAGATCCTTTTTCTATAATTGTTTCTGCCCACAATTGGATGTTGTAGTCTTGGAATGATGTGATTTTTGTATCTCTTAGTTGGTCTAAGATGGTAACAATCTGAACAAGATGTTGTGAGTGCCAAGGAGTCAAGATCGAGCGGGAAAGGATGTGAATCATTTGCTTAGCATTGTTCCAAATGGAGTGAACCCTTATTATTTTCCTTGGACATTAGGGTCAATCCACGAGCCATGCCCTCTAAAGTTGCCTTTCTTGTATCAACGCCATCCACGCTTCCCCATTCTAGGAATGTGATCATGCCTTTTTCAAGCAATCCCCATATCCATCTAGTTTTTTTTCAGCATGTTGGCATTTTCCTGCACAAATTAGAATTGAGTCATGACTATGTTGGTATGTGAGGAGGGACTTACAAATACACATTTGGGGGTGATTCATGATGATTCCCAAGTCTTCGACTTTTGTGTTAATTGGGTATAGTTGCATATCTAAAGACCATTTATTTATAAATTCAATGGCTTTAAGTGGATTTGGAGTAATATTATTAAAGAAAGCACCATTACGAAAAGACCAAATAGCATAAAATGTGAGAATAAACATGTTGAAGAACCACTTAAGCATAGCTTTATCCAGTCCAGAATGAAGAAAATGAAGGCAAAGTTGCAGCAGAATATTGTGGTGGATATGGTCCACTTGAAGACCTAATGGTCCCGACGCCCATATCCGTCTACTCCGTTCACATTCCATAAGCACATGCCAAATCGTCTCTTCACATTTGGCACAAAGAAGAAAATGATCAGGTTGGATCGTTGTCAATCGACCAATGATCGCGTTAACTGAAATTCTTGCATGCAAACATCGCCAAAAGAAAAGTTTAAATTTAGGATGAATGGGTAATTTCCAAAAGAAGCACCACCAAGCTTTATTGGGATTACTACAAATAGCATATTTCTAATTAATAATTCTATTGTAAGCAAGTTTAGTGGTGAAACAACCATTCACAGAGAGTTTTAATACCCAACAGTCTGGGTCCCTATTGAGAGAGATATTGTTGATGGCTAATCAAGATAAAGGAGAGAAAGAAAACCTGATTTCTTCTATCAAATAAGCTCTATGTTGAATCACCTTATATATGCTAACATCCCTTTGTTGGAAATGGGGGTTGAACTCACCTATGGTATTGTTCTGTGTTGATTCCACCTTGCAAGGTTTGGAATAACTTTTCGCAACCCATTCCAAACAAGTGAGCCCTTTTTTTGAGAAATTTTAGGGTCAAAGATAGAGGTCTTTGGAAAGTACTTAGCTTTAAAGCATTTAGCCCACATAGATTCTAGTTCATTAATTAGTCTCCACCCTTGTTTAAGAAGCATAGCACAATTCACATCCTCAAGCTTTTTGAAACATAAGCCCCATTCTCTTTAGTCATACAACACTTATCCCAATCTATAAGTGTGAGGTGTTTACCTAGAAGCAGCGTGCCCAAGCCAAAACCTGTGATACAACGAATCCATTTTTCTGCAAACTTCCTTAGGAAAGAGAGAGTATTAAATATATATGATAGACAGGCAAAACAGCTAGCATAGATTGCACAATAATTTGTCTCCTAGCATAAGACAAAGAGCAAGCTTTATAGCCACTCAATTTTCTCTACGTTTTGGTTAGGAGAGGCTGCAAATATTTGATTCTAGATCTAAAAGGAAAGAGGTCAGTACCAAAGTAGAGAGCTTTTTTGCCAAACTGCTTAACTCCCAAAATACCAACAAGTTTATGTTTAGTATGCTAATTCACATTCTTGCTAAAGAAAATTTCACTCTTCTCCAAATTAATTACATGTCCTATAATGTTAGAGAAGAAATCAATAATAACTTGAAACACACATGCTTCCTCCACATTAGCTGTATAAAACAAAAATGTGTCATCAGCAAAGAACAGATGAGAGATCTCAGGGGCATTCCTAGCAATCCTTAAGCCTTGAAAGGCATTGACACTTCTAATTAAACTGGAAAGTAATCTGACTAAAACCTCCATGACAAAGAGGAATATATATGGACTTAGCTTAGAGGACACTCTTGTCAGAGTCCTCTATTATCGGTGAACCAAGAATATGGAGAACCATTGATTTTGATTGAAAAAGAGATAGAGGAGATTAGAATAGAGATAGGCCACAACATTTGGGGTTAAAGCCTAAGCATTGCAAAAATTTTCAAAAGAGATTTCCACTCAACTCTATCATAGGCCTTAGACATGTTAAGCTTAAGGGCCATAAAACCCTGCTAATTACCCCTAGTGTGTGACAAGAAATGAAAAACTTCATGCGTAATCATCATATTATCACGAATCTGTCTAGTTGGAACAAAAGCACCCTGAAAAGGAGATATGAAGTCACTTAGCAAAGGTTTCATTCTATGGGCTAGAATTTAGCAAGAATCTTGTAGGAAACATTGCACAGACTAATGAGTCTGAAGTCAATCATTTCAGAAGGATCATCCCTCTTTGGGATAAAACACAACAAGGTGTGATTAACACCAAAAGGTAAAGTAGCACAATGAAAGAAATTCTGCACAAAATCTACAGTTTCATTTTTTATTATCTCCCAAAATTTATAGAAGAAAACCACTTGGAAACCATCAAAACCTAGGGTTTTAAAAGACCCCAATAGAGAAAACAACAAATTTAATCTCCGCTTCATCAGGCACATCAACAATGCACTTAGAGTTAAGAATGAGGGGAGAAGGCAAAAACATATCATCAAGAAAAGAAATATCAATAGGCTTGGGGGAAGTGTATAATTTAATCATGTAATCAGTAAAACAATTAGCAATCAAAGCAAGTTCAGTAATGACCCAATCCCCTTCTTTTAAGAACTCAATTTTTTTTTTTTTTTTTTTGATATTAATACGTGAAGAAAGATGGTAAAACCTAGTATTTCTATCACCACTCTCGCCACATATATTGTTTTCTAGCTTTTTGGAACCAGAACATTTCTTGGGCATTGTAGATCCAACCGAGCCAAGCCTTTTTTTGGTTATATTCTAACCAGTTGGGGGTGGATGAGGTTTCAATAGCCCAAAGTTCAGCTTCAATTCTCTCACAAAGGGATTGTACATTCCCAAACTTCCCATTATTCCACCTTATAAGAAATTTGGCAAGATCAGCAAGCTTTTGGTTAAGGGGAACATTAACTGGACTTACCCAATTGCTGGAAAGATCCTAGGAAAAAAATCTGCATGATCATGCCAGGTAACTTGGTGGTGAAATAATTTCATGCCACTTAACAAAGGAGGGTTAGTATTAAGAAGAAGGAAAGAAAGATCAAAACCAATGGCCGTGAGTTTACAAAGCTTTAGATTTAGAAAGATGTTTAGAATGGTAGGAGAAAAAAGAACACACGGTCTAATTTTTCCATAGAGTTGAGAACTAAAGTTTTTTGTGGTTTGACCATATGAACGTTGGACCAATACCTAGTAGTTTAACCAAAGAAAAAGAGTTAATTAGATTCTAGAGGAAAATGAGTGCATGTGACGGCCGAAATAACCGCCCACATTTATCAGAGGCAATCATAACTTCATTGAATTCATCACAAATAATGAAAGAATCAGAAATTGCTTGAAGCGATTGAAAGAGACATTGCCAATAGACAATTCAATCTCGGTATTGGTATGGGGCACGGATGAAAACAACCACAAAGGAGAGATGCGATGAGAGGAGTTGTATGCCCACAAAACTCACCCCAAAAACAAAAATGTTGTGATACCTATTAGTATCATAATCTCACCCCAAAAAAAATGCAATAATAAAAATATTCTAATCGAAAAGAGGGTTCATTGAATGGTTGTTTTTTTTTTTTGGTTTTTTCTTTCATAGAGCTAAACAAGACAAAATCAAATGAGCCACACTATTGACCTATTGCAATAATAGATATATTATCCCTTTTTTTATGTACAGGCCGGCAGAGATAGAACTAGAACACCTAATTGTAGAAACAGGGGAGATAATACATTCTTCCAAGGAGGAACGGTTGGATTTAGCCACAGGACTTGGAAGCAAAAGAACTACTGAAAGACACTGAACCGAGTTACCCTGTTCTGGTTTTAAGTTTTTTGTTGGGTTTTTCATTATAATATCTGGTTTGCAGACTTTGAATCATAGAGTTCTTACTGGATGGAGTTTGTCTGACATTTCTTCCATTTTTATCTGTAGCTGTATTCGTGAGAGCTAGAGACATGGGGTTTGCAGATAAAGGGAGCAGGAAAGAAGATGTTCATCCACTGTTTGAAACAGTGGTGGAATCAAAGGGAAGAAGAATAGGGTACAAGATATTTGCAGCAAGCATCTTTCTGGGAATAGTGATGGTATGGGTTTACAGGGTTTTTCATATCCCAACAGCAGGAGCAGGAAGATGGGCGTGGCTTGGATTGTTCTCAGCAGAGCTTTGGTTCAGTTTCTATTGGATCATCACTCAATCTGTTCGCTGGAACGTTGTTCATCGTCACACCACCTGCTTCAAGGAAACTCTTTCGCTCAGGTAACCGACCTCTCAAGCTACCCGTCTTTTAAGTTCTTCAATTTCAAACTTTCTTCTTCCAAGAATAGAAAAAACAAAATCAAAACTTTCTTCATCTAAACTTATCCAGATCCAACATCAATTCTGCAAAACTATAATGTTTTTTAGTTTTTTATTTTTTTCTTGTCTATAGTTGTTGAAGGTGACGATTAAAATTTTCATGGTAATAGGTGAAGGTGTGACACGTTTTAACTGTTCAACTTTGGAAACTATTATCTTTGACTTTGTGGCTATCGAAAATTATCATAATTTAATTGAACTACTAGATGTGTCTTTTCTTTTTCATCCTTTCTATCCAAATACTAGATCTAGGTCTGTCTAATGTCCATCGTTTTATGTGGTACTAGATTCTTTATCTTAGACCTCTATGTTTTCTCTCACTTTTTCATTGCATGCTAGTCTCTAGTTTTTCTTATTCAAATTCAAATGTAGACCTCTTAATATGTGGTGGAGAACTGTGAGGAATGCTCAGACCTTTACCCAAACCTCCACCCTAATGGATAGAAGATCTCAACCCATGTTTAGAATGGGCGGGGGTCCATCTCTGAGTATTGGAAAAGTGGAATAGAGGTGGATCTCCCCAAGTAATCATGAGGGGAGTAATGTCTTCTACTCCGATGGATAGAGGATCCCAACTCCTAACAAGATAGACCACAGATGGCTCCTTTTACCAAATGAATAATGGAGGGGTGTGAGGGTAGTGCAATTTCTACCCACAATTTGTGAACAAGGAAATCTTGCTAACAAAGGTGGACCCTTTCCCGAATGAATAATGGGGGGGGGGGGGGGGTTGAGGGTAGTGTAATTCTCTACCTACAGTTCGTGAACAAGAAAATCTTGCTAATCCCTCTCTCTCCGGAATTGTTGATCTCTCTTTTATTAACAACAAATGCTTGTTAACATAACATTTGAAGCAGATACGAAGACAAACAACTTCCAAGCATAGACATATTCGTGTGCACAGCAGATCCGGTGATGGAGCCACCAATTTTGGTGATAAACACCGTGTTATCTGTAATGGCATATAACTATCCACCCGAGAAATTAAGTGTTTATCTCTCTGATGATGGAGGCTCTGACTTAACATTCTATGCTCTCTTAGAAGCTGCTCGTTTCTCCAAGCATTGGATATCCTTCTGTAACAAGTTCAAACTGGAGCCCAGATCACCTGATGCCGTTTTTGTTAGAGAAATCTTCAAATCCAACGGTGATCATTTCTCCGATGATGAATGGCTAACCATGAAGGTGATCTTCTCCTTACATACCACCTTCGTTTGGGTTGTCAGGTTTTAATGCACATTTCATTATAGAAAATACTGAGGCTTCCGATATGAATTGCATGTAATGAACGAGTTGGGATCCTCTATTCACACAAAAGAAATTTTCCAACCTAGTAATATGGATGGATTATTGACACATAATCATTCTCATCTTCTTTTTAGTAAATTAATTAAAATATAGTTTAATACTATTAGTCATTGGTACTAAAATACAAGATCTTGCTTTGAAATTGAATACGTGTAAAAAATTCAACCACGTGGATTGGATAATTTCCTCTCTATGCGGATAAAGGATCCAGATTCATACAAATTAAGGTTTTCTTTCTTTCTTTCTTTCTTCGCAGCTCTATATGTATAGGAGAATATGGTTTGGGCACTAAAACGATAAAAAGCTAGTGAGCCGGTTGAACCATCCTTTCCTTTTTCTTGTTAATTCTGATTATAGCTCTCTCTCTCTCTTGTTGCTTTTGTTTTTTTAGGAATTGTATGAAAATATGAAGAAAATGGTCAATTTGGCATCTGAATTAGGCAGAGTTCCTGAAGAAGTGAGGGAACAACACAAAGGATTCTCAGAGTGGAATGTTGGAGTAACTAAAAGGGATCATCATACTATTCTTCAGGTGTTTCATTTCTATCATTTTGTCTTTAAAATAATAATATGATGGTTTTTTTGGATGTTATTAGTCCGAGTCTAGATCATCAATCCGTCAAGATAGAGATCTGTCTTCCTCGCACACTTTTCCATCACATATTAGGCATAGGACTCATGTGGGATCCACTGAAAATCCCACCTCTAATTCATTTTATCAAATATACAGAAGGGGGCTTCACTTTAATATGTTGTTCAAAAATATGAGAGGACCATAGGCCTTTAGCCCTTTACCCTGACAAGATCGATATCTGGACTCCATCCCTGATTACAGTATTCATTTGTTTTTATTATATGTTCCAGATAATAATTGATGGAAGTGACCCAAATGAGGTGGATATCCAAGGAGTTCCTTTGCCAACTTTGGTTTATTTGGCACGTGAGAAAAGACCACAATATCCTCACAATTTCAAGGCTGGTGCCATGAATGCCTTGGTAAACAAATTTGAACACCTCTAAATTCAAGAGCTAGGGTTTCCTCGTTGCTTATACTTGTTAGTTGTTTTGCTTCTGTTTTGAAGATTCGGGCGTCGTCGGAGATAAGCAATGGGGAGATCATACTCAATGTCGACTGTGACATGTACTCAAATGATTCAGGAACACTGAGAGATGTTTTATGCTTCTTCTTGGATGAAGTGAATGGTCATGAGATATCATATGTACAGTTCCCACAGAAATACTATAATGTTACGGAGAATGATATTTACAGCAATGAAAATAAGGTAGTCAATGAGGTGAGTAATAACAAAGTAATATCCGATCAACTTATGTTTAAGAAGGTATTAGATGGAATACTGATAAGTTTACTTGATTTGCTGCTCTGTTCTTTTTCAATAGTTGGAACTTGCAGGTGTAGATGGATTTGGTGGGGCTCTGTACTGTGGCACTGGGTGTTTTCATAGGAGAGAGGCACTTTGTGGAATGAAATACAGTAGTGAGTTCAGAGGAAAACAGAAAAGAAAAATTGAGAGGAAGGAAGAAAGGAGCAGCAAAGAAGTAGCAGAGAAATGTAAACCACTGGCAAGCTGTACCTATGAGATGGGTACCCAGTGGGGAAAGGAGGTAGCTTCTCTCACACATTTGTTTCTGGAATTCCCCACCTCAACCCATTCTCTCATCTCTCTGATCACTAGATAAATTGCTGATGTGCTTATGGAATGGATATTACAGATGGGGTTAATGTATGGGTGTCCAGTAGAGGACATAATAACAGGCTTGGCAATCCAGTGCAGAGGTTGGAAACCCATTTATTGCAATCCAGAGAGACCTGGCTTCTTAGGAACTGCTCCAACCACACTACTTCAACATCTGGTACAATTCCAGAGATGGTCTGCAGGGATGTTTCAAATTTTCCTATCTCAGTATTGTCCCTTCCTGTATGGGAGAGGAAAGTTAAAACTAGGGCACCAGATGGGCTACTGTGTCTACTGCTTATGGGCTGCTAACTCTCTACCAACTCTCTACTATGTGTTTGTCCCTTCTCTTTGCCTCTTCAAGGGCATTTCCTTGTTCCCAAAGGTAAAGCTGAACCTCTCTCTCTCTCTCTCTCTCTCTCTCTCTCTCTCCACACAACAAACTGGCATACCTCTAATTAATCCCTATTAATCTGGTGATGCTTTCAGATGTCTAGCTTATGGTTTCTACCATTTGCATATGTATTTGTGGCCAAGAATGCATACAGCCTAGTTGAAGCAATGTGGTGTAAAAACACAGTAGAGGAGTGGTGGAGATTACAGAGAATGGTGTTGATTCGGAGGATGTCTTCATTTCTATTCGGCTTCATCGACACCGTGGTCAAGCAACTGGGTTTTTCGGAAACAACATTTGTAATCACAGCGAAAGTAGATGAAGAGGAGACATTCAAGAGATATGAGCAGGGAATTTTTGAGTTTGGTGCCACTTCTCCTATGTTTACCATCATAGCAACAGTGGCTCTGTTCAACCTTTTCAGCCTTGTGGGGGGATTGATGAGGATACTTACGGCTATGCAAGTATCAGCTCTGGAAACTTTCGTCTCAGAAATTGTTATTGCTGGGCTTGTGGTCGCCATTAACATCCCCATCTATGAAGCACTCTTCATCCGCAAAGACAAGGGACGCATGCCTACCTCCACTACAATTACATCGCTTGTTTGTGCTTTATTGCTATTCTTTGTGCCTCTGTATTAGATAAAATGGCATGCTATTTATCAGCTTCCTTCATTTTAGGAAAACTCTAAATAAGCATGAGAAATTGTGACATTGATACATATAACTGATCCATAATGCCCTATAATCTGCTCTCTTTCTTTAAGGGAGCTATTTGGCTTTCCTTGCAATTCAAGACGTTGGTTTAATTCTGAAGGCATAATGCTTTGTCTGACAATTGCACATATCCAAAAAACCATGAACCTGTATTAACTATACACAATAACCAAATCCACTTAACTCCTGTATAACATCATCAAAAGAAAAATAGTCACAAACCAGTGGAGCCCCAACAGCAAATTGAAGGAAATGGAAGGGAAGCCGAGCTCAGCTTCAAATAGTACCCAACCAGTTAGTACACACAGGATTATAAATACAATAAAGCATTTTGTCTTCTCTTTCATTATCCTCTCAAACCCACATTTCCATTCAGCCCCAGTTTTACAGCACAACAAACCAATTCTGGCAAGACTCATCACAGCCTTTCTGTAACTACCGTTCCAATCTTCTCAGAGATTATGGCAGAGCCTGATGGAAATCACTTTCTACCAAGGCTCTACCAAGTTAGAGCCCCTTCTGTCAGGACTCTGCATATGCAGGTTGGACGCAGCAAAACCATTTTTTCTGCAAAATAGTATGTTGTCAGCATAACTGCCATAGACACCATAGGATCAAAGCAGTAACTCATATTTCTGGATGGTCATCTTATAATTTTCTTGCGAGTTTATCCACCAATTTAGCAATACAAACCCTAATGGAGACTAGGGGAAAAAAATTATCCAGTCACCAATGAAGGTCTTGCTTCACAACCTGACCAGGTATATGCTTCTGTAGCAAGCAATAATCCAATTGTCATAGCCCTGGGGCAAAGAGAATTTAAAAATTGAATAGGCAACATATGAAGTTCATGGGCACATGAATGAAACAAATCACCAACTAGACTTAATCGGTGCCATGTATGAATTTCTCAATTGAGCAGCCCATTTTAAGGTCTAAGACTAACTATGAGCATCTAATATCTGACATCATACACAAGAATGTTCTTAGAACAAATAAAGACTAGAGTATAGCTCATAACAACAGACCCCACCCTAGATGGAACATCAACTGCATAGAGTATTTCATTCTAAAGGCTAAAAAATCAACCAAATCAGATGAATATAAAACCTAATGATGAAGGTTCCACTATTACATTCACCACATTGATACTTTGGCCTAGCAAGTCTGGCACAAGTACACCAAAGCCAGACAGGGCCTGGTTTCATCATTTCACTAAGCAGCTAAAGGCTAAAGCAGGCTGAGATTTCCAGGCCAAGTAGGACTGGGCGGGCAAGGCCTGAGCTGAGACTTCAGATTGTATCTACATACACATAAAGATGGGTGCATTTTGAAGTACACAGACAAGACCATGGTTATATGATGATTAACATATACAGTTAGCTTTGTTTTATTTACAAGGGTCCTCCATGGACATTATGGAAGATTTCCCTATATTTTGCAAGGAAGATAACCTCTCAAATTGAGCCATCATCCATGATTGTGTATGTCATATAAATAATTGCAAGGTGGATTAATCAGAAATTGACAACAGAAACCTGCCTAGCTAGAAAGCTATTTTGTAATCAAAATGAAATAAAGATGATGAGAGGCTGAAAGCAGCATATTTATGCAGAAAGTAGAAAAGACAACAGGGAGATCAGGTGAACAAGTGAACTTACACCCTGGGGCTTGACAGGATCAGCAGCATGCCTGAATGCAAGCTCATCCTTCCCAGGTGAGTCGGGCTTGGCACCAGTCTTTTTCTCGTCCCTGGCCTTGTTGAATATTACAGTGAAACCCTCTGCTGAAGCAGGGTCATTGACATCCCATTCACCAAACTTTGGCAGAGGCCGACCCTTGTCCTGGTAAAAAGCCATAATTCAGACACTTGAAAAGGAGCCACATACAAATATATAAGAGACGTGTCACTGCATAATTACCATACAAAACAGTGAAGGAATGGGGTTTTACAACTGTCATACACATAATTTACCATCTAACCACTGCCTAGGTGGAAGCAAACACTTCCATTTTCATGGGTTTGTTCTCCTGCACAGACGACATAGGAACATTGTAGTGTCATAATATCCATCATGTGACAGATCATGCAAGGCCCAAAATTCTAGAAGGTAGGGCACAAGATATTGTACACTAATCAACTTCCCTAATGAAGTTGTCCACCTGCCAATAGAAGCCTATAGTTTGATAAAGGGACAAGCTTCTGACATTGTGTAATTCCATCTACTCGGTTTGTCCAAGATAAAAACCAGATCAACTGCAGGGACTATTGTTCTGTACTCGTTCAACTCTCCTGTTTTTCTGCACCGATTTACAGCTGTCCATCCATATGCTGTGATCACCCACATTGCCATGCCAAATCCTAATCTCATTACACATCAACCTTTAACATTAAGCTATCATTTGAGTGTTAACAGCCTTACAAAACTCAATTCAAAAACCCTATACCCTAAAGTCAGTACCTTACATCAATTCAATATTTACAATCCTTAAAGCCCGTCAACCTTATGAAACTAAGTTATCAAAGATCACATGTTGCACCAATACACATACAGATACATTACCTATGCAAGAGTTCAGCCTTTAAACCTGAATCTCTTGCTAAACCTTAACTCATACAAACTCAACAATAACCATAAAACCTTATTTTTCTTTTTTAAGTCCTCCATCGATCCCGTCAAATGGAGGAGGCACAACACTATAAGTTCACTGAATGCTAAATGGATCACTCTGCACCTGGACACATATCCCTTCCAACTGAATATGCTCGGGAATCTCTTGCTTCCATAAAACCTTAATTCATACAAAATCATCAATAACCATAAAAGCCTATTCTTCTTTAAACCTGAATCCCTTGCTTCCATAAACCTAAATTCATATAAAATCATCAATAACAGAATAACCACAAAAGCTTATTTTTCTTTTTAAGTCCTCCATCAATGCCATCAAATGGAAGCACAACATTATAAGTTCATTGCATGCTAAACAGATCTCTCTGTACCTGGAATCACATCCCTTCTAATTGAATATGCTAGGCAATGATAGGATCCTTATTGCAGTGCAACACAGCCTACACTATACAAGGAATCAAATATCTAAAGTTAACTCAATTATCCACAGCTAGAAGACCACCATACAATTGGAAGAAAAAAAATCTGGTTTCTCTATATAATAATAAGGAATCTCTCTTCTATGCCTTTCTCTAGAAGGGTCAGGAATCCTCGTGATTCCTCTATCCCATCAGTTGGTCTAACATCTGTCGGCCTAAAGCTAAGGGGGGCCTAGAAATTTGACACATCCAAGAGGCCAATTCTGCTGCTTTGCTCAAACTCGTCTAGAAAATTGTTTCCAGACACGATTCCATTTGGGTCAATTGGATGTACCCTTACCTTCTCAAATTTGACTCTTTCTAGACTGTCCCCATCCCTTCCAACCCTTCCTGGATCTGAAGGCAGCTTCTTCTCCTTAGACCCCGTGCCCTCCCTACCATTACCGCTCAAATTTCTTCGGGCCTCTCCACTAACTTCTAGCTAGATCCATGGCATCCGATGGGTATTCTCCTCACTCTCTTCCCCCCCCCCGGCACTATCTATGAAACCCGCATCCCCAAATCCGCCCATTTATCGGATTTCATCTCCGATGGTTCCTGGATCCCTCTCCCCCACCCTAGTCTCACACAAGTCTGGAACACTCTCCTCCCCATCATTCCCTCCACCCATGATACTCTAGTTTGGCTACCTTCCACCACCAAATCCTTCATCACGTCTTCTACTTGGAACTTGGTTCAATCCCCCTCCCCCTATTGGCCCCCCTAGTTTGGTTCAAAGGTCACATTCCCCGTCACTCTCTTACCCTTTGGAGAGCCCTAAACTTAGCCCTCCCAAGCTAGACTTTCCTTATCACCCGCCACATCCCTGTGAACCTCAATTGTATCATTTTATGGATTGGTACTGAGGAAATCGAGCATTTGTTTTTTTCTTGCCCTTTCTCTAGTTCCTTCAGAAGGAAAGCCCTTGCATACATTTGGCCCCGCTCCCGTCGTTCTTTTGGGTTTGATCGTGTCTGGTCTTGGATATTGAGTAACTTTTCAGGTTCCTCTATTTGTGACCAAATAGGTAAAGCTTGTCTTTGGTGCCATGGTCCACCATCTGTGGTGGGAGCATAATCTCAGGCGTTGGACTTTCAAATCCCGCTCTCTCGACTTGATTTGGAATGCTATTTACTTTGATGTATCTTCTAGGCTTATTTGTATTCCCCATCCCCCGGTTGTTGATTCCCCAAGGAACAGGCTCATTGTTGCTTTCTGGGGACTCAACTGCCAATTCCATCATTTTCTTTGATCCTTCCTTATTTGGATCTTTCTTGTATTTCAGTGTTTCGTTCCTTTAATTTATTTATTCATTCATCCAAAAAAAAAAAGGATAGGAAATTTTACTAAAAGGTGGCTATCACTCAGAAAGTTTGAACCAAAATCTGAATTTTTTTTTTTTCAGCCAGGAACTAATTAAGTTGCATGCCCATAAAGAATGGAGATGAAAATAAAACTTACAACAACCACATCTATCAAGCAAACGTGCATTTAACTAGAACATACAATTAGGTGCAAGAAGATGGCAGAAGACCAATCCTAGCATGGGATCCTGTCCATCGTAAACTCCTTTCTGCAATAGTCCACAATTCGCTCTTGCTAAAACCAACAGAAAGGAAAGGACTTAAGCAGAGTTTATAAGGCCAGGACTAATGCAGTGTCTTGGAGACCCCAGTTTAGAAGTAACCAATAATTACTTGTTCTTCTGCCTTATGGAATAACTTATTTTATCAAATTACTTTTCTTGTAATTCTGTGACTCACTGTTGAGCAAGATTTCCTAACAAAAGCACTCAGCACCCCCAATATTTCGTCAAATGTCTCTTTCTCTCATGTAGACCATACTTTTGAAAAAAATGCTCATGTTTTATCACTTAGCTTGTAGGCGGACTGGAGATTGTGAATGTGTTTCCCACATGAAGCAGGCTTCGATTCCACAAGTCACTTTGTCATTCACCAGCCGACATAGGAGAACAAAGAATAATCCAACTCCAACCATAGTAGATCCAACTCAAAAACCAGGAAGCAAACCAAATCATTGAGGAACGAAAAAGAAGAAGATTATTTGGTAGCATATACGCTATAGAGATACTGAAATAAGTATAATATAAGGGACAGTTAGTTATGAAAGCTGATAGGGTATTACCGTCAAGCAACCATTTTTTATACATTTCCTTATCCCATTAATAAAACCACAAGGTAAAGTAAAAACCATCAATGAACAACTATTAAACTCAAAAAAAAATTCTCAAATTCTTCTGGAAATCATCCAGAAAATGTTATAGCGCTAATATTATCAGCATTTTAAAATTTTGACTCCAACTTAATAGTAAAAGAAGCTTCTGAAAATGTGTCTTCTTTAAACACCAAGGGGAAAATTGTACTGATAAAGTAAAATATCTACACAGAGAACAATCCAGGAGAAAACACACCAAAAGAAAAATGGATATATCTACATGAATCAACAGTTTAACTGAAAAGACCAGTAATTTGTCGCCATGCTTCTTCAAGAAAAAGTGATACTATAATTAAGAGTTAACAAGATTTATAAAAATGGTAACTCTTGATTGGCTGAAAACAGTAAACCAAGTCATCAACAGCAACAAAAAGATCCCTGCATCAGTATCCAATTACAACTTTCACTTGGCGACCCTTTTTCCCTTGGGGTTTTTTAAAAGGGGGGGGGGTGTGGAGCGGAGTTAAAGGAGGGGAAAGGCATAAGTTAAGTATCCAGTTGTGGCACCCCTATGTCAACTGTCTTACACAAGGATAAGCAGATAATAGTCCTTGAGTCTAAAGTCCTGCACTATTATTATCCACAGAAAAAGTTTCTCGAAGGGCCACACCGCATCAACAATACAAAGGCTGCATAAGCTATGACCCTTCCCGAACTCAATAGTGACTGGAAGCCTTATGCACTGGGTATACCCTTTTACCACATCAATAATCACAGAGAAATAAGGTACCATGCAATCCACTCTACACAATGTTCAAGGAAAGGGATGTGATAATGGTGAATAATCTGAAGTCCCTTCTGCCTTATAGCTGAGGCTGTTATTGTTCTACCATCCCTAGAGCCATTTCTGATTTCTCTTTTCTGTTATACATTTTTTAAGAAAATTCGCTTCTAAATTATCTCAGAGATTGGCAGGGGATTCTTAGAGGCTTCAATCAGGCTCAACTTCTATTTTCCAGTAAAACTTTTGTATTACCAGGCCCTATTACAAAAATATCTCAGACTAATTGTCTGAACTTGCAACCACTATCTTCTTGTTGTTGTATCCCCTCCCAACATTTAACAAGTAGCATCAAGCCACCAGGTATACATTTCTTCCCTCTTCACTATCATCCAACTCCAAAAGGGAAAATAATTCCAGATGATGGACCCGTATTTCTGCTATAACTTACAAGGCAGTCTCCCTTTTTTTCCATGAACAAGATCGTATGGCTAAGTGCCACTCTAGAGGAAACTGTTGAAGTTCAACAAGCAATTTCTTAGTGAGCTAGGCAAAGAGAGCCTATGACAAAGTTTGATAGACTTCTTCATCAAAGTTCCACAGGAATAGTTTTGGGAGCAAGTTGGGGAGCATGGATGCATGCCTAAGGCTATCAAACCTTTTGCTAGCACACTAGATGAGTTCTTTACCCATCAGTAGGGTCCAAGGGACAAAGTAACCCTTTTCCCATGTTGAGAAATCCATGAATGATGTGTAGTAAGATTTATGTTAATGAAGACTAACAATACATGAGAGGTCATAACCAGCTCTTTGAAAATGTCCCTAACAAAAACACTCACAAAGTTGGAGAAACTCTAGGTGATCTTTTTTTTCTTCTTTTCTTCTTTTCCTTTGGGTGGGGGTGGGGGGGGGGGGGGGGATAAAAAAAACAGAAGCGCATACCTTGGCAAGAGAATCCTAAGAATAAATCAAGCAGAACAACGAACTTATGAAAATTTACAAGAGACTTGCATCAGAGTCAGGAACAAGAAGAAAGTCAAAACACTTGAAGACAATAGGTGTAAGAAAAGAAAGTAATGTGCACTATGGCCAAGATCACAGCCTGGAAGATCAGCTTTCAAAGAAAATGGAATGCAAAATCATGTGTTTAGGAGAAACCCGAACAAAAAGGAGTGATGAACAAGCTGCTCCATTCCAGTCTCCAGGAAACAGTAGAGCTTTGGGTGGAGGGTGTCACAGTTTAGAATAACAGCAACAGTGTTTCATCTGAGTTAGAATTCCTAATAGTTATAAGAAATTTCTTCCTCTATCAGGGAAGATCTGCTGTCCTTCAGGCAGTATTCACTGTTCATAAACTGCAACCTTACCTAATAAGTTTATCATATATAGGAGATAGAAAATAACTAATGGTCACCCAGTCCACCATTGCCCAGCTTAAGTCTCATTTTCAGGACCTGTTTGACCTACTTGTGCGACCTGTTTGACCTACTTGTGCATCCTCCAACAAAAACAAATGTAATCAATACCCTCACAGAATACACGCACCCGTCTAAACCCCTTAACAGGACGGCTGGAGGAAGGAAAGAAGGCTCTTTTTCTTCTCCAATTAAAATTAGCACAAGGAAAGCAACTAATCGAACACTCAAGGAAAAGGAGAAACTTCAGATGGAAATGGAGGGACCAAAAAACTGAAGTAATCGCAGAATATCTATCATAAATGCATCACCAACTCCCATCAAATCCGTTGACCCAAAAAAGGGCAAAAAGCACAATAAATAACAGAAGCAACTCCAAATAAATCCACGAGACACAACCTAATTCAATTCAGTTCCACAAAAGGTTAATCTAACACGGGCGAACTCCCAAAATCTAACAGAAGTTAACATCAGCTCACTTCACCTAAAATAAAGCAACTCGCAAAAATAATGAAAGTCAAAAGTAGAATTCCTAAAAACCATCAAGAACAACAACATGATCCATAAAAACAACATCAAAATCCAGAATAATAACATCAAATCCAATGAATCTCAAAACCAAACGCAACACATTTTGAACGCAACGATTAAACTTGGAAGTTGTTTTTCTTTATCAAGAATTGAATCAGGGTCTGGAAGAGAAATTCGAGTGCGTAATCATACCGACATGAATTCCGAGAGATTCTCAAAAATCAAAAGCGCTCCGCCTACGAATAGAAAGAAGGAAAAAAAAAAAAAAGAGAAAGAAATGAACCAGAGAGACAGTGATACAAGTAAACAAACATATTTATATATTCAACCAAAAAGAAAAACAAACGTATTTATATTTTTTTTCCGTTTTTATAATATAATAATTTTTTATTAGCCGACACTTGACTATTCGTATAACACCCATGTACAATACACTAATAAATACAGGTATTACTAATTTTTAATATACATATGCATATTGGTATTGCTGATTTATGATTCACGTATATAAATATACAGATTTTACCCCAAAAAAAATACTTTGACCAAATTACACTGGCACCCAAAATGGAAACTTTAAAGCACTGACACCTCACTTTATGTTTAAAAAACACAGAGACCCCAAAATTGAATTTTTATTAGATATATTTATCAAATTTATCACTGAAAACAGTTAAATTACTATTTATTTAAAAAAATATCCCTATAATAAATATATTTTTATTGACAAATTAGACAAATATATCCTACAAAAATCCAATTTTGGAGTCTTTGATTTTTTAAAATAAAGTGGGGTGTGAGTACTTAAAGGCCTCCATTTTGGGGTATCAATGCAATTTGCTCAAATAGTATATTAGCATATAGAGCAAATTATAAGAATATCTCAGGGGTTTGCAAACTAATAAATTTACACCCCTTTAGAATTTAGATCTAATTGGGGAAGCGGTCTTAGATATTACGACTTTGAAATCATATTTCATGAGTTGTAAAGTTTCTTTCATTTCTAAAATAACAACTTAGTTGACGGTCCTGGCTCGGACGCCTCGCCCATTTATGGAAGGTGATTTGGCACACCCTTCCACTCCGTGGCTTTTAGACTTCTATTACTCTGAAGCTACCGGTTCATCCCATTTTAAGGTTTTTTTACCAAAAAAAAAAGAGAATTTATGACCAACATCGTTAATTTTAAATAAAAAAGACATATATGCCTTAGCTGAATTTTCTTTAATAATTATATATAAAAATTTCATTGTTGTTCCTCTTATTCCCCTCCTCTTTTATTTTCATTCTAACAAAATGAAAACATGTTTGAAAAATGAAGAGGGATTCACATCCTCTACAAGTCCATTTGTAATCCCCAACAATTAATCTTTAGGATTGTCCATTTGTAATCCCCAACAATTAATCTTTAGGATTGTGACACATGATAATAATTTATTCAACCGTCACAATTAATTATGATTGCTGGATAATTTATTGTCACTTGTCACAATCGTATTGATTAATTATAAGAAATTGCAAGGTTGCAAACTATAGAGTATGCAAATTCAGTAAAGTGGGTATTATAGGAATTGAAAATACAATAGATGTTAAATCACTTAACCCTCTTATCCTAAAAATAAAGTTATATATAGTTGATACGTAGCTTGAAATATAAAGGATATAGTTATGATAAAATAAAGAGCAAATTACACCAGCACCCAAAGTAAAGGCTTTAAAGCACTTATACCCCACTTTATGTTTGAAAAACCGAGATACCCCAAAGTTGGGTTTTCATTGGACACACATTAGTCAAATTAGTTAGTGAAAACTGTTAAAACAATTGTTTATTTTTCTTTGATTCTTAATAAAGCGGTTAAAGGCTCAACCTCCCCGTAACCTCCCACGGGGAGGTCTTGGGTTCGCAGTTCGCAACCATTCGGCGACATTAATATTTTCATTCACCATCTTCATCTGTATCAAAGCACTCTATGAGGTTGATTGCATCCACCATTTTTGGATGTTTCAGCAATGGAAAACATCGAAGAATGTGAAGGCTCCCATTTGCTATCCACAGTTACTACTTCAAGCCTTAGAATGGTTCCAATGAAGATTTCGATAGGAGCAATGGGCATTTTTCTGTTTTGATTCAAGGCTGTGAAGAAAGATCCATTCTTTGCTTCTCTTCTTCTTCTTTAACTGATGACGAAGATGATAATGGAGTCCAAGTGTCCAAGTGTTCGATCATTATACTTGTAGAAGACAAGACCCAACCAAGGAACCGGGTAGTTAAGCAAATCACCCAAATGTACAAAAATAAACCAAGGATCTTGTGCAAATAATTTGAAAGACAATCACAAAGCAAATAAACAACAAACCACCACAAGAATGAAAGAGAAATGCAAACAACACACAAGAATTTTACGTGATTCACTAATTCGAAATATTCGAGATTAGCTACAACCATAGGGAAGGATTTCACTATTTTAATCTTTAAAGTAGTACAAGATTTGAGAATAATACAATGTTACCTCAACCGGTCACACCACCACTCAAACCTCCTTGAAAACCCTTCCACCTCAAGCTCTTGAAGAAAACCCTTCAATCCAAGCTCAAGCTTCAATGGAATTGCAATGGAGAAAAATACAAGAGAGAATAAACCATTTTTTTGTAAAACCACAAGAAGAAGAAGACACCTAAAGTGCAATCTCGTTTTTGCTCAAAACCCATTTTAGAAGTCCCTAGAAACTATCTTTTTTTCACCCCATTTATCTCTCCCAAGACCCTCTTAATGAAACCAAACACCTAACCCATGTTTAACACTAAGTGGCACCCACCAAATTCAAATTTGAATTCAAACAAAAGATAAAGTGATTTTCATCACTAAGCCCAACAATACTCTTTAGTATTTTCATACTTCTTCATCTCCTCCACCATCTCCTTCCAAGTTCCAAGATGGAGAGTGACAAAGTGGATACAAATGTGGGTAAAAAGAGAAATCTCAGGAGAAATGGGCGTGGTAAAAAACAGGTTGTAGTAATGAAAATGGATTACCTGGCTATTGTTATCATATTACTAGGCATCTTGTCATTGAAAAGCTTTGAAGGATTTGGAGATTCATAAGCATTTGATAGATCGGTCCCTACATTACCATCATATCCTTAAACCACTTCAATTTCTAGGTTGACTATGATATTTCATCGGTTTTTTTTTTTTTTTTTTGTTTGAATTGTTTTGTTTCAATACTTGAAGATACGGATCAAAACATTGCTACTTATTAATTTTTATTTTTTTTTAGTAAACGAGAATAAGTCTAATAGAGAAAAGTAGATAAAGTTTTTCCATTCCATTATACATATGATATAATGGTATTTCCGATTGTACAAGTAACCATTCTAATAGAATGAGACTCATGTGTTTTTCAAATATAAAATGGAGTGTTAGTACTTAAGACCTCATTTTAGGGTCTAGATGTATATGTAATTCGTGACTATATATTACATACATTAACATAATCTTAAAGTAATTATTTAAAGAAAAAAAAAAAAACGAATTCGTGTAATTATGATGTTACCAAAATGGGAATTTTTTTAATTATATTTTTTTTTGAAGCTTGCACTTTTATAAATATTTTATATATCATCAAAAGGAGCGGAACCTGACTTAATTCTAAGAAGTGTTAAAGTCATTATCCTCTGAACCAATTCTTTGATGATTCTTCCCATTTATGAATCCGGTCATTCCCATCTGAACCAATTTTTTATTTTTTTTTTCCCATTTCGAATCGCTTTAATCTTCCATTTATGATTTGCCAGAATTCATGTATATTTTTGTAAAAAGAGCATTCACATTTTTCTTTTCATTCTACCCAAAAAATCCTGTTGAGCGATGATCTAAGATTAATGCATCCACCAAATTCTGGGCCACATGAGCTACATTGAGGCAACAATCATAGCTGTTCATCAATGCAAGAGATTTCTGAATGCAAGCATGACAGGCTTCACTTACCATTTCTCATCATTCGTGCTGATGACCTTTGGAACACTTGCAGATTCTTGTGTTTTAAAGAGCATTGGCCAGGGCACCCAATAATTGCCATGATCCACATCCATTAAAGAAAAAGATAAAAAAAAGCCATTTAAACCTCATCTGATTGAAGAGAAAAGTTAAGGAAAATGAAGATACTATGTGTAATAATACAAACTAAATCATTACTTTATAGATATGTCTGAACAAATAATAAACTAGATCCTCTATCCGTGTTCATGGGGAGGTGCCTAGATTTCACGGGGAAAAAGTCTTTTACCATGCGGCAACCTAGCTCCCCCCGCTACGCAATGTTCGGACTTTTTATTGAGTGTGACATTTGCAAGCATTAGCCCTGTGCACTACCACCAGCGCAAGCACTGGCTCCGTCAGCAAAACCCCACCAGAGGCCTAGTATAGTCAAAAAAGCCCGAAGCACTTATGCCCACACAACAGAGCACACAACTGTCCAATGCAAGAAACAGAGAAACAGAGAGAATTCAAACCTGAGACATGAAGTTAACCAAACCACTTGGGAGTGAGCTTGGAACCACTAGACCACCACCCCCGGTGGTTTACCGTGTACATCTCTCAGCCATACACAACAGTGCACTTTTTCAGCCACCCATTGACATACATGTCCACTGCTATGCTCAGCGTATGTTTTCTTGATTTCACGATGGAAGGGACCAAGCATCGATATTTCGCACAGAACAGAAATGAGATAGATTTGAGGTTTACCACACATAATACAGATTTGATTTCAAACAAAGCGGTATACAGAAAGCCCACCTCATAGTTGGGCTGAAACATCACATTTGGAGAGAGAGAGACAGAGAGAGAGGAATAATTTTAGAAACACAGTTAGTTACATAGAATAAAACTGAATTAATAATTTTTAAGGGAGAAAATATTTCTATACAACTTCCCAAAAAAATAATAAAGATTATAGATCTGACAAATTATTCATCTCACTAGGTGCCCCAATATTCACAATAGTTACCAACCTCAAAAGCAGGGTAACCTAGAAAAGGAAACCAGATGGGCACGGTATTAAAAAGGTCAAAAAGATCTATGAGTAACAAAAAATATAAAGCAGATTCATTTCGACTGCTACAAACTTCCCCCACACAGCTTGACATGGTGATAGCAAAAAATGTTGCAGTTACTCGCACCAGATGCCCGTGCTTGATGCAGTCAAAAACAAATGCAAGAGCTTGGGTCAGTAAGGTTTCAAAAATCTCCCACTTTTGTTTGTACCCACGAGATTCAGCAACTCAATAAATGATTATCAAATCCTTTTGCCTTGAATCAGTTGCCCTCTATCTGCAGAGTAGAAGTAAGAAAGTTTACATTTGTGGAATTCCATTACATTGCTAAGGAATTAAAATTATTATAATTATTATTACTTGTTTGCTTTCTAAATTCTACGCCAAATCACAGGAGCAGTCATCTATCACCAGGTTTATAAGAGACACCCTGTATCTCTATTACTCATTCAAAGGCTTCTTTAATTTGTTTGAACAGAAGAGATTGCAGAAAGGAGGCGAACTCTCATGCACTTAGTAGAGAACACTAAACCTAAAAAATGGGTCCTCATAAACATTGATCTCACCATTACATAGAGAGCCCCTGCATATATTCCCATAATGAACCTCAGTATGTTCTCCACTGGGAGTTAGCAATACCCTGTGAAGACAAAACTCAATCTAGAATTGCTTACGCTTAAATTTTTTTAATTCAACAATGCAGGGACCACAATGCTAATTTCGTCTAGGAAACAAATTGGTTGATGAAAAGGAAATCACGCAAGAGATGTAGGCTAACCTGTACATGACAACATAAAGAGAGGCTGATAGTGTTGTCCCAGTGATATTATCTAGGAGACAGCAAAACTAACATTAACCAAAGCCAAAGCCTTCACTTGCTTCATGGATCGCAAGCAACAAGCGTTCCTGAAGCTGCTCTTTGGAGGAATATTCTGGAAGGTCTAGCTGATTGAAGCTGCGAGAGACAATAGTATTTCTATCAGGAACCCAGGTTGGAAGGAGAAAAATAGTAACCACTTGAAATTTGCACCACACTTGCAAAGTTAAAACACTTACCAAGTGTGAGCTGAAGGTAGCCTCTCTGGGGCACCATATGCTTTGTGGATCTGAAACCGTTGAGGACCAGAGATACCTTGCAGTGCTTTAAAACCCTCCAAGGGAACCTGATCACATTGAACAAACAGTTAAAATTTTATTTCAAAAGCATCAATGTTATTAAGTTTGGTTACATCCAAAGATTTTTGAGCAATACACTAGATCAATATATGAAGAGCCACTAGAACATCCAGATCAAAATAACATGCAGCTGGCATTTTGCACAGATCAAGAAGTCATACAACAGACTAATGACAACTACTAAGTTGAGGGCGGCCAGATGCATGATGAAAACAAGGAGATTGAGAAGATACAGATAAAAGCACAGTAGAATAATACAACATAGACTATTCAGAACATCGGTTGAATGAATATGTACAGTTCACAGGTCTTTATTTAATGAAAATTTTGGGAAATCTTCATGCAAAGGTAAAAACCCTAAATACACCCAACCCCCACCCCCACCCTGGGAAACAAAGTAGGTGTCTGAGATGTAGCTTTTCTACTGATGTCAATTTATGACGACATGCAAATAGATAAATTGATACACTAAATATTAAATACCTTTGATGTTCCAGTGACAAACTGCAACAACCTTGCCATATCCTCCTTGTTGAAGCCTTTGACCACATCCCAAAACCACTGTACAATATTAGAAGCTGCTGTATAACCAGTATACTCAGTATTGGCCTTTAAATCGTCCACTGTACATGCAATGAAGAAGTATTAAAATTTGAGGATGCAGATAACAAAAACAAGTAATGAATTATGCCAAGTAAACTCACAATCGATTTCTGGAAGTCCACTGATTAGAAGCTCAAGTTCTTTATCATTAAAAATCGCAATGAGATGTCGAGGAACCAATTCTTCAAAACCATCTAGGAAGGAGGTAATTTGAGGACGGATTGCATTTGTCAGAATGTGGTCAGCCACAAGGTCTACGTATTCATGCTTTGTTTCTTCTGTGACTCTGATATTTCTTCCTCCAGGGATAAGCTCATAATCGGTGACCTTCTCAAAAGTATGAGCAATTCAATGAGAATTAAGGAGGTTAAACATAAAATTGAAAATGTATGCAGCACCAATGAGAAATAGCTCAATAAATGGTCAAATGGCAACAAATTTAGAACAGCGAAGAAGTTTGGAAAGTCTGAAAAGAGAAATTGGGGGTCTCATGTAAATTTGGCAATCTTCGTACCTCAGTTTTTTCATAAAGTATGTGCTTCTCCTCATCAGCATCCATGCTAAATGTCAGGTCAGGTATATCAGTCACATCATTCTGATGTAAACATGAACAAAAAATAAGTTAGAGTTTCCCATATAAGCCAAGTTTGAGTGGTATTGGCAAACAGTTGGCTTCCACCAATTCCAACTCCCATTCTTCTGATCCACAACTAGAATCAGTCAAAAAGGCCCTAGAATCAGCAAGAATCAACCGACCCACTCCTGATTCCTACAACCATTATGTAAACACTACCAAACAAAGAATAATTTACACCACTGATTTCACTTACCTCCAACATCCATTTCAAGTTCTTATAGTAATCAGGATCAACTGCTTCTATATCATGATAAGTCACCTTGACACCAAGAATGTGCTTGTAGAAGGAGCGGGTGAAGTAGACATCTAAAAGTTGACCATCAAAGAGTGCCTTAGCCACCTGCAGAAAGGGCAGATAGAAGTCTAGCATCAAAATGATCAACCACAACAAAATTGAAGGGTATTGAAAAAGTGAACAGGTTGACGGAAAATACCACACGGCCAACAAATTTGAAGTAGGAAAGATGTTCAGTTTGGTACACAGAATTGGGGTTTGGTTGAAATGTCGCATTGTTCCCCACAGTGGTGAAAAGCAAAGCTCCTTTGTCAAATATGACACGTGAAAGCAACTGATACCACTCTCTTGTCAAACCACCAGCATCAATCCCTTCTTCACCTTGAAATTGAACAGTCAACCGTCCCTTGAGGTCTACACTTGGACGCATTCGCAATTGATTATAGGAGTCCTCCAGGACATAAGCCCGGCGAACACTTATGCGCAGAGGGGCAGATGGGTGTTGCTCATGCTGTTGCCTGATTCTTGAGCGGAAATATGCTCTTTTATTATCAAAGTCAATCAATCTCGATGTTTTTAACATCAATGACAATGATTTCTCCAGTAATCCAGGATTCTGTCTGATGAAAGCATTCAACAGGCGACGGTGCTTCTCAGTGAACCTTGTGAAGGTGATGGCACCATCAGGTCGTCTCTGAGTCTGAGCACCCACAACACATTTAGTGGACAGCCCTGAGGAACTTCCAACAGATTCTTTCACTTCTCTTGCAGTAGTGTTGAAATTATCTTGCTGCATGATGGTCTGATTTGCTTGTAGCTTCTCACATAAAAAGAAAAAAGCCTCAATAAATGGCAAAAGCCTCTGAGTTCCAGGAGGAAGCGAAGGGGAAAGAGAAGATGCGCCTCCAACATGATCCGTAGTGTCCGTATTTGCCATTGGAGAAGAGGAGGAGATCTGGCCTAGTTTTGTTTCTGTTGTGCTAATGCAGTCACTCAGTTCTTGCCACAAAGGCTCAAGTGCAACATTTAACTTCCACATGATGCTTTGTTCTTCCCGCTCATAATCATCATCTTGACCCTTGGCAGCATCAGCAATGGGGGAAGTGAGAGTACTGAGTGCTTGAAGCACGCGTAAAATTGCAGCACCAGCCATTGAACCAGCACTCAACCCCAGCATCTGTGTACTCCTCAGGGTGACAAGCTCAGCAACTGCCGAACTACTCAAACCATGAGCAAGTCCTGCTAACTCTGAAGTAAAGATTTTCCGGTGTAGTGCAGCTACAACGGCCAACTTCTTCAGTACCTCAGCCGCAAGCAAATAGACTTTGTCTGAAAGCCTAGTAAATTGTATCAAAGTAGTCATTATGACAGACAATAATAAATAGAGATGCAGTTGAATGTGCACAGGGAGCAATATGTAGAAATGGGGATATTTAGTGTTAGTGGGTGAATGAGAGTATAGGGATGTATGCATGCCCATACGTCACATACACCCCCACCGCTCCAAAACACACACCAACCCCCCTCCAAAAAAAAAAAAAAAAAAAGAAAAATCCATGCCACACCAACACCCACACAGACAAGAGGAGTCAGCTTATAATCAAATTAAACTCATAAAACCCACTACCAAACTCATTAAGCAAATATAACAACGAGAACCTAGGATCAGTACATCAAAATTACCCTTCATGAGAAAGAAGGCCACACAGATTACGTAAGTCAGACTCTGGGAGCTGCAAGAAGATATCATATGGACTGAAACTTTTCTTTTCATCAGAAGTGGAAACCAATTGTTGATTGGGATCAGGTTCAGATAGTGGTGGATTTTTCTGTACATCATCTGAGGCTCTATTAACAGGTACACTCTCTGAATTAGATGTATCCTGCCCAGTATGAGGCTGACTGTCGACCTTAGATGCTGCAGTATTAATGACTACATGGAGTAGGCCCATGACCTGCAGAGAATATTTTGGAACAAATTACTAAGAAGGTTGAAATAGCAATGGGAAAACTAAAGGTCTTTCAGGACCTTATTGGTACCTGCTCAAGATGTGCATTACTGCGTAAGAACAGAGGTCGATTTAAGAGCTTCAGGAACAATATTATCGGTATATTCCCTTCCTTAGAGGTTTCCAGTTGGTTTGATGAATCCGTTTCTTCACTAACTTTCTGTTTACCTTTCACCTTCTTGGGTTCTAAATCATGAGTTGGAGAATCTGGGATCGATGAAGGATCAAAATAGAAAAGGATATTTGCGACAGCAGAATGATTTGTTGCCAGATATGTAAGAATCTCAAGAAGCCGACGTGATACAAGTGGCGGAAGACCTACATAAGACAAACCAATCCAAAAATCAAAAGCCTATGTTTAGAAATAAGAGAGCTCAAAAGTAATTAATGATCCCTTCGGTCAAAAGTAGTACCATCAGATAGCTGTGGTCGACCATAAACAACATTCCATTGGCAACCATACAACCTCTGAGAAGTAGCAAGCGCTAATCCCCTGTCAAAACCTTCAGCCTCAGGTTTGATCATATCAAGCAGAAGGCGAAGTAGAACCGCACGTGTAACACTATGGGCACATAGGTTCAGCAACAGCCTTTGCAGAAGACCTTTACCAAGGGGCTTCACATGTAAAAGAAGAGAAGAAAAAGGTAGGAGGTCAGGTTAAGTGTATTACAATAGAATTTACCTAAAAAAGACTAATGAAGGGAATAATTCAATTAAGAAGTAAATATAATAAACCTAATCTGGTCAGTGATGATATTAGCTCTTTCCAAAGCAAGATGTACTAATTAAATGTCTAGATTCTGCAAATGGTAAAAATACATTCAATCTAACAGAAGAAAAGAAAAAATCTGTACGCTCTGCATTGTCTATGTATTTAAAATTATTTCATTAGAGCATATAATACTTCAAACACATCCACATGACTAATCCTGACAGCACTCAACTAACCACCCACTCATGCCTCAAATTGTACCACAACTATACTTCACTTTTTAATCTCAATTAGTTCGATCATGCAATCATTATACCTTCTTTTGTTTCCCATCCTCCATGGTCTAATTGCCTCACCTTTATCTTTACTTTTCCCTATCTATTAATCTGATATTTTCAAATTCAGACATAATTTTAACCATATGAAGACATTCCACAAACAAGAATCATCAGAGGTTTCCCAAACTGAGAATTAAACACCTTGACTCACTGATTTCCAGTGTACAAAACCATACCTGTGCTAACCGTAGTAGCCGGATCAATGCCCTCAAAGCATTGGCATCCAAAAGAGGTGCGCCTTCAACTTCCTTCACCTTCAAGCTGTCTGCAATGGCAGAAACTGCTCGTCGACCTATTGTAATTCCGACTCCCCTATCCATAACTGCCTGCCTATCAAGTAGGCTATTCCTCCTACTATTGAGCCTGTGGCTGCTTCCAAAAAGACTACGAGCCTGATAATGACTCATAGCTCTGTCTCTGAGCATTTGAGCTTCAGCAAGTAGTGGAGAAGGTAGTGCAGATAAGACAGCTTCAGAAGAGGTTAAAAGAACCTGGACAGAAGCAAAGAAGAAATTCAAATGCAGTCTAAGCAAAGGAGAATTTCAAATGCAGTTTACTAACTAACAAGATATACAAATACATACCTCCTCACGCAAATCAGCAGGGAAGGTAGCAATTATAGATGCATTGTCCATGTCAACTGGTTGTCCTTCAGCTTGCTGAGATTGTACCCTTTGGGCTCGTTGCTGTGCTAAAACTTCTGCCTGGATATCTGGAGGGAGGGCAGCTAAAAACTCAGGGTCAATATCTTCTGCAGACGGGGGTAAATAAGTCGGTGCCTGGACAGACTGGGCTTGTTGGGAAGCTAGGACTTCTGCTCGTAGATCTTCAGGTAGTGCTTCCAAAAAGGTTGGATCAATAGTGTTTGCACCAGAATCCTCATCATTTACACTGGTTTGATCCGCATGATTAGGATCTTGTGCAACTAGAGGGCTTTGCATTGCAGATGAATCATCGGCACCATTCTCAGAAATAGGCAACTGATGCTCAGTTTGAATTCCATCAGTGTCTGCACGATCCATATCAACATCAGCATTAGCAGGAACCTGAGATGTATTACCGTCGCCTACATCAGGCAATCCTGAACCAGGACCGACCACAACATGGTCACTGGACTGCCTATCTGTTCTTGGAAGGCCATCAATACACTCATTTTGATTTTCTGCATCCCCAGAATTTGCATGAGGCAATCCATCTTGACTCTGAGGATCAGTGCATAAGTCAGTGGATGGTGTAATAAGCTCAGGAATGGCCTCAGATTGCCCAGCAGTAGCACCAACATCACCAATTTCCATGCTTTCATTACCAAATGGAGACATATTTGTTTGCCTTGGCATAGATTCCTGTGCCTGTAGACCCTCATCTGATTCATGCACGGTAGAACCTGCATTTGCTTGTCCATTAGATGCTTCAGGAAGACACAATGCAGTTTCATCTGCCAGATTATGTTGCTGATGTGCTGATTCCTCCCCAATTTCTGGACATTGAGCTTCATTCTGTTGGCCAGTGGCATTCTCACCAACTACTTGTGGTTGACCATCAACATTTGTTGGGGCATCAGAATGTTGTTTGTCCTGTGGTTCTGAGTTTTCAGACGGCCTTTGAGCTGGAGGACTGTTTGCATGAGCCACACTACGCAGCTGAGAAATGAACAGTTCCTCCACTGACTGTGCAATGGCAGCAGCTTGACCACCAGCCTGTGGCTGACCATCATCAGTCCAACGACAATCACCTAGTCCTCTTCGTCCAGCTAGATGTAGAGGATCCATACCCAGAGAAAAATCAATCAGAGGTGGAGGTGCAGCACCTACCAAGCGATCACCAAAGAGAGAACCTGATCCATGTTCAGATGGAAGAACAGGTGCATCAAACATGTAGAAATGGGCAACATCAAAACTTCCAGCTGACAAAGCATCTAAATCTCTTGATGAGTTTCCACTCAAAGACCACAAGGAAGATGAATCACCAGCCTGGGATGGCCTTACAAGAAGTGGATGTTGGAAACCACTTCCATCTAGACCAGATCGCTCAAGTAAAGTCCTATCACTATTTTGACGACGGCGCTCAGCAGCCGAGGACCGGAGAGGACCAGGACCAAAAATGTCATTAACATTTACTCCTCGGAAAGGCTCAGATGCAACATCAATCAGGCCACTTGCAGCTCCAGGTCTTCCGAGAACCTGCAAATGATCTAAACCATCTAGGCCTTCCCTCCACCTCACTTCTATAACACGATTCTCATGAAAATCATCATCTTCTTCATCCATGATATCGTCATTGTAATCATCTCCTAGACCATTATCATCATGGTCCTCAATATCTGTATCAGCAAGAGACATCAAGGCAGCTCCCTCTTCCACTAGATCCTCATCTTCATCATCATCGTCGTCGTCATCCTCATCATCATCTTCACCATTATCCCCCATGTCTTCATCATCTTCATCACCCATATCATCATCTGTCCTATGCTCAACTCGGAATGCCATTTCAACCCCATCTGTAGTGCGTAAAACACTACCATCTACCATCTCTTCCTGTGGAAACTCCACATCGTGCCCCACAGGTGGGTTAGTGGAAGTAGCCTCCACTTCTATTCCCATATCATGCTCCACTATCTGATTTAGATTCCCATTATGATCCCCAGCACTATGAGAAGTTCCCTGCTGTTGCTGTTGCTGTTGTTGCTGCTGCTGTTCAGTCTGTGTGGTATCTCTGGCTTCCAGTTGATTGCTTTGGTTCTGATCATTTTCCCCAGCTTCTCTGGAAGAAAAAGTATTTGTCTGATCTTCTGTTCTTCCATTTGTGCCTGAAGACCTCTTCTTATTGGCCCCATCTGATTTGTATACTTGCTCGCTAGCATTAGCAGCCCTTGTCAAGCTCTCCAAAGCTTTGACTATTAGATTTACAACTTTTGGGGCATGAGGATGATCCAAGTCAATTACTTGAAGAATACCAGTAAGAGATTGGACCATTCCTCCATCTATCATGGTTCTTGCTATGTCTGGTGAGCAACCAGGACCAGGCAAGTTGCTAGATGATGAGTTTTTTGACAAAATAGAATTAACTAAGTCAGCAAAGGCTAAGACCTTTCCGTCTGGCAATAGAATGTTGTTGGAAGAATTGCTCCCAGAAGTTGAGAATGAAGAAAATGCTTTTACTATTTCACCAATCACTCGTCTGCGCCCTTCGCCGGAACGTCCGCATAACACTACCAAAAACCATGAAGCCTTTTCAGACAGCTTATCTCTCCATTCTTCCGCTGCTTCTGCTTTTTTGTCCGATGATAGAGGAAGAAGCCGATGCAAAATATGATGAAGTATCCCACCATGCCCAGGTCCATCTACTTGACTCGAACCACGGAGTTGACATGTCTCCGTATCTCTTCTCAGGATAACACCAACAGCATGAACATACATGAGAAGAATATCACTCATCAGCTTCAGCACAAAAGTCACCTGAGCTAGCATGGCAGACCTCTCTGAGGTGTTATCAGATTCCATTTTCTTTGTCTCATCAACCTTTGACTTCCCCTTCTCCTTGGTGGCAGGTTCATCCACCTCCATAGGAGACAAAAAGCTTGTACACTCGTCCTGATTCTTAGGCAATGGATAACTCATTATTATTTCTAGAAGCTGGTCAATTACTTGAGTAAGATTTGCAGGAATCCTTTTGTGTCCTTTAGAACATTTACCAGGACCATCATGGAGCTTATTTTCAGGTAGCCGAACACATTCATGAGAAGAACCAACCTCAACACTAGACGCTTTCATTTTGTCCTTCTCCTTCTCTTTCTCCTTGGATAAGATAATGTTAGTCCTCCCTCCAGAAGATTCCAACTGACAAACAGCAGCTGCAGCTTTCATAAAGATCACAGGATCTCTGGATATGACGGGTGCCATGGATGTCAAAAATGTCCTTGGTGAAAGACGACTAGCATGGCGGCTGAGGATGCCAGTCAGTGTTTGTCGAATCTCCAACTCCATAGCCGTTTGTAAGGTCTGCGGATCTTCAAGGAGATGCCTGATAATAGCTGATGACACACTGTCATACCCAGGAAAGAAACAACTTCTTGGAAGACTAAAAAGTGCAGGCAATCCTCCATTCTCAAGGAATAGCAAAGCCATAGCATGTGTTTTTGTCAAACGAGCACATAACTGTAGAACAGCCTGCATTACCATCGCAGGAACATGCTGCTTTATGAATTCACAAGAAAGTGCCAGAGCCCTACAGCACTCATCATAAGTCAAATAACCAGTAGATTTCCCCAGGATCTTCTCAAAAGCATTTTCAGATTGTTTTTCTTTGGTCTCTGAAGCACATTTTTTATCTGCAGGCAGCAATGAGGAAGCATCCTCTTCAGGTGAGACCACTAAGGATTCTGAGACAAATCCCTCAGCACTTTCGGAAGATACTTTGGGTTTGGACTGCAACATGTTGTCTATGATAAGCAGCAAAGCGCTCAGACATTTTGGGGCAAGAACCACGTCTCCTGATTCATTTTTCACCTTGAAATTTGTCAATACATCTATTGAAATGGACACAAGACAATTTTTTGCAGCAATTTCTCGTGCACTGCCATCTTCAGAAAGAAGCAGGGCAAGAATATGCGATATTGTACTCAATGCGTTGGTCTCCTTAGAAAAATCTGATGGACAAAGCTTCAACTGCTGGATAAGATAAGACACCACCTTTGGACGATCTTCTCCTTTGTTCCGATGGCAAAGAGTCACAAGCAGATCTGTCAAAGGGAAGGCCACTGAATCAGCACTTTGAAACAACCTCATAGATGCAGCAAGAATATCATCAATAGGAGGTGGTTCTGCTCCTTTTTCTTCTGCCAACATATCTCGTGACTTATCAGTATTATCCTCTTTTGTTGTTTCTGATGAATTGCCCAATGACAATGCAAGTGCCCTAGCCAGCTCATCATCCTCCTGCACAGGATCTTCAGCATGACTAAACAACCACTCCATGGCCATCTCAACACTATTCGTTTCTACCCGTCTCAGGGCTTCCTCTGCTCTTGCTCTACTAAAACCCATCTCAACTATAGTAGCAATAGTAGCCTCATCTGGTGGGGGGGCCATGAAGCGCTGGCTTGTGCTTCCTCCAACACCATTACGACCACGTTTTACATCTCCAACACCAGAGTATATATGAGTCACAAGTGAGACCATTGATGTGATAAAAGCCGGACTACAATTAGGGAACATTGGATGGTTCCATGCAGGAAGTATCACATCCAGAACCTGAGATTGTAGCATACGGACAAAGACTTCTGGGTCTCTCGGAACAGGGAATAACCCTATTGACAGTCCTGCTGCAACAGGCTGAACAAGTAGCTGTGCCTGAGATGCAGAATGTGGAGACAAGAGAAAAGCAGAATTAACAAAATACTCAAGCATTCTACAGTAATTCTGTAATGTATCCAGCAACCATGTACTATGAGACAACTTGCTCCCTTCAGCTGCTTTTTCTTGATCAACGCCAGATGTAGGTATAGAATAAGGAAGCGTCCAGAGCAACTGGCTTGTAGCCTCAAATGTTGTCAGAAGCTCCTTGAAGGTTCCATTTACATAGAAGTTATTTACCAACGCAGTATTGCATGCACGTCTTCTGCTATCAAATATTAGTGCAGCTATATCATCCACAACCTTTCCTAGATATCGGCACTTTACTGATAACGAAGTTTCAAGACCAGCAGATGTAGAATGCCCTGGGAAACTGAGAGCCTCATGGAAAATTTTGGCCAGTGCAGTTGCAAGGCTCTTGGAAGCAGAATTCAGTGAACCAGAGTCTGCTCTACGACGGTTTGGAGATGTAAAGCTCTTCACTAGAGTTGCATAGAAAGACCTCACAGTAAGTGCAAGCCTATTCAGATTTTCCATGACAATAACATCAGGACTTTTCCTTTTAACATCTTGGGCAGAAGTGGTCTCAGATATATTTCCAGAACCTTCTGAATCAATGTTTGAAATCTCCAACTGTCGACTGGACCTTCCACCCCGCAATCGTGACAATCCCTGCCTACCATGACGATGTAAACTGTCACCACCTCGAACCACTGACAGAAACTCCTGTTCCCCAGTCCAGTGGGACTGAGCACCATTCCTTATGGAGACAGGATTCATGTATCTCACAGGTGGAACAGGATTTGCATCATCATCACTCTCCCTTCCTGCAGCATTAGATGAAGCAACATCTCCAGTAACACTTTCTTGATCAGCATCCCTTTTCTCATCCACCTTGGTGTCACTACACAATGAAATATGCCACAGTATTTCCCTATAAACCTTTCCAAGATCCTTCAAGACGTCAGCATCTGTTGCACCCAATTCAGATACCATAGTAGTAGTCCCCTTCAATAAAAAATTGGCAAGAGACAGAATACCTTCCAAGCTGGAAAAGCATCTCAAAACCTTTGTTTGCTTTGTAGTTTCAACCTCAGCAAGCTGAGTACCTCCTACAGATGTTAATAGTTCTTCAGTTAACTTCAGATGATCCCTCAGGAAAGTGCATACAACCCGAACCAGAGCAGCAGAATGCTGAGGTGAGAAATTTTTAAAAGCAACAGATATGCTCTGCCCAACAGATACTGAAAGCGGCATCAATGGCAAAGTAAATAGCTGGAGAACAGCTTCAATACCCTTCTTCTCAATAAATATTCGGCTTGTATCAGCATTCTGAAGAATTGTTTCAAGAAGGCGAGCAGCATTGCTTATGCATTCAGGAAGAAAAGATTCAACATTCACGAGTGAACCATCAGCAGACGGCTCAGTTGTACTCTCAGCACATTCCATCTTGGATGACTCTCCATCATCAGATGACATCAGGTTCTTCTCCTCTGCATCAGTTTCCATAGGAACAGGTGTGGAAAAGGAATCAGTGGATGCAGGAGCTACAACTCCAGATCCAATCTTCACGATAGTATTCAAGATCTCAATCAGCATCTCTACACCAGGCCCACGCAACGAGGAAGCGTGGCGCATTAGTTCATCAAGTCCAGTAGACAAGGATCCTGGAGTGTCACCAGTAAGTGCACGCAAATATGCCTTGGAAGTAAATATTTTGACAAAGCACCTCAATGCATTACGATCCTTCACAGCTTGGACACCATTATTGTTTAGGCACAAGGCGTCCAAGCACTGTGGAATGCAAGCTACTGCTTCAGCTGAACAAAGAATGCCCCCCATTATAGCATCCAAAAAAGCATTAGGAAGATCAGCCGCCTCTAACACAGGAAAACATGTCGGATCTTTGTGAATGAGATCACTCATCACAGTTGCAGCAAGTGAAAACACACCACCACCAAAATCCTTTGCTCTTCTGAAAATAATGCTTAAACAGTGTGGCAATAAACTCTCCTCTGAACCATAAATACGAGTTGTGCTTCCAGGGGCATATGTTCCAAGTGATATAGCACGGAGCAAAGCTTTCATCAATAATCGTCGATGATAAGCAACTAAAGCTTCAGAGTAGAGGGGCTGCATACTATCTACATCATTGGAAGTACTTAAGACCACTTCTTTGCCTTTCCTACCACATTGAGAGTCTTCACCATGTTTCTTTGAACCCTTCTCTACGTATGACACTTCCACTTTCAGGCGTGCAATAGTGTCATCTAAACCACCCAGGTCTCTGAACAATGCAGCAGCTGGGTTACTGTAGTCCATAAAAGCTTCAAGAACATGAACCGCAGTACTGACCAAATGTAGATGCTGGGGTTCTGTATCTTTAAGAAGAGGAAGAAGAGTGGGTATAAATCCTGCTTCCCGCAGAGCTGAACAACCTGAAGAAGATGAAACCAAAACAGTGACAAGTGACAAGAGAGCCTCAGCAAAAACAACAGACCATTTTGAGGAGTCACTGGTAATTGAATCAATGGCCTTCTGCATAAGACTAGGTAGGATCCCACGATGCCCACCAGATGTGACAGCAGTCAGCACACTTGGTTGACGGGACCGGTCTTGGCAAAGAGCAACCAAGGATAGAATACCCAGAATTCGAATCTTTTCAGGAACTGCATCTTCAAAACTTAATAATGAGACCAGTTCATTAATGAACTCAGGTTCGTTGTTGAAAAAAGCAGTTAAGTCATCAGCATCATTGCTAGCTTGAACAAGAACTACGAAGGCATACAATCTAATGCATATATACTGCTGCCTAGAGGCTAAAGAACCAAAAGCCCTTGCAAATCGCAATCGCGTCAAGAGCGAAAACCTTAAACTAAGAGGTACATTATACTCTCTCACTAACTTATTCAAAAGCTCAAGATCATTTTCTTGATGACTGTTAATGTCCGGCAAATGTATAACTTGCAGACCTTGGATCGGTTGTTCAGAAGTTGCAGACACCTCAGACAAATCATTAACTGCATAAAATTCAAAATGGAGGGTGCAACCTAACTCATATGCTACCAAGTCACAAGCATTCTCTACAGAGCATGAAATTAATCCAAGGCCTTCTTCCTTGCCTCCCCAGCCTTGTGCAAAAGCAAATAACTTTGAACTCAAAGATGCATCTCGAATGGAGCACTTCCCAATTGTTTTCTTCAAGAATGCAGCCAAAGTCTGCAGGCTAGCTTCAACGACATCTGGATCAGTGGATCCAAGAAGCGACGAAAGATGCTGCTGCATTGCCACAAGTTCAAAAAAAAAAAAGAGAGAGAAATTAGAAGAGGGGAGGAGGGAGAAGAAAAATGATATGCATAGTGGCAAAAAATAATAAACAGAAGAAAAGCAATTTAGTAACCAAATGTCAAGTGAAAGTTGGTAGGAAATGATAAAATTAAACCCCCACACCCGTCATCTAGCATAATTGAGAGAAACATGATGTTTCTTTTTCTTTAAAAAAAATAAAAAGAAGGAAACATATTAAAAAAATTTATGGATAGATCTTTGCAAAGACCCCAAAAAAACAAACAATAACGGGAACATACTTCATATGAGCTGTAGAAGTGCTTGTTTGTACAGTTCTCCAGAATAATTCGTATAACACGAAGAATTTGCAGAACAGCTTCCTTTGGAAAGGGAGGATCAGCAGCTAAAAAGTTATCCTCCAACTGTAGATCCTTCCTTGATTTTATGTATTTCTCAAAGAATGAATCAAAATGATTGAAAAGATCAACCCAGTGATGAAAGTCTCCCTGCACCAAGAACATAGTCAAGAATCAATGTAACTGCACTTAGTTTCAACAACCCAAAGAACTAAAACTTAAGAAAACACACCTTGTCATATTCCCAAATGAAACCCTTCAAGGGCTCTTCAATATTCTCAAGTGGAACACCTGTGACACTGTTGATAAAGGATCGGATTTTTGGAGGCTGGAATCGAACAAAATATTAGTAAGCATATTCACAAATCTTTAAAGGTAAACATATCAGTACATAATAGCCGTTAACCAAGCAGTAATAATGCATGCAATGATACTAGAAAAATTCAGAGGATCAAAAGTGCACCGCTAAAATCGAAATAGCCTCTCAGCAAATATTGCTGGGGAAAGGCTGCTTAGGAAATTGCCCCCTCCCCCAATGGACTCTGCTTGTATGGAAGCCTTCTGCACCAGATTTGCCCTTCACCTAGAAGTTCACGGGTAAAGGAGGAGGGTTGGTGCATCACGTGGGCAGCTGGCGCCAGAAAAACCCAGCCAAACCATTTCTACATGGATTCTACCCTAGTATAGCCTCAAATTGAGCTGGTTGGCAGGCAAGGATCCATATAGTTAACCCCATTTAGTAGGGATAAGGCTTGTTGTTGTTGCTGTAAAACTGCCTCAAAAAGAAGTTTCCACCCACAACACAAACGAATAATAACCTTTTATATGGCAGCTGTGGCATTTTGAAAAACGACACTTAATTTGGTCTTATTTGATGTTGAGCGGCATATTAATGTAAGACTGTGAACCCAACTCCAGAAGGAGAAAACCAAGGTTCAGGTCTAGACAACCAAAATTTATGAACAGCAAAGAGGACAAAAATAAAACTGAAATTGGTCTTCAGTGGCTTCTCTGCTAACTCTGTAACAAGAAAAAATGAGGATGGAGGATAGATTATTAATTGGATCACTTTACCAACTAATGTCTCCTAAAACAGCAACTTTACAGTAGGTATCAGTAAACTGATTCCACATTCAAAGAAAGGAATAGGGCTTCAAACACCTAATGCCCAAGCTCTCTTCAACTTCCAATCACCAAGAACACTGGCCCTCCAAATTTAGTCACCGCACTCCAAATTTAGTCACCAAGCACAATACTCACTCTCCAAGAAGAAAGCAGCAACAAAGCAATGTGAACAAATTCAAAACGCCAGTCTCCAACCCTAAGCTTATTTTAGGGGAAATAATCCTATTTTGGTTGTGGATCTACATCAGGGATCACTTGCCCAACCTATCAAGCATGAACTTTGTAACTCAAACTCATTAGGAAACTGAAATAGTGAATACAACTTAAAAGGGAATAGTCCTTTAACCAAAAAAAATTATTCCAAAATAGCTTAGATTGAACCACTGGTTCAATTTAAAAAACAAGACTTAATTTCATAGCAACCTAATTACCCAGAGATTAGGCTCATAAGAATCTCCTATTATATATATAATATATAAAAACAAAAAATAAAAATAAAAAACACGAGATCAGGCCCAAGATGTATAGAACCTAACCCTCGACTTATTCCTAAGAAAATTAGACCAGTTTGGTGATGAATCTGCATCACATAGGTCCTCCCAAACCCCAACCCTAATTTTAAACCAAAAATCATATTTTGACCTACCTGGCTTCACTATAGTTCACCCTAAATCCTGGACATTGGCTCTTATATGGTCTCCTACCACTCAATGACTAGATCACCCTTCTTTTATCTTGTAATCAAATCCCCTTGCTGCTGCTACTATTCTGTGATCAATACATAGCCATGAAGGTTCCTAAAGGCTTGAGTGATGCAGATCCGTCTTTGGTGCTGGATCTGCATCATCAAGGCAAACCAACAACCATAGTAGACATTATGGTTGTAGCTAATTCTGATGCTGAAGAGGACATCAGTGGACAGTTCCAAGTTTACCAGCGATGCCGGCGTAGAGATCATCCCACGACAGTTTGTGGATGGATGACGAGTTCGGAGGCTATCAGATTTCAGGGTCCTATGGTTCGATAAGGAGCACTGCTAATAGGCACTCTGTCATGTTATTTTCGTTAGTCTTAGTGGGTTGGGTATTAGTTTACTATTGATTTTTTTATGTTAGTCTTTGTGGGCTGGGCCTAGAGTATTATTTGGCCCAATTTTGAATTAGTTTGGGTTTGGGTTATATTTGCCACTTTAGTTGGGGATATTTTGGGAATTCGATGTAGGGTTGGGAGGGATTAGTTCTATTATTTAAATCTTGAATGGGAATCGTTTGGCAGCATGAATGAATGAAAACAGAAAAGATTTCTCTCTCTCTTGAGCAAATCTCTTGGCGTGGTTTCTTTCCTCTCTCAGTAAGTTCTTCTCCTCTTCTCCTACTTTCTCTCTTGCGTGAATCAAGTTTCTCTATTCTTCTTTTCTTCCCTGTCCAGAAAATTTGCTTTCTTCTCTCTTCTTTCTTTCTATCGATTCTTTCTATTCTTCTCAGTTTTCTTTTCTTTCTTTCTTTCTTTCTTTCTTCCTTCCTCTTTCCCTGCTATTATGTCCGTCAGCACTTTCTTCTTTCTCTGCCATACCTTTTTTTATTTCATTTTTTCTCTATTCTCACTTCTTGTACAGCAGCCTTGCTGTATTTCTCCATTCTAACCCTACTGTACATTCTTGGGTTTCATCATTGTTTAGAAATATTTTTTTTCTATTATTTCTATTCCTAGATGTTTTCTAACCCCTGTTTTGGCAGCTAGAACCAGCAGGTAACTTTATCTCTCCTTCAATATTTCTCGTGTTATATTTATTCTTTAGCAATAGTTTTCTTTAAAACAAAGGATTCCCTTTGCATTGTTAATTGCTGAATTCTTTGTTAGAAATCTGACATTGATTAGGACAGCTCTATTTTCTTTTAAGTTTCTTAATACAGTAATACTCTTGCATCCAGTTGAGTGTTAGGGTGCCAACATCCCCATCCCCTTGTTTCTCTATTGATTCTTGTTTAGTTGTGCTCATCAGTTAAGACTTATTTTTATTATGTTTCTTTCTCTACTTTACCTGTCTTATATGCATGCTTAATCAAAATCCAGGTGTATTCCTTTTTCTTTTACTACTTGTCAAGAATAGGTGTCTCGTTCTAAGAGTCTCATAGCCCATTTTGTAGGTCCCTTAGTTTCTAGGGACTCCCCTGCATCAGATGTAGATCCACAGACCTACATCTGCAAGAAGTCCAAGGAAGATTGCCCAAGCAGCACGACCAACAGTAGCACTAGTAGTACAGAAGATTGTAGGGTCTATAATTAGGTCTTCCCAACCCCTGCCCCCAACAGCTCTTTTTTTTATTTTGGTTGGACCAGCTTGTTGGTTCACCTAGACTTTTATTTGGGTCAATTTAAATGATCATGTCACTTAAAATAAGTGGTCATGTGTCAAGTGTCAAGTGTGTACACATCTTCCACACCAGTTAGCTAGTCAGCATCCTAATTTTGTTCGAGGTCTAAAGTCTAATCCTATTGATGGAAGGATTCCCATTGCAAGCATGCTAAGCCATCTATTTATAAATTATACCCCAGTAAGGAATGAATACAATCAGTTTCAGTTCTGTTATTTTTGCTGAGCAAATTGCTTGATCATAATTGAGAGCTACTTTGTTTTTGACCCCCCCCCCAAAAAAAAAAAAAAAAAAAAGAGTTAATTTGTTTGGGATTTAACCTGGTGGTTTTGATGTCCAAGAGGGTTTGCATCTGGTGGTTCAATGTCCAGGAGGGTTCCCCTAAGGTGCTAGGTGATTCAAACTCTAGTTCTTAGATCTGTCAGTGGAAACAGTCTACTTTGATCTGCCATTACAGCCTGCTACCTAGATAAGGAGATCTACAACCTCATCCCTCTCTCCCCTCCCCCCGAACTTCTCCTTTATCTTCTCGATCAACTATACAATTCGAACCAACCGTAACCCTATTCAGTCTATGTTCAGTTCCAGTCCAGCCCACCATCAGAATTCTGCCATTTTTCAAACCCTGTGACCAATAAAGAGCATAACTTTCTGCAGATTTCATATCAGACCTTTCCCACCATCAGAATTTGCTGATTTTTGGAGAGCATCCACAGTAAAAACTCCTACTCGATTCAGGTTTCAGCCAAACTCTAGATTTCCAAAAGTTATCCAAACCCTAGTTTTTCCAGAAACTGTAATTTCAGAAACCCCTGGTTTCATCCATAACTTAGACTGTACCATTCCTTAATTCACCTAGAACTCAATCCTAAACTTGCCCTAGACCTAAGCCTTAAAAACCCTAGAACAGCAATATCCTAATTTTGCCCTAAGTTATCCATATCAAGTTGGTTCTATTTGGAATCTCTTGGCAGCATCAGTGCTCAGTTTCAATCTAAGGCTAAACCAGATTCACCATAGGGAGGCTAAACAACATACAGATTCAGTTCTTCTCCACTTTTGGGCCTTTGGCCGCAAGTCCCAAAATCTCACAACTCCATATCCCTTCATCAGAACCTGCAGAGTTTGGAGAAGAGTCCAGACCACCTATTCTGGTGTCACCCTCAGATTAACCATCAAGATTGGCCGAAAATTGTGCAGTGGATCCTTCCTTCAAGTAATTTGCCCAATCAGAACTCGGTTCGATACTAGTAACTGGTTTGATTTTTACACTCACATTCATACTTCTAATTTCATAACCTATTGAATAGCAATGGTATGCCATCCAAATTTTGGCTTCAGACTATTAAAGGCCTGCACTCAACCTCTACAGCCGCTGTTCTCAGCTGCAAACCCTAAGTGAGATTCTAGCCAATGAGCCTAATTTCAGCTCAGATATATACATTGTTATGGGGGTTATTTTCTGACAGCTAGTATGATTAATGTGGACTATATCGGGACTGGATTAACCTTAAACAGTTCTTACGTTGCCAAGGAACAAGTACTGAACAAGCTTATAAGGTCTAAACTTATAACATCCATTAACATGAGAGGACTCAACAAACTTGCTATGGGGTACTACTTCAATAAATTACCAACTGTAATCATCTTCATCGCCATAATACTGCTTTTAGTCCACTTGAATTTAGACAGGTTCCGCAATTTCGAACCAAATAAAATAAAATAAAAAGAAAATTGGAACGCATAATTCTCTAAACAATGGTAATGCAAACCATAACTTCATGATCCATCAACCTGGGTTTTCATGCTATTTCACTACAACAACTAACACAGTTTCAGAACACCTTTCTTCTTCGTTTTTTATAAGCTCTATTTCATTAAAGTTTTCTAATGTGGATGAGGGATCAGTTTTTACCCAAATTATTCACATGGTAACTCAAGTATGTAACCTACATAAGAAATTAATGAGCCCAAAACTAAAGCTGCAATTCTCCCTTAGCATTGTAATCAGTCTGTGCTCACAGAATACATGTAAACCACAGAGGTTAAGGGACCACAAATTTGTGGTCCATCATCAACTAAACCTACAGCTTATCATGATTGGCAACTGCTTTCACCAACAGACAAACTTCTTCATAAATTGGGATTCAGGAAGGGTAACCTCATTCCAGACTCCATAAGGTTCTTTCCTCAAAAAAGGCAGGATATCAATTAATTCGAAGAGAAGTTCAACAATTTCCCTACAGTAATTCAAAAAACTGTTCCCAGCTGGGAATCAGACAAAAGTCTCTGATGTCCAAAATGAACAATGAAGCAGGTCCTCCATAAAATCACTTCCTTGGTAATATCCTCTTGGGACTAGAGGATTCGAAAGCAAGGACTAAAGAAGAAGCCAACCACGAATGATGATTCAACAAGTTATTAAACGACTGCCTTGCTTTATTTTCTTGCATGACATAATCGTAAAGATTTGGATGTGATAAACTCAAACAAGACACAAACATCACCCACCAAACCAGCAGTGAAACATAAAACTTCACTATATCTAAGCATGTGATACCAAGAGCATTACATAACCTTTCAAGAATAACATTGGATACTCCAAAACTATTGGGTGGAAATTAAACAAAACCTATTAACCAAAAACAAAAGATAAATAAACAAAACAAAGCCTTCAGTCCAATTCCTATTCTTAAATCCACTGCATGAACTAAGCAGACTTGATCAATAAACAACGGATTCAACATGTATGTTTGCTGGTGAATAAAAAAACAAGTCCTTAACCGACAAAAAAATATCACGCGATATGTTAGAAAGAAGAAAACCCACATGCCACACACACTTAAATGCACTCTCAGACAACCGGAAATGAAAAGGTGTCAATCAAATAAAATATATACAGACCCTAAGAATTAACCTATAACGTTTTACAGTAATTTAGAAGTGATTTTGCCAATACGAATCGATTAAGACAGAGGGCAAACAAAGTTCAGAAATACTATACCACTTCCAAAACCCTTCTCCTCTTTAACTTCATCTTGAATTAACCAGTGTAGAGCATTACTATCGGAAGAAAGGCAGAAGAACGATCCTTTCACTGCCAATTATCTTTCAGAATTAGAAACCGTAAAACAAAACAATTGGAAAACGGCTTTTTATCTTCTGTATTTCTTCTCTTCTCCGATCGGATCGTCGTAGTGGGAGTAGCAGAGAACAGTGTTGGAGAAATATATGTATAAACTGAAACGAATTTAAGTTAGGGTTTTGATTTTCGATCCGAGAGACGGATGAATCCTAACTGAGAACAATAAGTAAGGAATAACCTGTTTATAGGAGAAGAGATGAAGGAAAGGACGGAACAATGAGGAGAGAGATAAAAATAGAATTATTTGCATGAAAAAACGATGCTAAAAAAATAAAAATAAAAAATATATCTCATATTTACTTTTAAGATGCCCTTCCAACACGCAAATCTACGGGATCTTTTTGCTGTGAACCAAACCGGTCCACCCAATTACTTGACAACCAAGTTTTTTCTAACTCCAATGGATCGGTTATTCCCTTTTTCTGGATAAATGGGTCGGATTCAAATCGAAGAACCACTGCCCTTAAGTTTTAGTGTTTGGACTTGGATTGGATGAATCAATTGATTCGAATCAAAATAGATTGGTAAATGTTTGAAATCGATCAAATATATTTTATACTTATTTTTTGCAACTGAGGTTTTTTTAAGCCAGCTTTCAAGCACATTAACTACATCCTAAAGAGGCAGCTGTTACATTTTAATTTAAGAGCAAATTACACTAGCACCCCAAAATGGAGGCCTTAAAGCACCGACACCCCACTTCACCCCACTATATGTTTAAAAAGCATAGAGACCCCGAAATTAGATTTTCATTGAAAGAACAGGCCTTTTTGAGCCGTCAGGGGGCTAACGGTTTCAGATCAACATCTAGCCCAAACAACGGCCTTTAGCAAAATAACGGTTTCGGTTTGGTGTGGTTTGGGTTCGGGCTAATTAAAGGTTTGGACCAACGGTTTATATTCGGGTTGATTAACGGTTTATGGTGTATAATAAAAAAACAAGAAAAAACAATTGGGCATCCTACAACAAAAGCAAAAATTATATAGAAAGCAATTTGCTATTGGTCAATTTCCATTAAAAAAAAACCCACCCATTCTATAGAAATCAAGAACCTAGGTATTAAGTAGTAAAATGACTATTTGATCTTTGATTTTATGCTTAATTTTTTTAATTGTCTACACCAACTACATAATGGTAATATAATGATTCAAATACTATTTAATGTAAAATTACAAAATGGGTTATAAAACGGGTTAACGGGTTGCGGTTCGGTTTCGGGTTGGTGTGGGCTCCGAACCCTCAGCCCAATTACGGCCCATTAAGGTTTAGTTCATGCCAGTTCGGGCTATAACGAGCCGGTGCGGTTTGGTTTTAACGGGTTCGGACTATAAATTGACACCCCTAATTTTCATTGGATATATTTGTCAAATTTATCCTTGAAAATAGTTAGTTCATTATTTATTTTCAAAAATATCCCTATAATAAACAGTGTTGAAAGGTTTTCAATGACAAATTGAACAAATATATCCAATGAAAATTCAATTTTGGGGTCTCTATGTTTTTTAAACATAAAGTGGGGTGTCAGTGCTTTAAGGCCTCCATTTTGAGGTGTCAGTGCAATTTGCTCTTAATTTAAATATAAGATAGGGCTTTGTCTTTGACCTTGAGGATATTCAAACTCTGACCTCCTACTTGGAGGGGTTGGTTTTTTACCAACTGAGCCACCCATGAGGTTGATTTGACACATTTATCACACATGTTAGTCATAGTGTAAGGACACGAGTCAAATAGCATCTAATCAAACCTAACAATTCTTAAGGATTGACACATTAGATACGTAGATATCTTTTTCACACACTGGGTAGTAGCCTTCTATATAGAAACAGTAAAACTAAAGAGGTTTTAATTTAAGTCTCAATCCACTCCTCTTTCCCCCACCTTTGCCTCTCTTAGCTTATGGACCCTAATTCTTGTAATTGGATTGATGATGACAAAAAAAATATTAAAACACATTAAATCCATAATTTAGAATTATCTGTTTTATTCTATAACTCCTAAGTTTATTATTCAATTCAAAATATATAATTAGACTCTTAGCCAAAAAGAATAAAATAATAATTGTGGTAGAAAACAAAAACAAAAGAATTGATAATTGAACAGCAATATACCATGAAGTTGATAACCAAACCGACCCAAAAAAATAAATTGATAATTAAGAATAAATAACATCAATGCCATTTTATATTGTTGAAGATGCTATCATATGCATGCTCATTTAGATTAAGGCTCAAAGAGATTCAAATGCATTATTACAAACTTATTTAGCCACTAGTAGGGGAAAACCCTTATTAGAAAATATTGTTGATTCACCCCTATCACTAGGACAAAAAGCATCAAACGGGCAACCGATACAAAACCCCAAAAAAAAAAGGAACGGACCAACCCAAAGTGGGCCCCCCCCCCCCCCCGCCCAGAGAGGGGGCAAAATAAATAAGAACAGGGGTGTTTTTGTAATATTTTTTTTTCTTCCCCCAACAGAAGAAAAAATTGTTGTCCCCCCCCCCCCCCGGGCAAAGTATAAGGGCACGGATACATGAGAACTATTAACTTGCTTAACTTGTCCATGTGTAAGAGCCGATCAAATAACCTTCGTTTTCTCATATAATTTATGAAAAATAAGGGAAATATTATTGCAATGTGAGTTGGTAAAAATCAAATTATATGACTACTTTATTGCATTTTATACTAGTAAATTGCTCTGTCACTCCAAAATAACGCCTTTAAACATCGTTACCTCATTTGACTTTTCAAAAACACATGGCTCTAGTTCCATTATAATAGTTAGTGGTACGTGTGTAACTAATGTATAACAGACTGAAAATATTGGATTTTTCTTTGGAAATAAGGTTTGTTTGAGCCAGCTTTCACGCACCTTGACTACATTCTTAAGGGGGGAGCTATTATATATAATTTATATAGAGGCAAGGTCTTGCCCCTAGTCCCGAGAGGATTCAAACTCTGACCTCCTACATGGAAGTGTTGATTTTTTCCAATTGAGCCATCCCTCGAGGTTAAAATATCGGATTTTTTTTGCTCGATTTTTGGTGAACCATCAAAATGATGAACATTTGTCATATTAAATCATAGGGCTAGTATTTCTCAATCTTTAACTATGGTTTGTTTTCTCATCTCTCTAACCTATTGTCTATCCTCTTTGACTCTTGTCTCTTCCGCTCTTTTCTTTGGCTCTGGAGGCACCGACCACCACCAGTACCTATTTCAATATGATCTATTCACGCTAATAAGCCCTGAGTTATTCAAATCCAAGAACTAGTTGTAGGGTCATTATGATTGCTTGTGGTTTATAGTCAACATTTGCACGGATCAATTGGATCCCCATTTTGTATTTTAACAATTTTTTTACATGAAATCATCCCTCTACACAAAAACAACTTGTCGCTTCTTATTGTTGTGTTCCGTATTTAGTTTGTTTGAATAAGCCATTGTCGATTAAAACAATTTTACCATAACCTCCTCTTGTATAAGTAATTGATCCACTTTAATGTGTTAATTTCCTTGGAATCAAGGTTGGGTAAAGTTGTTTCCATGTTATATTGATGTTATGTAAATGGATTAGCTATGTCATTTGGTGCTCATTCAACAATTTCATTAGGTGTACCAACATAATTCATAAAAACATTAGATAGATTATGATCACGAAGAAGATGAGAGTCTCCATATTGGAATTAAGATGAATGTTATATTTGATTAAAACGGAATTTATTGTTTATCGGTGTTGCTAAAACCTGGGAAGTAAGAGAAGGCTAAAGAGACAAAAACCAATAAAGGAGAGATAATTGATTAGAGAGATGAAAGAACACATCCCATGGTTAAACCCGAAATAAAAGGAAAATGCTGAAATCATATGATTATTTCAATATAAAAAAAAAAAAAAAAAAAAAAAAAACTTATGTACTTGATGGAACTTGTGCATGTTAAAACTTGAGTAAATAAACAAATTTATGAAGTATATCATATAATTCAAATGATAGTTTTGGGACTTGAAAAATAAATCGCTTAACAGTATTCATAAATGGATTGGACTAATGTATCTATTAAAGTTCAAGTTTGGGGTATCTTTACTTTTCAAATATAAAGTGGGGTGTTAATGTTTAAGCCCTCTGTTTTGAGGTGTCATAGTAATTTGTTATATTTTATATGCGTTCATCTAGCTTAGGAGGGCACATCAACAAAGTGCAACATAATAGTTTTATAATTAGAGGATGATAAATCCAAATATAAAGCACTAATTCCATTTAACTCCTTTATGGACTATTAAGGTATTTCGTGATTTAATGTGTGAGTATGAGTATAAACAATAAGTGCCCTTAAGTTAAAACGGTTATATTTAATTGAAGGGGATGTGGTTTTGTCCAAAAGTAGTACTCTCATGTTTTTGTCCATCACTCATTCAAATAGATTGATATAAATTTTTGTTCATATAGGGAGGAAAGAGATAGTCTCATTGGAGTGTTGGTATATATTGTCTTTTGGGGATAAAAAGTGAATATTATTGAGACAATCAATAACAAAAGGTAGAGAGTTGATTAACAAAGCTTGGTCATGGAAATGTGTCAAATCATCGTGCTTGTCAATGACATAAGCCTATGAGTTAGAGTATCACCAATCACATTCCTCAGCTTTGAAAAATATACAATATAACAACTAATAAACCCATGTTTAAGTATATCAATATCAAAGAGAACATGGTGAATATTGATTGGAGTAGGGACCCAAAGACATGTCCCACCAATATTAAGTGCTTGTGTAAGATCAGTTGAGCTAAACACCATCAATTTTGAAATACCTTTGCACTTATTAACCATCAAAATTGAATCTATAGAGACAATGATTTATGTATGTTTTCCACGGTGAACCTAGTTGTAGGTCTTGAGGAGAAAACAAATAATAGTTTGAAACCTTTGCCTTATATATAGTTGAATCTGAAGGATCTTGAAAGAAAACAAGGATTGAGGAGACAAACACAAATAGCACACATGAGACGATGAAATAGGAAAAGAAGGAAGAATGAAAGGCTGAAGGCACTAATGCAATTGTACAAATGGCAACAACCTAAAGGAGGTCTACATCATGTCCATATATATGAAATGAAGTGTTAGAGATCGTTGAGAACTAAATCCATTAATTTCATATTATAACCTCAAACTCCAAATAGAAGGTCAATAAATTTTGGGGAATGGGGGTTGGAGGTGAAGGAGAAGGGAAAAATAAATCTCCAGAGGTATTTAACCTGATTTTAGGGAGTTAATACATTCAACATTTTGAATGAAGAAACAGATAATAAAGGAAGAAGAAAATAAAAGTGAAAATGAAGAACAAACTGCAGAAAAAAATAGAAGAAAAGTGAAAACTAGGAACAAACCGCAACCTACAAATTTTTCCCGAGGTATTTCACTTGAAAATTCATCAGACTTTAGAGATTCGCAGTTCCTAAAATAAGGATTTGAGGTTAGAGTCTTATGAACTCAATATATTTGATCAAAACAAAATGATAAGCACGGTAACCATTTTCAAGACTAAACATAAGTGAGAAGATACAAGAAGATCTAAGAACTAAGACAAAGAAGAAATGGAAAATAAGTAAGTAGAATTCACCAATGTGCTTCAGATATGCTTCTAAGTCAAAGAAGAGGACGATGAAGAAGAGACTGAGAAAACGACAAGTAGAATTGCTCTAGAACCTTCTATACTTGCTCTCTACGCATATGGGAGAGTGTCGAGACTGTGATGGCCTGAAGTTCAGCAGGGGTGCAAGCTGGTCCTGATGGACCTAACCCACCCTAAATCCGCCTTGAGCTTGAATAGGGTTTGGGCTCAAGATTTTGGCCTTAAGGGTGGGTTAGGGCCAAAATATTAGCCCTAACTAGGGCCAAGGGCGGGCCTGGGATTACTCTTTGGTCCGCCAAGTCTGTCTTGACTAGTCCTTGATTTTTTGCTATAACCCCTTGATTTTGGCCCTGATTCTAACCCTAATTCTTGTCCTAATTTTGTCCCTAATGCTTGATCTCAATGAAATTATGAATAAGGACGAGGATATGGCCAATCAGGGTCAAGGCCAAGAATAGGGTCAACTAGGGCCAAAGCTAGGGCTAGGGACAAGGCCAATTAGGGCCAGGGACAGGGCCAAGTATAGGGCCAATCAAGGCTAGGGTTAGGGATAGAGCTAGGGATAGGGCCAATTAGGGCGAGAATGGGCTTGGCTTGGCCCTATAGGGCTTAGGGTTAGGGACAATAATCCTTGGCCTTGAATTAAGATCAGGGCAATAATGGGCTTAGATTATAATACAGAGGGTTGGGTTTGAGATTGAAAAAGCTTGGCCCAACCTGACCCTATTGCCTCTAATAACTGATTGTCTGTAGCTAAAATCCCCTTAGGCACATGCCAATCCCTAAGCTCCAGCAATGCTTGATGCAAACCAATGGCCTCACCATTAAGCTCCAATCTTACCTTTTCATTCTCCCTATCAATGGTCACATCTGAAAACCAGACACATTGATCATTATCAAGACACTACATAACTAGGACATCAACATTCACATATAAGGCTATACTGAAGGGGTCTATAGGTATGGTTATGTGCTTAACTAATCTTGGAACATCTGACTTGTTGCTGCAATAGTCTCACTTGGCCACCATGATTTTCTCATAAAACAAGCTTAGTATGGGCCACCCAAATGAACCAAAGAATAAAAGTTCAACATGTAACTATCAACATCTTATCATGATTACCCACCCATTGATTATGATTCCAATCAAGTTTCCATTTGGTATATGTCACATTTATAGACAAAACCTTTTCCCTTATTTGAATTAGACTCTAAAACTAACATGCGAATTTATATCTAAAATCAATAAAAAATGACACAAGATAGATACTTTAAGGACATTAGATAAAACTATTACACTATAAAGAGATTAAAAACTTTTTTTTTTGGTAAACAAGGAAATTAAATCATGTTGGGGGGGGGGGGGGGAGAAAATGCTATTTAGTTGTATGCCTTGTGGGTCCTACGTTAAGATGCAAAGTGTCTTTGGCATTTTGCAAACAACTACCTCCCCCCTATACAAGGATAGAAACCTCAAGTGGTCAGACATCTTATGTGGTACAATTGGACAATGTTCTATTACACAAATTATTACATTGAATACGCTATTCATTCGTCTTAATAATTATAGCATAATTTGTTATGATGGATAGAAAATTTATTAGAAATACCTATCTTCTATTAAGAATGTGAAGATTATTGACATGGATGGCTATTTAGTTTTTTTTTCCAAGGGCTAAGGTGACATGAGCGGATAGAAGAGAGGTTTAAGAGAAAAACAACAAAGGGAGAAATGACACACTAGGTATTTTAGGTTCATTGTTTGATTATTTGGAAATTAGTAGTTATTTTCAATTTGGTATATCATAATTGTAAAAGATACTTTAAATCAAGGAAAAATGCCTTTTTTCTATTAAGAATGTGAAGACTATCGCCATGGATGCAAATTTTTTCCCCCTTGTAATGGTTAGTGTGACATGAGTCAACAAAATAGAGGTTTCAAGGGAAAAACAACCAAGGGAGAAAAGAGGACGGTTCGGTATATTAAATTCATTGTCTCACTATTAGAAATTAGTAATTAATTTAAATTCTATATATCATGATTGTAGAAGATATTTTAAATTTACAATTTTTGAAAATTTTTTCTTTAAATTCTATAGGTCAAAAGTTTTCTTCTGATCGAGAAGAGTCACGATTCACTATTCATTGAAGTAGAGGTTTGTGCTCATCTCATATCCCTTTATCATACATTTAACAAGTGACCCATTTATAAACAATGATAACCTCTGCTTTGATGGGAGAGACCTTGGCAATTAAAGAAGGAATTTCCTTTGCCACTCAGCAGGGATTTCTGCATTGTGAGGTGGAGTCAGATTGCCTTCAGCTAATCAATCTCCTCATTGACCCATAGAATATCTCGCCCTTGAAATTCAGCAGATAGTTGAAGAGATATAGTTTCTCTCAAGGGATTTCACAGTTATCACTTTTCGTCACACTAGTAGGGATGCTAATAGAGTAGCTCATTCCCTAGCATAACATGCTCTGTCCTTAGCAGACAGGACAATTTGACAGTTATCTGAATATTGGCTCCTTGATATTTGTAATCAAGATGCCTTGTGTAACCCCTGCTCCTCTATCCAATGAATGTCTGAATTACCAAAAAAAAAAAAAAAAAATAAAAAATAATGTGAACCGAAAAATGCATGAGAACCCTCCTTGTAAATATGGAGTTGGGGATCGCCTCTCCATCAAGAGGTTAAAAAAAATGACGTGAAACCCACACTTGAATAATAATTATAAAAAAATTAGAGGTAAAATCTACACTTGAATAATAACTATAAACCCATCCACCCATTTTTCTGGTAAAAAAGCACCGCAGAGCTTGTACCGCTTGTCTGCTTCTCACAGGAAGTGATTCGGACTAATAAAATATGCGGTGAAGAGGATATTTTGAAAATCATGTCCGGTGTCGTTTCAACCCCACGGCCCCACCAGGTGATAAGGCTCTGTTTGGCTGGAGAGAAAGAAAACATTGGAGAGTGAAAGAGATAAGCTCTTACAAATAGCGGTTTCGCGGACTCTGCAAAGCGTCTTCCCTGCGCGGGAATTACTTCTCCAGCGAGAATGGATGGAAGTACTCTCTCCCGCGTTTATTCCCGCTTCTCCATTTCAAATTTCTCACCATGCGAGAAATCTCAGTCGCAGCCTGCGAAGTTCCCATTGTCGAACAGTTTATTTTCACATCAACTAATTAATCATGGACAAAGGTGTAACGATTCTTTAAGAATTTTAAATTCTGCTAAAAGGAACAGAAACTCCGATTCAGAGACTTCTCGTCATCGAGCAGGTAAGCCTATTCCATCATCCTCTCTCCAGTGGAGCATTTCTGATTTTCTCTTGGTTCAGTTTGTTTTCTTGTTGTTAGTAGTTTGTTTCTTCACGTTAATGTGATTGTGAAAATGATAAACGATCAACGAAGAAGACGAAATTGGGTTGAGCGGAGGATTTATAAGTAGTACTAACATGAATTCTCTACTGATGATGCTGGTGATCCTCTTTCCCCTATTGTAAGGGTTTCTAAGGTTTTAATTTATAGTTGTCCTGATTGCAGCTGACAAGACTCGGAATTTGAATCTCGAGGTTTCACCCCATAGAGCTGGTAAAGTCAATTTTTATTCTTGGAGTTGTTTTTCATCTTTATATATATATTTTTTTTGGGGGGGGGGGGGGAGGCGCTTAGATTTGATGCTTCGGTCCATTAATTTGTTCGAGCATTTAGTCATGTGGGTTATTGGGGTTGTTTAATGAGCCTGCCGTTTCAAACGTCTGAGCTTGTCTCTGGCTTCTTTAATATTTTCTTTCAACAGATATTGGATTTTGACATTTGATTTGATTTGATTTGTCCTAATCTGTTATTCCTTCACTCCTCATTTTTTGCCTTTCCTGCATGTATAATAGTGTCTGCAGTGAGATTGATGAGGATAGAGTTTGGCGGTGCTTTTGCTGACCTTCTGAATGAGAAAGGAAAGGGTTCTGCAGAAAATGAGATGGCATACATTGAAAGGACCCTTGGATTTCGCACCCGGGACTTGGATGATAGAGATCTTAGATTGGTAATACTCTTCAAAGAACAACTAATTTTGACATCCAAAAGTTAGTGTTATTTCGAATTCCTTTTCAAAGGCAGTAAAATGCATGTTTGGGTAAGCTTCTCACAGGGCTTCTAAGATCCAGCTTCTAGAATTTGTGTGGAATTAATAATGTTTGGCTAGCCAAAATTTAGCATTTGAGATTTACTGCATAAACTTGAGAATGCATGAGAATCACAATGTGTTTTAAAGTTGAGAAGGTGGCTTCTGGAACTTCAAAAGCAGAAGAGCTTATCTAGATATGTAGTGAGTTGGAAAAGGGAAAATTGATCAAGATTAGTGATCTGAATATTTCTCTTGGCCATATATGGCTTCTTTTTGTAAGTTCCTTCCATTGAGTATGGAGGTTGAAGGTTAGCATTCATGAAAAGAATTTCTATTCTTCTTTTCTAGGTCTGATTCTTACTCCTCTATATCTTAGGTGACAGAGGTCGTCGGAGGTACTATTCGTTGGAAACGGTATCTGGATCATCTGATAATGTCACTATGCTATGACGAGAAAGTATTTGGAGGAATGGAACCTCTTCTCCTGCAGGTCAACTTGCTCTATTCAGTATTCACTAAAGTTTTATAAGGTGACAATATTCACATCTAAGTCACTTAGATCACTGAATGTATGTAAATCTTTAAAAATTGAACATTTGGTTTGCTTCTTTTTGAGTGTTAATAATTTCCCATATCATTATGTGGCTGGGTAATCTATTTCCTATCAAATGTAAATGGAAGAACCTGAATTTAAAAATAGTCTTGTTGGTTTAAAGTTATCTTAGAAATTATTCAGATGTTGGAATTTTAATTGTCATAATTCAATTTCTTATACCTAAATATTTGTCTTCATGTGTTTAGATCCTACGAATTGGTTGCTATGAGATTGACAAGTTGGGTATACCCTCGTATGCTTCCGTGGATGAGGTAAGGTGTTTGTTTCCCTGAGATTACATGCTTACTATTCTAATAGACCATAATGGGGGGGGGGGGAGTCTTGCTTCAAAGTCCCAATATGACTTTGTATGGCATATTGGCATGTACAAACTATAGAGGTTTTTTTTTTCTTCCTGGGGGATGAATAGAGAATTCATTGACCAAAGGAGAGAAAGAGGGGGGGGGGGGGGGGGAATACAAGGAATGAATCAAAGAGCAGTGCCCTAACGAAGCCAACAAGGCTCTAAGCAAGAGGCAAAACAAAAAATAGGGAACTAGGCATTAAAGTCCTGGACCAAGAGCCAAGACGAAGTTGTGCTAATTTTTCCTATTGTTCTTCTTATAAAGACTTGATCTCAACAATGAAGTCTTCGTCAAGGTGGTGATTAGTAAACAGTTGCTTCTCCTACGACCCCAAAGTGGAGGAGTAGGGGTATCTGTGCAAACTATGAAGTTTATGTGCGACCCCGAAGTGGAGGAGAAGGGGTATCTGTGCAAACTATTAAGTTTATGTGCTTTGTACATTTGACTTCCTTGTTGAGGCTTTATGGATGATTTTTACATATTATCTTGCTGGAGTTTGCTGCTTCACCGCTGATCAGCCCAGTATGTTTATCATAATAATTCTTTGTCATTTTCTATTGAGGAAACAAAAAGACCAGATACCGTGGGTAAATGAGAGTAGATAAGTTCGTACAATATCCAGATTTCCCATAACTGCCCCAGAGATCCCTTGAGTAGGGAATAATTTAACCATAGGTTGGATTCTAGATGCATGACAAGTGTATATCACAAGCTGACCTTTGGTGAAGTCAGACATCTTGAATCCAATATTTGTTGTACTTTGTACATGATCAGTTATTCTGGTCTTAAGTTATATTTGAAATCTTTGCTGTGACTTCAATTTCCATATATTAATGATTTCTGTTTGGCACTTATCACTTTTTTCAGTGTGTTAGGATTGCGAAGATTGCTCTGAGGCCTGGTGCAGGTAATATGGTGAATGGAATTTTGCGGAAGTTGGCCTTGCTCAAGGTTTGTGTTTCAAGAAATGCTTTGCTGAACTAAGTGGTTACTTGTAACTGAGTTTCAATTGCTTAGCCTTTTCAATATCTTTTCTATTCAGGACAAGAATTTTCTTCCTCTGCCTAAAGTGGAAGGTGATGATCGTTCACGAGCACGTGCACTTGCCACTCTTTATTCCCATCCAGTTGTAAGTCTGTGATTACAATTGCTGACTGAAGGTGCTTAACTATTTTGGTCTATAGAAGGAGGATTTCAAAAGAAACTCGGGCATGAAATTCTCACTTGCTGAGGCAAAATAACTGATTTTCTGTACCTCTTAGGGTGGTTCTTGTAGAAGTTCTCATGTTATTTTCGAAGGGCTTTTGTGGACAGGAGTCTGTGTCAGAGACCATATGGTTACCTCATAGTAAACCTGTACCCCTAATGATTGCACACTGCATGTGCATAGGAAAATGGTACATGTGGTATTGGTGCAAGTATGTGTGCCTAAAAAATGGAAACAAAAGCCTAGGGGTGTATAGTTCCTAACTAGATCAGTGAGAAATAATTTGTTCAGCCTGAAACAAACAGAATGCTTACTGTTTTAACTTTGGTTTGGTTTTAGAAACTGGTAGAAGTGTACACCAACAAACCAAACAGCTATAAAGAACTGGAAAACAAGAAAATATTTTTTCTTCCATATATATAAATATATATTTAAATTAATAAATGAGAAAATAAATGGAAAACCAAACCAAACTGGCCTGAAACCAATACTGGACCCATATGTACACATTAAGGAAAACTGAAACAAAATGGGATCGTACAGGACCGAACCGAACTGAAAATGAAATTACCTTCAGTACTGTGCAGAATTTGTTCAATCTGATTGAAACCAGAGTAATCTGGAGGAGTGAGTGAGTGAGTGACACCCCTACCAGAACCTATCCAGATTTAAACTAGGGCTGCAACTGGGCCGGGCTTTTGCAATCCCAAGCCCAGCCCTATATGTTTTAATCTGAGCCCATTCCCGCCCTGACCCTAGTTCAGGGCCAAGGATTATTGTCCCTGGCCCTAAGCCCTACAGGGCCAAGCCAAGCCCATTCCCGCCTCAATTGGCCCTAATTGGGCCGGGTCGGGATGGGTTGGCCCTGATTGGCCCTAATTGGCCCTAATTGGCCTTGGCCTTGACTCTGATTAGCCTTGATTGGCCCCTAATTGACCCTGGCCCTGATTGGCCCCTAATTGACCCTGGCCCTAATTGGCTCCGACCCTAATTAGCCTTGTCCCTAGCTGGCCCTAGCCTTAATTGGTCCTATCCTTGGACCTAAAATATCAAATGTAAATTCATAAAATAATAATAATAATAATAATAATAATAATAATAATAATAATAATAAAAGTATCATAAATAAACTAAAAATAAATTTTTCATAGAAATATAAGATGATTCAAGCTCATACAAAATGAAAATAGTCAATAAATTGATAGTGTTGTTTTAAACATAAATAAATTAATACTCCATAGTTCTATATTGATCTCTGGAAGTCTCTCATTGCTTTGATGATGGAAATTGAAAACATCTCCCATTACTTTGGTGATGGAAATTGAAAACCCTTCCCATTGATATCCTTATTAAAAAAAAAAAAAAAAAAAAAATCAAAACTTTGTTAACAAGTAAATCAACGATAATTTAGTATTGATATTTTTTTCGTAGTTAATGAAAATTATATTTTAGTTACAAACATTACTATATGTCCTTGATAAATTATTTTTCCCCCCTCTTGAAATATCACATTGGAGGCAAAAGAAAGATGTCAATATTCATGATGAGAAGTTGGGGTGTAGATTTGTTAGATATTAATTCTCTATGTATTAGCTTTTATTATTTATAATATATTATCTCGCCTTAGTCCAAAAAAAAAATCTATGATTTTTAACTAAAAATGAGTTAGTTCGAAAAAAAAAATTGTCTTAAAAATAATATAAAAAGTGAACCATAGTCTAATATGATCAAAATGACTGAAGGTCAAAGTCGAAACTTATAGTTATATCAATGTTAATGTGAAGATTAGGGTAAAAATCTAATACATGATTAGGGTCAAATTAACATTAAGACTAGAGCCAAAATTAGGGTCAGGATGGGCCAAAATAAGGTGGATGCTTCTTACTTTGGTAATGAAGATATAATTTATTTTTATTAATTTTTTACAAAACATGATCATGTTTTTAAAATTTGACACGTGTCAAATATTCACCCATGTGGATTATAATTAATTCCTCTCCATATGGGTGGAGGGTCCAGACTCAAATCAGGGCCAAAATCATGGGCCTAGATCAAGGCTAAGATTAGGGCCAATATCAAGGCCAAGATCAGGGCCAAGATTAGGGTCAGAATCAGGGCCAAAATTAGGGCCAAGATCACGGTCAAAATCAGGGACAAAATAAGGGCCAAAATCAGGGTCAAAATCAGGGCCAAAATCAGGGTCAAAATCAGGGCCAAAATCAAGGCCAATATCAGGGTCGAGATCAGGGTCAAAATCAAGGCCAAGATTAGGGTCGAGATCAGGGTCAAAATCAGGGCCAAAATCAGGGCCAAGATTAGGGCCAAAATCAGGGACGGGCCGGGATGGGTTGGGCGGGCTACAGAGTAATCCCAGCCCGCCCTTGGCCCTAGTTCAGGGCCAGAATATTTTGGCCCTAACCCGCCCTTAGGGCCAAAATCTTTAGCCCAAGCCCTATTCGGGCTTAGGGCGGGTCGGGCCGCCAGGGCCAAACTTGCACCCCTAATTTAAACCATCTCAGAACTAGTCAACCTGTAGCTGGACGAAAACCGAATGGCTCCATTCTCATTCTTTGGCTTTTCCAGTCTGTTGTTGGTCTGAGATGGCAAATATCAATCTGACCTGGATTTAATGTAGTTGGGGTATTTGGTTGAAATCATGTAGACTGTTGAAATGTTAAAATCATTGTAATGATGCTGAAATGTCGAAGTGTGGCTTTTTTCTTCTTCCTGCCTTATCTCCCTTTCGACAATTAAATTTTTTTTAGTAGAGCAGGTGAAGTTCCTTCAAAATGAAGAGGGCTGTCATTGCAAACCAATAAACTGTTGGACGGATTAACAAACTAGAATACCTCAAAAGTCATAATCACTCACTAACCGTTGCAAGAATCTGTAGATGAATGGTAAAAGATTGATAACTTCAAATTATAACAGTTGATGGGGCTGGTTTCACTGTTGAAGGTTGGTTCTATTGGGCTGAATGTGTGCTCAAATTTTCAAACTCATCCTGTGGTGGAATAAGAGAACAAACAGATTAAGATTTAAGACATAGAAGGTTAGGTGATCAGAAATAGAATTTAACAAAGAAAAATGCAACTCTCAATACAACAGTTTTATGCAGTCCAAAAATTGGATTGAAGGGAGCTAATAAGGATTGTAACAAGATATAGAAAGCTCCACAAATTGATGGTTTGATATTCCAAAATGGGTGGTTAGTTCAGGCTATGCCAATAGACAAAAAAACGGGGTGCTGTACGACATGGATATAAAAAACCCATGATTGTAAGTATGCTTGCTGGACTTAACGGAACCGTATTGACAGTCAAAGAACAAAAGAACAGAAGAAAAGATGGGAAGGAGAGACAGGGAAGGGCCTGTCACCCATGTTTCACATAACAAATAACTCTCTCACATAACTGAATAAAATAGCAGTCAATGGCAAAGCCAAAATTTCAACATCCAGAGAGATGGAGACAATCCCCCTTTCTTGTTTTTCTAATAAAATATTAGATCGAACTACAAAAGTTAGGTACCAAGAATTGGCATGGGCTACTGACAGGCTGAGAACGGAAGTCCAACATTACAAAGATTCTATTATAATGAAATAGAATCGACTTTTTAAAGCTGAAGATAGAAACCAGACAATGACATCAATAAGATGTTCCATTGAGTATTTTTTGGGGACCACAAATATCTTATAGATTTGATATTCTTGAAAGGCAGCTACTGAATTATTTGCCATGTAATGGTCAATGAGGGGTCCCACCAAATATAATAAAATTCTACAAATTCTCCTCCATGCTGTTGAAATTACCTTCTAATACTGCTTGTTGTTGGCCATTTTGGGGGCAGAATAAGGCTGGAACAGTGGGCTTAAAAACATGATCAACATACTTGCCCAACTATGTGCCTGAACAGTAACATGTTATGGCCCAACTGTGCGCCTGAACAGTTCCATGATCACTGTTCACGTGATAGAATGCATGAACAACGTCACGTGAACAGCAATGCATGAACAAAGTTTCTCCCTTGAACTACATCACATTTAGCTACAAGACACCAAACAAATGGGGAAGAATTTAAAGTTGCCAAAAAAGCCTACAGAAGTTGGCTCAGGTACCCAGTTATTAGACTTGAGTACGCTTTGTGCTTCAAGGTCTCAAGGAAGCAAATGCAACTGTTGCAGCGAGTCCCTTAGCCAGGTCTGTGCAGCGTGGCCAGAGTGGAGCAAATTGACTACTAGTTTAATTTCAGAAGGAAAATTTTCCCTTTCGCTTTAAATGACAAGACTTTGTAGCTAAGAACAGTGGATGAGCCTTGGCAAGTTGCACTATTGTAACCTTTAGGTTACAGGTTGAAACATGGAAAAAACCTCTCTGGTAAAGTGGGGGCTGCATACGTTTGCCACTTCCAGACTCTACAGTATCAGGAAAATTGACTACTAGTTTAATTTCAAATGGAAAAATTTCCCTTTCCCTTCAAATGACAAGACTTTGTAGCTAAGAACTGTGGATGAGCCTTGGCAAGTTGTACTATTGTAACCTTTAGGTTATAGGTTGAAACATGGAAAAAGCCTCTCTGGTAAAGTGGGGGCTGCATACGTTTGCCACTTCCAAACTCTACAGTATCAGGAGCCTCTTGCACTGTGACAATCTTTTTCATTGTATAACTAACTGAAAGTTTGAGAAGAGAATAAGGTGAAGAATGAATGAGAGAAGAAGATAAACTGGTGATTTTTTTGTGGAGGCTCTAATAGAACTTGTGAGCACTCCTCAAAATAACTTCACTATATATAGGTTGTTTTACAAGTTGAATCTATATGGGAAACAAAGTAGAACTAAAATAGGAGAGGATCTCCCAAGTTCGATTGATCTTGAACATCTAACTGCCGCCTCCTTTTCCTATCAACTCTCGATGGAACTTTCATTTCCCAAATTGCCCTTCCTAACACTCCCCCTCAAGCTGGAGCATATATATTACTCATGCTCAGCTTGTAACAAATATAGCTAATCCTTGCACTCCTTAAAGCTTTGGTAAACAAATCTGCAAGTTGTTCTCCAATCCTCATATGCCTGGGCAATATTATGCCTTGTTGTAACTTCTCCCGAACAAAGTGATAATCAACTTCAATATGCTTGGTACATTCATGAAAGACTGGATTGGATGCTATATGAATAGCAGCTTGATTATCACATTATAACTTCATTGGCGTGTCATCAACAAATCCTAACTCTCATAGAGTAATTATTTTATCCATACCATCTCACATGTGGCATGTGCCATAGCACGATACTCAGATTCTTCGCTTGACCTTGCTAACACAATTTGTTTCATGTTTTTTGGATGAATAAATAATATATAAAAGAACCGAACCAAAGAATACAAGGGGAGAGGGAGGGAGGGGGGGCAGCAAGCAAGGCGACTGTAGGGAGGAGCTAAGACTCTAGGAACTAACAATCAATTTATTCTTTGGAGAGTCCATAACTGGGGATGAGGGAAAGAAACTGAGCCTAGAAGAAACATCAAAATAGATGGCATTCTAAATCAAGACTCGAGATCGAAATTTGGAAGTCCATCTTCTTATGTTGCGCTCCCACCATAAATGTTGAATTGTAGCAACAAAGACGAGCTTATCTACTTGGTCGCAAATCGTGGAACCAGAGAACTTACTTAGGATCCAATTCCAATCTCGAGCAAAACCAAAAGAGCGTCTCGATCTAGGCCAAATAGAAGCAAGGGCTAAGTTCCAGATAGAGCGGGAAAATGGGTAGGTGAAGAAGCGATGATCAATGTCCTCAACACCATTCTAATAGAGGCTACAGATGGGGCTGGTAGGGATGTGGCGACTGATGAGGAAAGCTTGGGTTGGGAGGGCCAAGTTAAGGCCTCTCCAAAGGGTGAGAGAGTGGTGGGGGATGTGGCCTTTAAACCAAACAAGAGGGGACCAAGGGACATGGGGGGAAGGGGTGTTGAGGAGTTCCAGGCAGAGGCAGTTGTGAATTTTTTGGTATGGGAAGGGGTCCAAATGGTGATCGGTAGAAAAGGAAGACAGGGGGGAGGGAGTTCCAAATTTGTGTGAGACTCAGGTGGAGTAGCGGAGACCAAGAGCCATTAGTGATGAACAAGGGGAGGGGAATATCTTTTGGGATTCATGAGTTATATACAGCCCGGGGATCAAAGAGATGGAACAAAATACCCATCGGATGCTAGGGTCAAGCCAGAATGAAGTGGAGGACCCGAAGGAGATTTGGACCAAGATAGTAGAGAGGGCATGAGGCTGAAGGTGAGAAGCTTTTTCCAGATCTAGGAAGAAGTGGAGAGGGGGAGGGCGGTTTAGATAGAATCCGATTTGTTTCTTATTCTTTTATGATATGACTCAAGATTTCCTCCAACAAATGTATAATAGCTTGTAGTCAATCTTCTATATATAGGTGATCTAGCCTAGTTAGCAAGGTTTAAAGTATCGGTATCGAGTATCGTATCAGTCAAGTGATTTTAAGAGACGTATCGTCCTATATCGAGTATTGTGTCGCCCTGACTAATGTGTTTTAGTGTAATTCAATGGAGAGACGCATCGAGATGTATCGTATCGGTTGAGTCAAATATGGATACGTATTGGCTAGTATCGCATGGTATCGTGAGATACTTTAAACCTTGCCAGTTAGCATCACAAAATCCTTTAACATTCCTATAACCATGATTAGTGTAAAAAGTCCACGTGCTAGTGCTTTCTTGAGACACCCTAGAATTCAAATAACTACATCCCAATGTGTTATTCGTGGGGCAGACAAAAATTGACTCACAACACTGATAGGAAAGGCAATGTCAAGTTGAGTCATGGTCAAATAATTTAGTTTCCCTACAAGTCTTACTTCTCTATATCGTCAAGAATGGTTTCATCTTCTAGCATTAACTTCAAATTGGTTTCCATGGGAGTGTCTAGGGGTTTTGATCCCAACAATCCTATTTCAAAGAGTAAATCCAGTACATACTTCCGTTGAGACAATAAGATGCCTTTGTTGATTGGGCAACTTCAACTCTTAGAAAGTACTTTAACTTGCCCAAGTCTTTGGTCTAAAATTTCTTTTGTAAATAGGCCTTTTACCTATCAATTCCTGAAGTTTCATCTCCTGTAATGACAATATCATCAACCACACCAAAGATTTTGCTTGCATTAGGGTTTTTAAAGAATATAGAGTGATCACCCTCACAATTCTATTGCAACAGATGTGAATCATCCAAACCATTCTCAAGGTGACTGCTCGAGAGCTTATAATGATTTGCGGAGGCAACAATCACACCCTTCTCCCCCTAAGCAACCAAGCAACAAACCCAGGTTGGTTGCTTTATATACACTTCCCCATGCAAATCTCCATAGAGGAATGCATTCTTCACGTCCAACTGAAACAAGGGCAGGTAGCGGCAATGGAGATCAAAATGCGTATGGATGTAAGCTTGGCAACAGGCAAAAAAATATCTGCATAATCCACTCCATAAAGTTGAGCAGATCCCTTTGCAACGGGATGAGCTTTTAGGTGAGTTAAAGGACCATAAGGATTAACTTTCACACTAAAAATCCACTGACAACCAATAACAGTCTTTCTTGAGGGTAAAGGCACAAGGTCCCAAGTTTGATTGTTTTCTAAGGCCTATAATTCTTCTTTAATTGCGCTGGCCCACTCAGGATCAAACAAGGCTTCAAGAACATTCTTATGAATAGTACATGGAGCAGGAGAAAAACCAGGGGATAAAATAGAATAATAAAGAAAGTTAAAGATGGGATACTGAGCACAACGACGAGTACCTTTCTGAAGAGCAATGGGAATATCAAGTTCAGATGTAGTAAGAACGTCCTCAAGATCAGCAGACAAAGTCGGTATAGACGTAGAAACCGCTGCAGGGGGGGGAGCTAGTGGTTTTGGACGACGTATATACATTTTGGTGATGGCCGGTGGAGGTGAAGGTGAAGGAACTGTGCCTTGTGGAAAAACACTTCTTAAATAATACAAAGATCATCATTTAGGTCAATTAAGTTAATAGATTCAGTGGATAAAGGAGTTGACTCCAAAAATTATACTTTAGTAACAAAATATTTCCGTAATTCGAAAGAATAACAACGATATCCCTTTTGGGTCTAAGAGTACCTAACAAACATACACTTAAGAGCACGGGGATCAAGTTTAGAAATTCCAGGGCGATGACTACGAATGAAACATTCATAACGAAATACGCGGGGAGGCAAAACAAATAAGGGGAATGAAGGAAATAACAGAGGATGAGGAATGCCACCTTGTAATATAGATGAAGGCATCTTGTTAATAAGATAACAGGCAGTCTAAATAGCATCAACCTAAAAGGTTTTGAGGAACCTTTATCTCAAATAAGAGAGAACGGGTGACCTCTAGTAAGTGCTTATTATTATTATTTTTTCTTTCTGCAACCCTATTTTGTTAAGGAGTATCAATATAGGAGGATTGATGAAGAATTCCATTAGAAGCCATGAATTTACAAAAGGGATCAAAAAAATATTCTTTAGCATTATCACTACAAAAAGTATGAATAGGAACACCAAATTGAGCACAAATGTCAATGACAAAATTGTAAAATATGTCAAATGGGGTTCTGAACAATTTTTCAGTTCTGAACAATTTTGATTTTTCATTAAATAAAGCCCAATGACTCCTGAAAAGTCATCCACAAATGTAACAAAGTATTTGTAACTTGAAATAGAAGTAATAGGACAAGGTCTCCACACATCAGAATGAAGCAAAGAGAAAGGTTGGTCTGATTTTCTATTTATATGAGGGGGAAAACTCACACGATGAAGTTTTCTAAACTGACAAGACTCACAGTCTTGCCTAGAAAGAGAATGAAAATGTTTATCTACTAAGTTTAAGTTTTCCAAAGAGGGTGCCTAAGCCGGTAGTGTATTTGATGGGGGATGGAAATACTAGAACAAGCAGTGGAGGATATCTCCTCAGACAGATACAACCCCTTTGACATACGGCCATACCAAATGTCTTCTTTGTCGTAAGATTATGAAATAAACAATAGCTAGGAAAGAATGTCATAGAACAATTATTAGTGGAAGTCAATTTATGAATAAATAAAAAGTTAAAAGGTAAATTAGGAATGTAAAAAACTGTGGGTAGGGTAATGGTTGGAGTGAGTTGAACAATACCCATTTCTTTAACATTGGTATGGGAACCATCAACAAGTGTAACTTAAGAGGATAATGGATCAAAAGAGGAAAATATACCAATAGTCCTAGTCATAAAATCAGAAGCTCCTTAGTTAATGATCCAAGGGAAGATGTGGTCAAAAGGCAAGTGGTAGCGTTACCTATCTGAACAAGGGTGGTGGTAGTGGATTGTGGTTGAGTGGCCTGGAATTAAGTGAAATGAATATAATCTTCCTCAGTCATCTTTACAGTCTTACCCTCAGGTTGAACTTTAGTGGTTGTAAAGGTTGGTTTAGAGGTGGTGGCTACATTAGCAATGTGTGGGGGCTTCCCATAAAGCTTCCAACAATATCGTTGAATATGTCTTGAAAGATCACAATGATGACAAGTCTTAACTTGTCCTGTACTGTCAATAGAGTTGTGTGAACCCGAATTTTTCCCAAGATTATTTCCTTGAGTTCGTCTTGTACTCTGTTCACCAGGGGTCTGTCCTCCAGAAGTGCCGCCGCCAGAAACTGTTGCCAAAGCTGAATTTTCTGTAGAGTTAGTGGTACTCCCCTTGCAACTCGAAGAACTCTCGAAAAGGTGTCAGCTAAAGTGGGTACATGATCACTACCAAGGATTTGTGCTCTAACCTCCTCAATTATTCTAACCAAAATGCAACACATTCAAATACTCCCTTAATTCCTTCTCACTTTGCAAGTGAGTAACCAAATCAACAATATTATCAGCCAAGGAAGTAAACATTTGCCCAAGTATATAAGCATCAATAATTGCCCAAGTATCATAATCTTTAGGTACAGTCTTAGTCAAATGATCTATCTGTCCCCGTCCTGTAAGAACAACTCTAACTATAGCCATGGAAGTTTGAGACACCCTCCAATTTCTTCTCAGTCAACCGATGAGAGGATGAACACATAATTTCAGTCATGGTATTTTTACTTGAAGTTTCTCCCATATCCAAACACAATTAAGACCAAGACAAATTAGATTAATCTTAGAAATGAGAACTAGATTAGTCCCAGAAATCAGAATCAGATTAATCCCAGAAAAGGAACCAGATTGAACCAATCGAACCAAAAAAGACCAGCCCCAAAATAGACTGAACCAGCACCAGACTGAACCTGCAGGTTTAAACCGTCAAGCTAAGCCAAATAAACTGAAACACTCAACCCTATCCTTTCTTCTCCAAATTGAAGGGAACTTCTCTGCCAAGTTGCAGAGAACTCTCCACCAAAAAAAAGGGGAACTTCTGGCACAACTTTGGCAACAACAGCAATGCAAAATACTTCTGCCCCCTAGAGAAAAAAGAAGAAGGCACTAACCTCTATTGAGAGATTGCCAAGAGCGCCTCTTCGCCAACGATCGAACTCTGTATTCTTCAACCAAGAACTCGCATATAGTTGCAGTGTGAGATGCTGCTTCAAAATTTCAATTGAAAGATAAACAAGAGTGCAGTGTAAGCTGCTGCCCCTCTTAATTTTTGAATCTAACTCTCAAACCAGGTACGATCTCTTTCCTCTCTTTAGATTTCTTTCTACATGTAATTTTAGGATCGAAGGAAAGGGAAGACCTACAGCTCTGATACCATGAAAATTTGAGAAGAGAATGAGGTAAAGAATGAAGGAGAGAAGAAGATAAACTGGTGATTTTGCTGGAGGCTCTAATAGAACTTGTGAGCACTCCTCCAAAAAACTTCACTATATATAGGCTCTTTTACAAGTTGAATCTATATAGGAAACAAAGTAGAGCCAAAATAGGAGAGGATCTCCCAAGTTCGATTGGTTTTTCCTTTCCCAAATTGCCCTTCCTAACACTAACAATGTACAAATCCTTTATAAGAAAGTATAATGGTGAGATCAAAGCTGCTTGCACAAATATCAAATTGGGGGTTAATTGGAGTTGAAATTCGTTTCCATTAAGTTTTCTTCTGATCTGGTTGAGTGTTTGGTCCATGTATGTGAGAGCCAACAGCTTTTGGGTGCTCCCATGTGACCAAGGTTTTATGATTAGCTCCTGCAGAACTAAACTAGGAAAAAAGTGGGGAACATTTCTTCTGGATGGTTGGTTAGGTGAGAATGATTGGATTGGCATTTCTTTCTTCTTATACGTGAACAATGCTAGTTGACTGGACGCTCCAGATGAACTATTACATGGTTGATGCAACTAGGCTCCTTTTTATCCATTTTACTTGAAAAAGCAACCTGAGTCTTGAATGATGTCTTGTATTATAATGAGGTTAATACTCATTAACTGAAAAACAATCATTCTAGCTTGTTAGAAACCATGACAACAAGGTAAATTCCTTAAATCTGTGATACAAATTCTTATGTTATGATTCTATCTATATAGTGGATGGTCAGACGATGGACAAAGTTTCTTGGAGAAGAAGAAGCAGTGAGGCTGATGGTGTGGAATAACAGCGAACCGAGTTTCAGCCTCAGGTTTTAAAATCATGATGTTTCCTTTAGTCAATGCTATTAAACCATGCTTGATGAAATGGCTGATGTGCTGCCACCTTATTGATTCTATGTCAGGGCAAACAGGAGGAAAGGTTATAGAAGAGCCGAACTTGTGACGCAGCTTGATATGTTGAAGGTGCTGTGTGTTTGCTTTCCATATGAGCCTACAAAATCACGTGCATGCACGAAATTGGCTAAAGTTAGAATGACATGCTGCCTGTTATCAATTGCCTAGATCATTCATTTAGTGACTGGTTTTGAATCTGTCATATGGCTAAGTTGACTTGGGATGAGCCATATTGGGCCAGACTGATCACAGTTAGTTTGCTAATCCCTCCTCAAACTCAGCTGAAGTGGATATGATGTTCTTTGGAGTGCTCTCGCTTATTTTTGTGTTGATTTGACTTGGGATTGGTTATTGCTGACCCGTTACCCAAATCTCAGCCCTAAATCCTTGACCCAAGTCCCCTGCATTTATATATCCTTGAAATCTGAAGTTATGGGTGACGCTTCAAATTAAATTTAAATGTTGAGAGTCCCAATATTTGGTATGCTCTGTTATAGTTGTTCTTTGTCTATTGAGTTTGCTTTTATAATTTGAAATTTCAGGTTCCATATGAGACTTCTTTGCATCTGGATGATTTTGTCCGTCTAAAAACAGGCATGCAGGTAAGTTGTGCACTTAAGTCTCAAGGTTCCAATTTAGTTTCATTCCTTGACATGTCAGTTGTGTGGTTGTAAACATCATTAAATTTTTTTTCTTTTGACCCCTGTTATATTTGTAAGCAGTAGTCAAAGCTGTTATTGTTGTAGAAGGATGGGTGTTTGGAAATATTCAGTGGGGAATTATTGCAGCCCTGAGGATCCTATATTAGACATTTCAGCAGTTAGGAAAGTTTACAACTTATAATATGTTTGTGATCTCTGTATGAAATGAACTAATTTTCTAAAAAAATGATATATAAATAATGGCTTCCCCCCACCCCCCCCATCTCTTATGCACTTTAATGACCATCAGAAATCAGGCTGAACTTAGTTAATTCCTTTTCAAGAGCATACTTATGCATTCAAATGCTTTGGTTATTCAAAAGGAGATGATTTCCGTAAGTTGGGAATCAACCATAATCTTCTTATTATCTTATCTTTCTACTTAGTTGAATTTAGTCATTGTGAAATTAATTCAAAGTATATTGTAAAGGCTATGTGATTTGGCTGGTTGATTTTAAACCATCTTCAAGGTTTCTATGGGCCTGTAATGTTCTCTAATTCCTCAGGGTGTCATACAAGCTGGATTACTGAAAGAAGGTCTGTGTTCAGTTCAGGATGAGAGTGCAGGTCAGTCCTTCTTTCCAACATTGGTCAGGGCATGGTCTTTAGTGTAAAGACATAGCTGTCAGCTCTAACAGGACTTATCAAATAGGTAGCCCTTTCAATATTTGGTTCTATTTGGGATACTGATGTTGTATTTACGGGAGTTCTGCTATATGATTGGGTAATTGAGGTTGCATGAGTCAATATGAGTTCATGGAGGACATGATCAATGTAAGTCTGTGGTATTTATTGACTGCCTAGCCATATTTATGGTAATATGTAAGACATGTGATAGGATGCATTGGATATCCAACAAATATCTCTTCAGAATCTTTACTTGCAAAATGAGGCATCTGTAAAAATTTGCTGCTTAATTTTAAGAATTCATTTTACTCAGGTTATTTTAGTGGATATATGCCAAAGATATGAATTTGGCTGCAGTTTTATGCTTTCTGTGCACACAGATAATGAACCTCAGTATTTTTCGGTTATTTTGGTGGCACAATTTATTGTGATGCGTGTCTTGCTGACTGGATTCAATTATATTCTGTGTTTTGATTATATTGAATATGTACAATGTAAAGTTGGATTAGTGTCTTAATACTTTGTTGTAATCATTTGATATGACTTTTGGCTCCTTCTATGGTAAATGGTTTAAAATAGTCTATGATTATGTGGCTCTAGGTCTTGTTGTATCTGTTGTTGATCCACAACCTGGAGACACCATTGTTGACTGTTGTGCAGCACCAGGAGGCAAGACTCTTTTCATGGCATCAACTTTAGATGGCCAAGGTAATCATGAACGGTGATACCTCTGTTTCTTTCTTAATGCTTCGTTTTGCTTTCCGCAAGTATGACACGTATAAGTATTATATCATTCTTTAAGTTTGCTATTACTTAATAAGCAAAATGAGGGGGAAAATTATATTGTTCCATAATACCTGTGCGGCTGTGCATAAGTGCCTCTTCCAAATTAAACTATTTGATAAATCAATGTTGTTGGAGTCACTGGTGGTGAATATGAATATATGTGTTTGGCTGGACTACTGGAAAGTAATAACCCATCTGCAAAATTCGTACGCTGAAAAAGAGGCTTTGATTTTTTCGATACTAATGAATGCACTTCTTTGTCATTTGTGTGATTTACTTTCATGGACACTGGATCCTTAATGTTAGAAGAACTTGTTTGTTTTTGCTCTAATGGGAAGTATATGTTTTGATGGAAGTAATTTGAGCTTTTTTACTGTGCTTTAATGGATAATTTATGCTTTCATGGACACTGGATCCTTAATATCATATTCCTATTTGTTTCCTTCTCAATCATATGATGATGGCTTGCAGCAGTGTGGGTTCCACCCGTATTTTAGAAGACTATACGCTCATTATAGAAATATCTGTAGATTTAGTTGCTTATTCTGGTTGAATTTTGGAATTGTAGTTTTTGCTGATGCAATATGTCAGATTGAGATGTTGGTGCATTTGTTACATATGTATCCAATTTTTATTGCAATGAAGATGTCTACACTCGTCTATTTCCTTCAAAATTTCCCTTCTATTCCTGCTTGAATGACTAATCCACATCTGAGGTATAATTTGTTTTACCATTGGTTTTGGATCTTGATCTCTTGCAGTCTTCTTGATATCATTGATTGTGTCCTTGACTAATGCAATATAGCAGTTTGGAATAATTTCAGAGAATAATTATCAAATTGCAGGAATGGTATTTGCAATTGATATAAACAAAGGTCGGTTAAGAATTCTAAAAGAGACTGCCAAGTTGCATGAAGTTGATAGTGTCGTCACCACTATCCATTCTGATCTTCGTATCTTTGCTGTAAGTTTGCCACTCTGTGCCAAACGAGAAGGAAAGAATAATATGGGCCATTTAATGTCTCTTATATGCAGTTCTTTTTCTTTATAGGAAGAGAAACCATTAAAAGCTGACAAAGTATTGCTGGATGCTCCTTGTTCGGGCCTGGGGGTTCTTTCTAAGGTATTTCTTTCATGGGACCAACTGGTTGTGGCTTCACAAACATTACAGTATATACACAGATGCTTGCAGCTTTAAAGTGAGGTTAGACGTCTTTCTAAATATTTCTTTCATCATTGCCAATGTTCAAGAGAGCGGACTTGCGGTGGAATAGAAAATTTGAGGATATGGAGCAACTGAAGAACTTACAGGATGATCTACTCAATGCTGCTTCAGTGTGAGAATCCAAAATACACTTTTCCCTCCCTTAGCCTCAATGACTCAGTTCTTATGTTATGAGAACCTCAACCTGCATCTTATATTTCTTCACTTATTTTTAATATTGCGTATAGATGTAACTATTTTTTTTTGTCTTAAATCTTAATTGACCATGTAAACTGGCAGAGGAGGCATGTAAAAGATTGTCTTTGATGTTTTTGTTTTTTTTATTGAACCTGTTCGGGTAACCGTACAAGTGCTTGACTTTGTGATTATCTGCCATTGCATTCATAGGTTGGTAAAGCCTGGTGGAGTATTGGTTTATAGTACTTGTTCCATAGATCCTGACGAGAACGAGGAGCGAGTTAATGCATTTCTTCTTAAACATCCGGTAAAGCTTCTGATTGGGAATCTTTGAACTGTCTATATTTTCTGTCTCTCTGTTTTGTGTATCTAGAAGAGGGAAGATGATCCCAAGGGGATGTTTGAACTGATCATTTTCAGCTTGTAATTAAGACGGCAAGGACAAATATTAGAAACTGATGAGCCATCTCATTTACCTTGAAAATCCGTTCTGTACTTTTAAGACTGACATGCCCACAATGTTGCATTATGTGATGATAAAAGGGAAATCTGTTCATAATGTTGCTGAATTTTTTTTTTTTTTGGGGTGGGGTGGGGGGGGGGGGGTTAATACATAATGTTGCTGAATCTCCTACTGGATGCAGCTGTCTGAGTAGTCAGTATTATCTGGTCATGGCTAATGGCTTACAAAAGAAAATTTTGGGCTAAGAGATCTCAAAGGATTTCGGTGTTCTAGTTATTGTACCACTTTTTACCAGAAAAAGAAGTTAATGGTACCATTTAATGTTTTCTATTCTTTATTCTTTTGCAGGAATTCCACATAGATCCTGTTGATGGATATGTTCCATCAAAGTTTGTAACTGATAATGGCTTCTATTTCTCAAACCCTGTTAAACATTCTCTCGATGGATCCTTTGCAGCTCGTCTGATACGGTCCTTGTAGAGTAGCATGTAAGATTTAAGTGAAAACTGTCTGAACTTGGTTGGGTTTTACTTGTTCATTTTCAAGAATATGAGGTCAATGAATCCTTTGCAGAAGGCTTTTGTAGGTGATGCACAAAATGATCAAAGCTGTGATTGGACATCAACAAGATATACTTCGGCGTTTGGACCATGCTTGAGAAATGCTTCATGTCATTAGAAACAGAAAGATGGTATTTGACATGAAAAGAATTGATCTCAAAACTAGACAGCGCAGGTGAGGGCAGGTAAAGCAAGACTCTGTTACTGGATGACAAGCTCCATCTTCAAAGGGCATTGGATTGGGCATCAATTTCTAAAATTTCTGGTTTGTTGCGAGCGTATTGCATTCTTCTTTGGCTGGTTGCCTGCTACTGGGAATAGGGAGGCATGGTTTTTCTAGACCATCAAACTTTAATTTGTTGCTGATAATATTTTTCTCCTCCAAGGACGGTTAATTAGTCATTCTATCAACATTTCTCCCAAGTTATGCTTTGATTAGACGGTATAAGTGGTGAAATTGCAAATCAATGAGTGAATGTCTTGTGAACACTGCTAGAAGCTGCTATATTTAGCTATACTAGTGCTTAGTTTAAGAGATTATGTTGTCCATTTCATTGTAATTGTATAACTAATTGTTTTTTTCATGTTCCAAAGCTATTCTACTTTAAAATGAAGCCATTTCAGTACATGGTTATAAATGTCACATTGCAGTTCAAGTGGTGCTTAAATCTTTTGAAGATCTATTGTGACTTGAGTGTAGCTAGGGCTCAAACAGCTCAAAACCCATGTTTTGTGTGGTAAAGGTATTCATCAGCAACACCTTCCAGCCCAATGCATCGGCTTAAATCCTCTTTCTGTTTTCATACTTGATGGTTTTGAGTGTCAACACTGAAAGGGCTTGCTCAAGCCTAGATGAGCCTCACTGATGATGTGAGCTGCACCATGTCCGACAGTTCTGATGTTTGTGCCCGGCCTCACCAAGTTGTTCTAGCTTAACCCTGAAGGCAGATCAAAACAGGATTTCTCAGGTGGGCCTGACCTGACCCAACTCAGCTCTATTGTGGTATCCAGAATTCGTGAGGCTGATTGGTCAAAACCTAGTAGAAACATGTCACATTGGACCCTTAGGGTTTGGTAACCCTAAAGAAGAAAGGCTCATAAATTTTTTTTTTTTTCTGGAAAGAATAAGGAAAAAAATCTCACAGATGATGGCAATCGCATGATGAGAAAAGGTAGTTATTATCCAATGCCCTTATGTTTTGGCTGTGCTTCCCAAGGATCACATGCGACTTGTTTGTATTAAAATGGTGGACTGCCCTACCTCACATTTCTTGAATTCTTCTGATTGAGTTGTTAGGTTTGCTAGCCTTAATACAATCTGTTTGGTTAGCATTTAAATAAGAAGAGTTCGACATAACTAAACAGCTAGGTAAAAGTATTCTGGGTATCCTCATCTCTTGCTAGATCAATGTTAATGCTCAAAAGCAAGGTTTAATAACTTGCAATTAGCTACAAGCCTAAAAGATCCTATTTGAAACTGATATATTAATATGAAGTTGGTTACAATCTGTGATAAATACAATGATGAACATCTTTTCTTTTACAATAATTGACAAAGTCCTTCAACAACTCCACACATGTTTTCCGTGTGAAACATAATGGCCTGCTGGAGCAGGATCACATGCATAAGCCTTCCACCTTGCCTCTTCCTTCCTTCCCCCACCGAGGAATCAAAACATGCAATCCAGATATGGATCGGTCCCGCTCCGAATCGGTATTCAGTCTGGATCAGCACTGAAATCAGCATAAGACTTGATATCTAGGGTTAGAATGCACAAAGACTTCATATATCTAGGGTTATTCTGCAAGATACTGGATGAGCTAGATGGGACAATCTGATTTTGATTCTTGATACCATGTTCTCCTTACCTCACCCTGGGATTATCACTTTGAAGACTGAAGATACACTTGTATCAGTTCATCAAAGACTAGAAAATATTGAAACTGAGGGTCTGCTTTCAGGAATATCTCTAGCTCATCATGTAAATTAAAGGAATATAATTTCAGGAAGCAAGAAACATAAAGCCTCACATTGATGCATTGTTCATTGTGGTGGTGGAGGTCATTCTCAGAGCTTCAGTTTTCATCTCCTTGTCGTAGTCATGTCTTCACTGTTATCATGGCCTGATTCCGACAATTTGATCAGTGGGACTTCAACTATATATGTAGCATAGCTGGTGCATATGATGAGGTGCATGCACTTGATCAGGCCTCTGAAGCCTTACACTCCACTTGCCACTGTAGCTGTGGAAGCCCTAGTAGGGGCCTCAGCCTCATTCACAGGTATAAAGAAAAGAATAGGTCATATTACCTTCCATATATGACCAAAGGCAGAGCTACAGGTACTACTGTAACCACTGTCACAAAGGTCCACCACCTCCTGTTCTGAAAAATAACAACCACAATGCTCCATAGATAGTGATAATAATTGGGAGTAGGGATTAAGACAAAAAGAGCGATTACTTAACTTAAAAGGAAAAAAGCCCAGGATTTAATCTCACTATTCTAGATATTTTGTGCTATAAACGCCCTGGTACACACCTCAGACACTTGAGCTGTGTTTGGTGCAATAGATTCAGAGACTAGAATGCATTTGATACCCATTTCTCCACTAGTTTTCTGCTACAGAATGTGTTCTAGACCTCGATTAATCTATTCCAGCAATGGATGAACCTGAAAATGATGCAGGAGAGAGAGAGAGGGACAACGATGACAGAAGAAGAGAGAGCACACCCCAGCAATAGCCAAGACTTTCTTTGGCCCATGATGGGTTGTGCTCTCTTTCTTCTGTCAACATTTATATTCTACTCTCAAACTTTCCTTCCACACCTCTGCTGTGTAAGCATACATGTACATGAACTCCCCTGCAAACAGAACTGATCATATCTGATGATGACAAACATATATAACATACAAGGGCTATGCATGCATGGACATCTAAAACTAATTAAAGATCAGGTGACCATGGCTGCAGGGCAATAACAAGATGATGCATGTGCTTCGGAATCTGCATGCTTGGATGTGCAATGTGCTCTATGTATATTATACATGCACGTATCTGTGCGAGAGAAAAAGCTTGCTTCTGGGTTATCACTTTTATCCACGAAATCCCCTTCATGTCGAAGGCTAAACATGATCAGTAATCAAAAAAGAGTCACAGAGAGAGAGAGAGAGAGAGAGAGAGAGAGAGAGAGAGAGAGAGAGAGAGAGAGAGAGAGAGAGAGAGAGAGACGTATCAGCTAACAATTCTATGCTGTACCTGTTAGGAGAAACGCAAGGTTCTTATTTATAGGTCTCTGGGACTATGAATGACCGGCAAAAGGTGGACTAGTATGACCGGAAAAGATGGTTGAAGTGGGCAATGAGAGAGAGAGAGATTGGTTGATGGACAATTCCGAAAACAAATGAGAGAGAGAGAGAGAGAGAGAATCTACTAAAATGAGCTAATTTGCTTGTCATGGCATTAAATGAGATGTAGGGCAGGCAAAAATAAAAAACAAATGTAGTTAATAACGTTTTCAATAAGGGACGCTAAAATTAGTGATTAACGTGTACTGTAACTGGCCCATGCACTTAAAACAGCTCTCTTTTTGACAATTTTTTTCATTTTTGGCACCTTCAGAATTCAGATTACTGACAAGGAATACAAAATCGCTTTCACCTTACCCTTCTACTCTTCTTTGACCATCATATCTTCTAATAATCTATATTCAATGTCTATCTAAGAATTCTAATAATCTATATATATTCAGTGTCTATCTAATATCTTCTTTGCTGACCATGTAGAGAGTTCTTGAAGACTCAGGAATCTTTTACTCGTCAAGACAGAGATTGTACTCTTTTTACATTTCTTCACCATATGTTAGGTCGAGGAAAAACCCATCTCTAGATGTTAACAAAGTGAATAATGGGTGGGACCTCAAGTGAGCCACCTCTTAATGTTCCCACCTCTTAATGTTTGATAGAAAGGTGTGAGAGGAGTGTAGAACTTTATTTTGACGGCTGGATAGAAAACTCGGATTCATTCCAGGAGTCTGAATCATCTCCCCATAGGAGGAACACATACTACTTTCGTGATGCTTTTCTACCACACAATAGGGGGGTCTATATTTGAATATTGATTAACTAAAACAAAGATAGAAACTCCAATGGGTCTTACATTGACCTCATTTCTATTGTATGATAAAGAAGCGTAAGAAAGAAAGATGGGCTAGATTCTAATTTACATGGTGATCAGTGGAATCCAAGAGTTCTCACTCTTCATCAAAGAGAATCTCTATTGAGTATCGATTTAAGAGTCCATTAATATCTTCTTTGCTAATTATGTAGAGAGTTCTTGGGTGATCAGAAGAATCTGAGATTTCTGATTCTTCATCCATCTCTGTGAGGTGGTGGTGATCAGTGACATGTGAAGAACAGAAGAACGTGGATACATGGGACCTGGGTGACTAGGAACCTAGTGTTTAGCAATAACTATAGAAAGAGACGACCACCCCATTAGCACTACAGTGATTACCAAAAACTGCTTCAAAAGCCCTTTCTCCGATTTCTGTTTCTCTCTCTTTTTCTTTCCATTAATAAAGATTGCATATGCCCTTGCTGTCCATGTGGAACCCATAAATGAAATACGGGTAGCTGCACAAGGTAGTATAGTCTATAGCAACATAGGCAGGAGATTGCTTGGCTAGGTTAAATAGCACAGTTATGATCCAAGCCTGCCTGGGAGCAACTTAGAACTGGAAGAAAGTGATTGATTTAAATAGACCTTTCATGCCCAACTGTGAAAAGATAATATTGGTGGATGTGCTTCCAAACATGATGGTGATAGCCTTTTATATAAAGAGATAAGTAAGACCTAGAAATTTTTTGTTCGAAACTCTATCTATCCACACCTCCTTCCACCCATTTCATTCCTCTATAGCTTATCAGCCCTAGTTACTTGTGACAAGATTGATGGTAACTATAGGGGTGTAAAAAAAAAGAAAGATAATTGTGTGGTTATCATAAAGTCACTAGTCCCTACATTGTATAATAATTTCAAAACTCTAATGTATCCAAAACAAAACCCTCCATTCACATTTAAGATCTCCCACCATTCATGGAGTGTGATGCCCATATCCTATGGATATATAACAGATTTGCTATGGTGATTAAATATCATTGAAGAGAATCCGTGATTTGAATGAATAAATAACGTGTTGGGATTGAAAGACATTAATGATTTCTTAGTGGGTTTGATTGGCAAGAGATGAACAGAAATGACATGAAAAGAAGAAAAAAAAAAGACTTTTTCCAAGTTATGACAATGAGATGAAGTGAATCTAACAATTTTTTGAATGCTTTGCTAGACTACCTTAGGTTGGATTTAGATCACATCAAACTTTTTTCAAACTAAGATGACGAAATTTGGTGCGTTGAGAAAGGTGTCCTTAATCTTTTATCAAACCTAACAAAAAAAAGCTTGAACTCTCTAAAACTAATTCTTAACATTGCAAGGAATATGTCGGCAGGTTAAGTGGTTATCAAAAGAAAAGAAAAAAATGTCACCAGGTTAAGTTTTTGTCAAAATGATTTGCACATATGGCACGCCAATCTCTAACAGGTCCTTGACAAATGTAAAACTTTTTCCAATCCATGTACATGTCCATAGATTAGTGAAGTTTATTTTATCTAACGAAGAAAAAGAAAAGAAGAGAAAAAAAATGAAATAACTCAAAAAAAATGTCACACTGTTTGATTAAGCATAACTGTCTGATAACTAAGAACTGAATTTTTTTTTTCCAGTGATCGAGTGCCCAATAAATTATAGAATTCAACCCAGTGTGACATTCTATATTTGACTATTGCATGGTATTTGATTGTTAATTAACAAGAAAAAAGGGAAAATTTCTATATTTGATTTGCTTAAACAATTTCGAGCCACTCCAAGCTGTAGACACGTCTCTGGATAATTCAAAGAAGAATCTCTATGTTCAATAAGACTAACAATTTCAAGCACAACTGCTCTCGCTGATAGGTTGAAGGTGATCCTTATCATTGTATGTTTTGATAATAATCATCTCATCATTATCATACAGGAAAAGAAAATCTTTTTGTGATACGGTTCGAGTTGTCAGTATCAGATTGACCACTTCGCTATGGATGGAGACTGATCAACACCGACCTTTATCCCATATCCGTGGATTTGTGAAGTTAAGGATGAAAGAGTATCTGGGTTTTGGAGAAAACTGTGTAAATCAGTCTGAAGTGGATTGATGCTATGAAGACTGTGGATTGATGCTATGAAGACTGATTCTTGAATCCTTCAAATACGCCACCTCAGATGTATATCAGCTTCCTGGCTAGATGAGGGTCTAATAGAGATTTTTCCTGTTCACTCGCTGGGGCTGTTCGCACAGGAGACGCAATACTTGAACAGAAGCAAGAAAGAGAAGAGGAGAAATGTTAAAGATCATGATGAGGGACAAGTGTTAGGTGACTTAGTGAGGTCAGGCATAACCAGATTTGCTATTAATTGGATAACACTGCAGAGCTTTGAGAGTAGAAAAGACTGGCCTTAAGAGCAATGGTATACTTGGGAGGGTTCTTCATTTGTAGGAGGAAGGAGAGCATAGTTGACCATACTCGATAAGACTTTCTGGCATAATATGAAGATAGTGGTGAAGAGGCTTGAGCCTGTGTTGCATGTGTTGAGGATGGTAGATCAACAGAGAAGACCTACTCTACCACACATATTTGCTGTAGTTGAGAGAATGAAGCAGCAAGTTGCTCAGGTCCACTAACACGGCAACAAGAAAGTCTTGGAAATCATCCAAATTAGATGGCAGTTTATATTGCAGCATAATGTTAGTGAGTTGTTAAGTCTAATATTCAATTTAATTTTCATTATGTTATTACACTATTAAGCATTAAATATTCCCTTTTATGACATACTTTTTCTTACATTTCATACTATTTAAATTCCAAGTACCATTACAAGGACAATCTTGGGATGAGGCAAGATTTAATGGACGTCGTCTAAACTGTAGTGGAGAAGTTGGAACCGGATCCATCTAAACAGGTAATCCTCCTTATAGAGATGAGATAGTGATTTGATATTCACAATTCATAGTTTTATATTAAGTTATTAACCTAGTAACTAGCTATGGTTTTTTTTCTTCTTTAAATAGTAGATAAAGGCATTTAAGGATGCCACTGGGAGCTTCACTTGGAGTCTATGTTTGCAGTTGAGTGGTTGCAATTTGGACGTGACTCACCCCACTTGAGTGCAATTGCAAGCAAAGTGCTTTCACAGACATGTTCTGACACTGGTTGTGAGCGAAAATATTAGAGCACCTTTAGCCTCATTCACTCAAAGAGGCACAACTGATTGGGTGTGAGGCGTCTAAAGGACCTTGTCTACATACATTATAATATGAGACTGACGGAGGATCATATTAGACAAGGGATGGACAGAGAGAGTAACAATATCGAGTTGGCCGACATATTTGAGATGGATGATGATGATAACCCAATAGTTGACTAGATCAGGGACAATGGAGAGCCATTGTTGGATGAGGAGGGAGGTTGTCCCAGTAGACAGATTGCAGATGAGATGGGGGTTGATGTGGATGACTTCATGGCCTAAGAGGGGAGTGCACATGCAGGCTTGCCTATCCCTTCGTGCCACACTCTAGTGCATCCACTCAGAGTGAGGATTTGATTGTCTAGCCCTACACTGAGGATGATGTGACTCAAGCCTCTGGCGATGACGACGATGGTGATGATGATGACGATGACGATGATGATGATGAGAGAGGGGATGAGGACGGTGTTGGACCTCATGATTAGGATTTGATCTTAGGGACAGACCACCACTACCATCACGACCACCAGCACTAGCAGTATGTGAGAGTTAGGGAGGAGGACGAGCACTGAGATTCACAGGCAAGAGTCAGTTCACCCACGCGACATAGGACTCAGACCATACTGGAGCTGCATCTTAAGGTCAAAATGTTTCCTCTACATATTTGAGGAAGGGGAAGGGGAGACAACACGACTATCGCACAGAGGACACACCATCATATGGGTCCTACCGTCTAGCTGATGCCGAGAGCTTGGTGGGATCTATGAGATTGATGAGCATAGATGATTCCAGAAACTTCTCCACCTCCAAAAGATCCAGATGGCATAGGCCTGCAGAGTCCTCATATGATATTGTTGTGGAGAGTATTGGTTCTGCTAGTCGACTTATGGAGCTTATGGTTATGGACCATATGGAGCTTATGGTTATGGACCATATGGTGTCCCTCATGGCTATCAGATTTAGGGTCAGCCACTAGTGGAGCCTTATGGTTATGGAGCTTATGGATCTTATGGTATCCCTCCCATTGTCACCTATCAGAGTCAGCCACTGGAACTTTATTGTCCATATGGACCTTATGCTGACAACTAGGGTGCTCCTTCATTTGTTGAGCAGATTTTCCACACTCTACACCACAACCACCACTAGCCTTTCCATATGCAGTTGACCTAGTTCCTTATTCGGAGATTCACAACTTCCCGCCATTAGGAAATCTTAGGCATGTGGATGAGGCCACGTATAGCATTGCAGTTGCCGGACTACGCTGACAACTATATGGGGAAAACATTATGGGACTTGTATTGTCATTTGTATGGGGTGTAGATGGAAGAGGGAGACATGGAATAGAGTAGATTTGTAATTGGTAACATTCTCGCTTCTTCTCACATGTAGCATATACTTGGATGTTACATTTTAAATGGTTTTTTTTTTGATAAACTAGTAGTTCTACAGTGTTTATTATGCTTGAAATAGGTAGTATGAAAGAATCCAAATCATTTTGAGTCCATATCAGGCCCAAAATTGAAGTGTTCCAAATTCCAAAAAAATAATGTCCAGTTTCGACCGAAACATAGAAATTTCGGCCTTTTGCAAGGTTGAAATTCCTGTTTCGGTTGAATTTTGTTCCTTGCATGGATCCTCAGTTGAAGTTAAGACGTGATGATGGTGACTTGTTGGATGATGTCCATCGTTACAAGAGTCTTATTTGGAAACTTATTTATCTTATTGTTACTCATCATGATATTTCTTATTATATTGGTGTGTTGAGTCAGTTTATGCAGTCTCCTAGAAAGGCCCATTGGGACGCAACGATGAGAGTATTTCGATACCTCAAGAGTGCGCCTAGAAAAGGGTTCATCTGTCGACCAAATTGAAGTATGACTTGGTTGCCTTTTCTGATGCAGATTGGGATGGATACGTCATAGATTGCAGGTCAACTACATGTTGTTGTGCTTTTCTTGGTGGAAATCTTGTGACTTGGAAGAGTAAGAAACAATCCACCATTGCCGATCTAGTGCTTGAAGCTGAGTATAGGGCTATGGCCCACACCGTTGTTGAATTGATGTGGCTTGTTCGTTGTTAGAGGAAATGGGATTTCCAGTTTCTGCCCCTATGAAAATGTTTTGTGATGATCAGGTAGTCACTTACATTGCTAGTAATCTAGTGTTCCATGAGAGGACGAAATATATAGAGGTAGACTGTCACTTTTTGCGTAATGCAGTCAAGAAGAAGCTTATAACGACTCCTTTGGTAAGCTCTATTGACCAACTAACTTATTTGTTCACCAAAGCTCTGCTCAGACCAAGTTTTCAATCTATCTATTGTAAGCTAGGCATGAGAGATTTGTATGCTTCATCTTGAGGCCGAAGTATACGCAAGTTTGGACTATTTTACTGTTCATGTGAAAGTATTATTCTAGTGATGCTACTCTACTTTCTATTTCTAATGTAGGAGTGTTGTTACATAAATTTTGGGAGTTTCTAGAAAGCATAGTTTTTATTTTGATGGTAGTTTATATTTTCAGAACTTTTTATTTTAGAAGCTAGAAAGTTGCTAAACTGTAATTTTTTGTTTTATTTTTCTTTTCTTTCTAAAGGACAGTTACTTGTCTCTCAAGTTGTATTAGATTCATTAGAAGTTATAAATAAAAGGGCTCAGTGTTTCTAGACTCTTTGGCTAGAATCACAAGCCTCTTCTATTGGTTCTTCATCTCTCTTTTCTCTTTTCTTTGTTCAAGTTCAACTATTGTTTTGATTATTTAAATCTTGTTTTCTAACAAAAGGATAGAAAAATTTTGTTGGCATCTATACTTTCTCTTCATTTCTAAGCAGATTTTGACTCAATAACTTAAAAAGATCAAACAAGGATGGCTTTTCTGGTACCAGATGGAGGTTCACATTTTAATCTACTTTGGATCTTTTACAAGTTTCCTTGCCTGTTATTCTGTCACAAACTCAAATTCGTAGAAGGACAAGACACAAGTTGTGAAGGGCCAACATGACCAAATTGACTTGTGCCAATCCAGGCCAACCGAGATTAGCTTTTGTCTACTTTTCTGTAGAAGACTTGCAAGGACTTCGGCCAGCACGGATAGAATTCCTATTGTAACTAAAGTAACTCTTACATATACCTTCTCCAACTTTAATTCTCAATATCAAGCATGCAGTTTACTATTGAAAACTGGCAGATCACATAGAATATCCCATGGTTCAATTGGAAATAATGAGTATCTGATTGAACCTAATGAATTGAATCCCCCCCCCCCCTCCCATCAGCAGCCAAAGTTTAATTTCTTACCATGTCAGGAAATGGTTTTGCTTGAGCAACAAAGTGAAGTCTGTACAGTCTACCACTGGATAGTGAAGTCCATTGATTGCTGAAGTAAAATGTAAGGCTGATAAGTTTCCGAAAAAAGGGAGAACAGCAAGATTTGTCAAATTTGCAAGTTGTATTTCTTATTGTGGAGACATGCTCAAGTACGTAAGCAAGGAGAAACAAATCACTGAAGAAGGCACCTTTGACTTTAACAACAGAAAAAGGCCACATACAACACCTATACAAACACAATAAAGAATGAAAAAATACCAACAATTGAAAAAAATGTAAAATGAACATAAAAGACAAGGACAACCATCCCCTCAGGTCCAGTCTATGCGGTTCCTTGCTGCTGTGGCTTAAAGTTCAATTTTAGTCTCATTAGAAGATAGTAAAGACTGTATGTTTTTGCTTTCAACAACTGCTTACTTTCTTCTGGATGAACCTTGTCTGAGTCTGTACAAGAAGAAACATAGAGATCAAATTATTTGCAGAACTTTTTTTTCGGTTCCAACAGAAGAAAAATACAATCTTTAATCCAAGGTTCTTCGTTATCATGGTGTATTGTGGGGTTAGATTTTGCTTAAATTAAATGATTCCAGATGCAGAATCACTACTGTGAAATCATTAATTAAGATGGAAGCAGAGTTTCAGTACAAATGTGCTGAGGAAACTTTTTATTTTCAGGACAAACTACAAATTTTCAATTGGAAGATAATTTAATAAGTAGAATAACCAGTTTATCTGTATCACACAACCAGATAAAATCAAGTCATTTATTGTAAAGCAATGAAGTTTCCAATCTAGAAATGAAGTAATAGCTACTAAAATCCAGCATCTGCTGGATTAATTAACAAATTTCTGGAGCTTACCTCAGTTGATTATGATCTCTTTCAAAGGGCTAGGTGCCTTGCTTTCTTCAGACTCAGAAACAATGTCTTCAAGGCTTAATGGCAAGCTGCTGCATAAGAAAGTAATAATTGGTTTCGTCTTTGGAACAAGGGGAAGCTCTGCCTCACCATTAAGGATCTGGAAAACTCTTCTCATGGAAGGCCTCTCCTTGCAATTTGGGTTTGCACAACTCAGTCCCACAAGCAACAACCTCCTCATTTCCTCCACTTTAAACTCCCCATTCAACCTCTCGTCTGCTGCTTCAATGAGGTTATCTTTGGAGTGCAAAGCCCAAACCCAATCTACCAAATTAACCATCTTCTGGCTATTTACATCTTTCTCTATGGGCCTCCTCCCACAGGCCACTTCAAGCATAACCACACCGAAGCTGAAGACATCTGTCTTTTCAGTTGCTTTCCCGTATTGAAGATACTCAGGAGCGAGATATCCCATTGTCCCAGCTGTTAGACTTGAAACAGGGCTCTTGTCATGCTCCATAAGCCTTGCCAGGCCAAAATCTCCAAGCCTTGGATTGAAGTTTCCATCCAGTAATATATTGCTGGTCTTTATATCCCTGTGGATGACTTGCTGCTCACATTCCTGGTGCAAGTAAGCAAGAACAGATGCGATCCCCAATGCAATGTTGTATCTTTGGGGCCAATTTAGTGAGATACCCTCACCGGGTTCTTGATACAGGACGCTATCAAGGCTCCCATTAGGCATGAACTCATAGACTAACAATAACTCACCTTTCTCAGCACACCAACCCTGAAGCTGAACTAGATTCTTGTGCCTCAAACAAGCTATTATGGAAAGCTCTGCTTGGAATTCAGTTAGACCTTCATGACAACGTTTTGATCTCTTAACTGCGAAAATAGTTCCTGAACCAAGAAAAATAGCTTTGTACACAGTTCCAAATGCTCCATGGCCGAGGACTCGGCTGGAACTAAACCCTTTTGTAGCAGCTTTTATCTCTTTATAATTGAACTCTCTTGGACCCTTCAGAAGCTCCTTCTTGAAGCTACCATGTGTCCCAATGATGATGCATTTCCTAACAGTTATCCAGCTTAACACCATGGCAACTACAAAAAATAACGCAGTACCAGCCATTCCTAGGCCCAATCCAAGATTCTTTTGGGTTTTGTTGGTCGAATTAGAGACTGGAATTACAGGTATGCCAAAAGTTTTCGGGTGATCAGAGACATTCTGAGGCCCAGAATCTGGTTTCACAGGTTGGAACCCAAAAGTTTGGAAGGTCCACTCCCTGATCAGATGGAGCTCTGTGCTACCTTCAGTAGATGCTGAGAACCCTGCATACATCGTTTTTGTGAGATATTTAGATAGGTCTATTTCCACTGACAGGACTGGTTCCTCTGGTTTGGAACTTGAATAATTCATCCAGACATTCAACTTCTTCTGATCTTCTTTGTAATCAATCCACGCTGTGATCCAATTGCCACTCTTAAGATCAATACCAGTGGAATCTGCGGCCTGAATTGAATTTAGGCTGTTAATATCCAACCCAATGTGGTTGTCGCTTGGATCATTGAACTGAGGATCCAAACGGGTATCAAATTCCACAGCAACAAAGCTATTCTTTGTCAACTGGGAGGAATTAACAAGACCTAGAAACCCACCTGGGCTTCCGAGCGTCTGATTATCAGGGGAAAGGAAAAACGTTAACCCATCACCATATGAGCTTGGATTCACGTTGGTAATCGCAAAAGAGAACCTCGTGGAAAAAGAAGCTGAGTTGTTGGTCTCAGGATCCAAGAAGGAAATGGGTAAATTGCAGATTACGCTGCCGGAGCTGGATGAAGGGACATCAAGCTCTCGCGTAAGACCCACAACACCGTCCTTGAGGTAAGAATCGCCAAGGAGACTGAAATTCCGAATGCCAAAGGAAGAGAAATCGAAGCTTATATTCACGGCGGCGACAGTTGCTGGAACGGTCAAAATTTTGTAAGAGAAAACTAGAGAAAACAAAAGAGGAATAATTCTACTCGGCATTTTCTTTCTAACCATAGACATAGCTCAAGAACTCAGGGGAAGTAAGCATTATCTGAAACCACAAGTGATAAGAGGAGAAAACGATTTATTGCAGAGGTCACGGGATTTTACTTGGAATTTGGAGATATGGACAGAATTGAAAAAGAGAAGAAGACGACGGAGGAAGAGAATACAGTTAAAAGGTAATGCGTGAATCGTAGTGGGAATAGCGGTGAGAATCTTTGCTTAGGAGTTGGGACATGGGTTCTCAACGGTCGGAATGGGCGCGTTGAGTTGGGTGGTTTGAACTTTGAAAAGTTTTTTTTGGGGTTTGCAACGGTTAGTAAGAATGAAGATTTTTCAACTATTTTATTGCTTCTACCAAACAAGAATATTTTCACTTTGGGGCCCACAATAATTAAGTCTCATGTGCACCCACGTGTAGTACTATGGTGATGTAATCGACTTAGTGGAACGTGGTGGTGAGAGGGTACAGCCTAGCCCCTAGGCCAATATCGAAACAGCGGGTGTTGCTTGGGTCTTGTGCATTAAATATGCAGGACCATCAAGCCACACATTTTGAACCGTCGGATTGAAATTTCAATCGTCGCTCGACGATTGAAATTTAATGGTCGACATTCAATCTCGACCAAGATTTCGGATCTGACGGTCCGAAATCTTAGCTTGATGGTCATGCATATTTAATGCGCATGGCCCAAGCAATTTCCAGAAATAGCGAACCATGTCCAACACACTTTCCATCTACTTTTCATATTTGTGGTTTTATGTAGGATTCAGTGATTTGTTGTTTTATGTGGCATTCGGGTGGTTGGTACTGAGGTATCCGTGTCAGCTTGTGCACACATTCACTAGAGTTTATTCATTTCAGGTAGACTATGGATCCCAAAAAGAGGATACAACAGCCCATGAAACCATGGGAAGGATAAGGAATATGGCCACTCAGTCCTACAAGTAATGGTGAGTGCCTTCCAAGCTCGGATAAATGGGCAAGTTAGATGGAGAAAATTTCCACCACATCTTTGAATCTATCACTACTAGGGATAAAGTAAAGCAACGGAAGGATGTTGGCTGAATCGGCCGCACCCACCTTAAATCCAATTAAATCCTATTCAATACTATGTAAATTTGGTTAAATTAACACTATACATAGGTTTGAGTTTAATAATTAATTATATAAATTTAAATTTAATAATTATTTAACTAACTATCCCACTAACAACCCTAAGAGATTAGCTTAGTAATTGTTACACCAAAATTTGGCTTAGACCACTGAACCGGAACAAACCACTCCGCTGGATACATTTAGCTCTGATTTGGTTCAAGGAATCAGCTAGTAACATGTTAACTTGCACTTTCCGGGAAGTGACTTACCGTGGGGACTACCTTTAGGGTGTTGCCATGTGAAAATGCTAACATGACGGCATGAACACACAGTAGATATTTGAAATGTTACTTCTCGGTAAAGTTGGTAAGGTGATGGGTGACAACCTGTTTATAGCTGTAGGCGCATCAAAGCATTAAATTCAACATTTAATGTTATGCTCCAATACCTTAAGTACTTAATGTTTATCTTAGGGGGCGCAAACCCATCCAAATCTTCTTAGGAGTTGCTTCTTTACGATTAGTCTGGAGCATGAGAGAGAACATGTCACATCTAAGTCCACGTATGACAAGGTTACTGGCACATTTGGGAGAAGGTGTATCAACTCCATGATTTCTCCAGCAAGATTTGAGCCTTGATTTCTCCAACAAGATTGGTGACATTTCCCATCTAGGCCCCTCCATTCTAACAAATAGATCGGATGGTGAAGGTTTGTTCCCTTTCAGAAAGAGCCTAGAATTGGTCTATAAGGGCAACAAAAAAGAATCAGAAGGTAAGCCACGATTACTCTTGCATTTGGGAGAAGGTGTATCAAGTCCATAGAGACAGCCCACTTTTACCACTTGTCTTGTTTGCAGATAACTAGTTTGGATCATCTTCAAACCAATTCAAGAGTTGACAAATTTTGGAGCAACAGTAATCAAATACTAACACTACATAAATAGGTCAAGAGTTTAAATCTCATTGACCACTAACCTAACCTTAACGGGCGGGCCTGGCTTAGAAGAACCATAGCAGTGGGTTTGAATTGGGATACGGAATTTCTAAAACCCAGGTAAGAAAAATAAAAAAAAATTCTTTATTTGTTTTTTTCGAAAAATAGGATAAAGATTGAATTAGGTTTGGATTTAGGGTTCAAATCCATAGAGTAAGTTTGGGTTTAGACTGGCCCAACCCAACCCAACCCAACCCTCTCTATTGACACCCCTAGTACTAAAGAATTTTCCCTCTTCACCCATAGTATAGAAAACCTTTTTCCTTCATTGATGGTTAAAAAATTTCACCACTTTAGTTTCACTGACAATGGCTCATACTGTGCTCCTCTCTTTTGGAGGAAATCTCTCAGTGTCGAATGAGTTAAGAGAATGTAATATTCTAATCCAAATTGAAGAGTACTTATTGAATTTAGCCTAACCTTTGAATTAAAATATTTCATATGGTTGAATCTTATAATTCATTGAATAGTTCAGAGTATCCACATGAGCTATCTGTGGGTCCAAGAAGGATCGATGAGCTCTCAAATGCAGGAGACAGCTATGGAGTACTAATTTGCACCCATCATGGTACCTATATTAAGGGCTTCCATGGCCCAAGATGATTCAAAGTTCTGCAACAATATCATCTCACCTGCTTGTAGAATTCAAGCTCTGCACGGCAGCAGTGTGCAGAAAAATTAGATGTGGATGAGCCGACTTTTACTAGCCTGTCTAATCTACCTTGATAAGGAGTCTCAATAGTTAACATTCATCAATGATAGGAAGCAAAAAAGATTGAACAAGAAGTCCTGAATGCAAGGCAAAAATTGTGGGTTAATTGCATAATTTGAATGTCAGGATTTCAAACTTTTCAGTGAGGAAGAACTGAAGAAGATTACAGAGCCTTAAGAATTAGTGAAGGAGCTTCTGTGTATGTGAATCTAGGGCAGAAATTCAATGAAGGTAAATTTAGAGCTTCCTAGACCTCTGATGGAAACATACCTAGAACATACATATATACATCAAATGAAACTGAGTTGTATCAATTACAAAACTGTCAAAAGAGGAAGGTATCACCTTCTCCAACAACAATTCGGTAAACAGATAACCTTGGGATAGACGCCCATTTATACATGTCCCCCTACATGCACATGAAAAACAATTAGCTACTGACAATCAAATATGGTAACAATATAAGATTAAGATAAGAACATAAAAGGCTAGACTTGAAAATTGGTAAAATACATATAGTTAAATTGATCTTCCTGACTAATATAGTAGTTGTTTCTAGGAGTTTGGGCTTTGGGCCCTTCTTTTTTTTTTTTTTGGGGTATTAATTTCTTAGTGGATCTCCTAGCTAGGAAAGCACTCAGGGATTCGTACACCACCGAGTGGTCATGTTTCTCTAAGTGGTTATCAGAGCTCAGCTCAGCCATGTTTCTCTAAGTGGTTATCAGAGCCCAGCTCAGCCATGTCATTTGCACTGGATGAATAAATTTACTTTCTGCCAAAAAAATTAAAATAAAAAAACACTATGAAGCAGTAGTTAGAAGTTTACCCAAAAAAGCAATCAGTTGTTATTTTGTTTACTTTCTATTTTGAGATAATATCACTCAACTCCCCTCTTAGTTAATCACATAGCAATTGAATCCCCTCTTAGTTGGATAATATCATTTACCACCCCTCTTAGTTGGCGAAGTTATTAAACACTTCCCTTCTGTTAACTTTTTCAGTTAAGTTCTACTTTTACCATTAAATAAATTTTAAAACCCTAAATTAAAATTATATTTTAGTTAAAATCCTAAATGACCTGCAATTAATAATATCATTAAAACCTAAAATACCCTCAATGTAGTTAAACACTAAATTACCCTAAATTATTTTATTATTAAAATCGCAAAAAAAACCCTAGTGTTCCTTAATCTATACGATTCTTTTCATTAGAATTAAAAAAATCAATCAAAAAAATTGAACGTCTTCCTTAGGTTTCTTTTTTTCCCTAATGAAAGAAAGATATCTAAATAAAAGACATAGAGAGAGGTATTTTAGGGCGTAGGAATAAAATTAATTGAGATTAATTTAAGGTTTTAACTATTAAAGTAATTAAAGGTATTTGAGATTTTAACAATAATATTAATTAAAAGTAATTGAGTGTAATTTCGGGTTTTAAACTATCATATCTTTTTAATTAAAGGTAATTAGAGGTTTTAGAAAAATATTTAATGGTAAAACTAGAACTTAACGGAAAAAGTTAATAGAAGGGACGTATTGATATCTTTACTAGATAAGAGGGGAGATAAGCAATATCATCCAATTAAAAGAAGGTCCAAGTGCCATTTGTTCAACTAAGAGGGGAGGAAAGTAATATTTACCCTTCTATTTTTTTTTATTGTCCTTTTTATTAAATTTAGAAGATTCTATGCAGTATATAATTTTCCTTTCTATTGCAACTCAATTTAGAAATTTTCAAAAACTAAGACTTGATTTTACATTATAAACAAAGTACCAGGGGAGAGCCAAAAGATATATACACAAGCTCTCTCCCTCTTCTCTTCTTCTTCTCCTTCTTCTTCAGTCTTTTTCTTTGTTTTGAATTTCCTTTCAGTCCCTAGACTAATTACATGTACTGAAATTCTAACATGGTAACAGAGTAGATTTAATCAACCTAGTGACTGTTTCTTCTCTCTCAATCTTTTATCGTTGTTTTTCTTGAGTTTTTTTCTTCTACCTAGTGTGCAGCAACCTACTGTTGTTGTATCCATGTAACTAAGATCATCCTTTACCAACTTATGACATGATTTTTGTCTATCTAATATTGCTACTAAAGGCCCAGAGGACAAAGGTTGTTTTTGTCATTATTTGTTCAATTTGTGATCAACTAAAGGTATACAATCCAATGAAAATCTTCTTGCCATTATTTATTCAGTTCGTGATCTACTGAGATACAAGATCCAAGGAATTTTTTTTCACTATTCTGGGAATTGACTGTGTCCCTAGGAGGTCTTCCTCTTTGTTCGATGGAGTATGAATCTTATCCACAACCTACATCAACAGTTACTCTTTTGAGGGGGAAACTTCCTTTCCTGCAAATTGCTATTGTGAGGCCTTTTTATTTCTTTACCAATTATTACTGATCCCATCACTAGTGTTATTGCTACGATGTTTTGCATATACTTTTGTTATTGCCTCGTTTGAGTTGATGCTAGTGGTTCATAATTTTCTACTGTAATGATTGGAAGTTCTTGTACTTGGATTCATAAAGTAACATGGTTCCTTCAAGTACCCAAGTAGTTCCTCAGTTCAGACTTTGAGATATTGGCAATTTGTTGTCATTATTTATTCACGTGTAATGCTACACTTGAAGGGGAGATTGGAGCCTTTGTCTATATCTGCTCAAGTCTTTAAAGAGTATTATTTGTGAAGATTTTTTATCCTCATAAGGGCTAAGATGGTATTCTACAGTAACACCTATCTACTTGGTTGCCTTTTATCTACCTATTTGGTCCGTACTAACCCCATCCTACATTTTATCTACTACCTTGGCCTTAGTAACATATATTATCTTTTACCTACTTACTTGGTTTGCAGTAACCCATATTGTCATTTGTCTACTTAGTTGGATCATAGTAACCCTCTACTAGTCTACTGTCACTTGTCAACCTACTTAGCCTATAGTAAATCATATTGCCTTTTACCTACCTATTTGGTTTATAATAACCTTTATTGTCTTTTACCTACCAATACTTTTAACTACTACTTGCCATCTTGCGAAGAGCTGCTATGCAACTTTTAACTCAAATTTAATCTTCTTATGTGGAAATTCCTCCCCATTACTAGCATTATTTGGATAGTACCCTTGATGTAATTGTTGGTGTTATACTTATGGATATGGTTCATCTTCACCACTGCCTAGTATTCTTATTGTTGGATGGTTCATCTGACATGAATATTGTTTACTTAAGTTGTTTATCTCCTAAACGAAGTACTATTGGTGTCTATTATTGCCACATACGCTCAAGTGTAATGAAGCTCCTTGATAGGTTCTTGTTATTCCAAGCTGAAACCTTTGATATGTATACTCCAACTTGAGGGTGAATGTTAGAATATCACTTTCTATTTTAGTTACTTTCTATTTTTCTTATTACTTGGTTGACAAGTAATCTCCCTAGACAATATCCCTTTCAGCAGATTTGGGAAATTCTCTGTAATATGTAATTTTCCTTTTTGTTGTAACTCAATTTAGAAAACTTTCTTAAACTAAGACTTATTTTACATTATAAATAAAGTACCAAGGGAGAGCCAAAAGATGTATGCACAAGCTCTCTCCCCCTTCTCTTCTTCCCCTTCTTCCCCTTCTTCTTCTTCAATCTTCTTCTATTGTTCTTCTTTCTGAATTCTTTTCAGTCCCTAGGCTGATTACAAGTGCTCAAATTCTAACAGTAGTCAAGCATACTAGTAGGAAATTTTGACCTGAAGCTGCTGGAAGCCTGGAAATCACACTTTGACAGTACAGCCAAAGAAGACACCTTTACCCATATAAAATGAATATGAACTGATAAATTGATGCTAACCATCCACATAGCCCTTTCGAAGGTTCTGACGATTAAATATGTTGACCTGATAAGTTGATCCAAACAATCCACCCAATCATTAAATAATTCCTTTTAGTTAAATTGAAAACTAACTGATTGTCTCCAGAGTTTATGATGCAAATTTATCTAAGCATATTTAGGCGAAAAATAGACGCTGTGACTGTATGTTATAGAAAACCAGAACCGCAAAAAGAAGAAGAGAGGAATGAGACAGAAGAAAGAGAAGAGAATGAGGAGAAGAAGAGAGGGAGATTTCGCATGAAACTCTTCCCCTCATGTATATCTTATTTATAGTCAAAGATCCAATCCCAGTCTAAGAATAATTTCCTAAACTGGGTTACACAAAATCAGAAACTAGATACTACTTCAGCAAAACAGAAACTAAGCCCAGGATAGTTTGCTTGTTAACCAAGCACAAAAAGGGGTAGAACAGCAAACAACACCTAAAACTAATGTGTATTAGACACAAGTGCACCCCCATGGTACACTTGGTCATGTATACTTACATAACTCAACCACTAACACTCCCCCTCAAATTGGAGGGTATTGATCACCCGAAGACCAGCTGGCAACATCCCATTCATGAAGGCAAGGCCAAATAGGGGCTCGGTGAAATGTCATCTAGCTCATTGTCTTAAATTTCGTTTTAACTCAGTGTTTTGACCTAGTTTCACCAAAACATGGTACAATATGGTTTCCTTGGATTTTAAGTGGTTTTTCACCTAGTTTTTTTTGTGTACAACCTAATTTAAGGCCAATAAACACAATTCCAACATTATTTTTTTACGAAAATGCATAACACAAACTGGTATAATTGAATTGCACATGCACGTCCGAAATTGGATCAAGTATTTTCACAAATTTAAACATGGATACATAAGAAAATATAGAAACTTTCATTAAAATGCACGGACAACAAGAATACAAGAAGTCATAATCATGGTTCAAAAACTCACGACTCACAAATAACAGGTAACTGTTAGAAAGTTTCTAGAGGAAGGATCCCGTTGCAAGTTAGCACCAACACAGATCAGACTTATAGAAGGTTTAGATCTTCATCTCCATGATTGTCTCATCAATAATTAGTAAGCGGAGAAAAGTAGCACCAAAAACCATTAAGGACTCTCAAAGCCTCTGAAGAAAATAGCAATCAAGGATCAGATAAAAGCTCGGATACCATGTGACTGCAACTCAGTTTAGAAAACCAGAATCATAGAGAAATAGATACAGGAATGAGAGAGAAGAAAGGGAAGAGTACAAGGAGAAGAGGAGAGCAAAATTTAGCATGAAACTCTCCCGCTCACACATATTTTATCTATAACTCAAAAGACATTAGAGACTAAATTAGAAATTAGATTTTAATTCACAAAAATTTAGAAACTAAGCCTAGTAATGGTGTGCTTGTTAACCAAGGTACAAGGAAAAGGGAATAACACTTACAACTAATTATAGATTGTTCAGATATGTGTGATTTACCACTTCAGTGGTAACCACAAAGTTGAAGCTCTGCGATGTTCAGGACACTTGTTCCATCTGCAACTGCAAGGACAAATCTGTCATGCTGCCTCTATATTATATTAAGTTTTGGTTCATGTTTCACATTGTATTTCTGCGATCACTTAAAGTAGGGCCAGAATAGTACTTTTATTGTCAGAAAAGCGGTAAAGATTAACGAGAAGGGGCAGGCAAGAGAACTTAGAAGGGCTAAGAGAAAAGGATGGAGCCAGATGAGCAAATCAATTCCAATCTTGGCACTACCAATCAGTTGCAACAAACTACAGGTACACCATATTATGATTATGAAGATCTGAGAGACTTCCTTGCACTTTCTTTTTCAGTTGTGAATTTAGGGTTCTCTGGGATTGAAATATTTATGAATCTGGGGCCTGCGACAGAAAGAAATCAAGTTGCAGGCTGCCCTTCTTGCATGCAATAGCCTGTTTTCCTCCCCTCTTCTTCTCAATCTTCTTTTTCCCTTCTTTCTGCTCTTAAGCTGATTGCAAGAACTTAGATTCTGACATGGTATCAGAGCTCCTATGATTAGCTTAATAGATTCCTTCTTCTCTCTCGTCTGTGGTCAAGTTTCATCTTTTTCTGTTCTTTACCTGGTGGCTGTGACTATGTGGACTGGTAGATTCTTCTTCAATTGAATTTATGAAATAATCTGCCCAAACTACAGCTCACTATTCTTCTGGTAAATAGGAATCTGGGGTTGTGAGAACTATTGCATTGCTGTCCTACACTTTTCAGTCCTGATTTCTGCCCCTATGGCCACTGAAGCAACTGTTGAACCTGCTGAAACCAATACACCATCGCTTTCATCTGAACAACCCAATATTCAGATCACATCTGAAGCTCAAGGGAGCTCCAATTATCTTCTAAGGGCCCAGGCTGTTCGAGTATATATCTTGGCTAAAGTAAACTGTCCATGTCCCACCCCCCCACCCCCAAAAAATAAATAATAAGAATCTACTAAAAATAAATAATATGAAGCCTGGTCCAAATATGATGCAGTAATTATGATGTGCTTGTGGAATGGTATGGAACTGACTGTGGCAGCCAACATTGTGTTTCACTCCACGGCAAAGAGAATATGAGATGATTTGCAGAAGACACTTCCCCAAGAGAAAAATATTAACCAAATCTATGATGTATATGTACGACTCTTTCAGTTTCAGCAATCTGGTAAACCATTGTGAGACTATTATAGCTCCTCTAAAGGTATGATGGGATATCGAAATAAATTTCAGCCTATCACCACTGACATTGAGAAACTTGAAGACTCAGCACAATGAATTCTTTGTCTCCAAATTCCATGATGAACTGGAGCCTGAACACAAGCATATAAAAGAACATCTGTTAGCTGGTGAAAGTGTACCTACTCTGAGTGAAGTCTTATCTCATCTTCAGCATATTGATATTTCAAGGGGTTCTAATCCATCAAATACTTCCAAAGGAAGTACGTCAGCATTTACCACATTAATTTTTCTTCTCTTGTTCTGTTTTTGGATTTGGGAGAATGGATCTAACAAAAGAGTGCTTGTTCGCCTATTTTCTGGTTTATGCTGTTGATGCTCCTGCATCTTAGCAATGAATATGAACGGCACCTTCTAAAACTATCAATCCATGGTCCTCCAGCAATGGACAGGAAATCACTCCTTTTCTGTTCTTGTTCATCTCGGTTCTTATAATTTCTTTCTTGAAAATGGAATTAAGTTTGGATTTGGATTTGGTTTTGGTTTTGGTTTTTGGATGTGGATGCAGGGGAGACAATTGGTAAGGATTGCAAATTGGGTTCTCTATTGAAAATTTGGGATTTCATTCTTTTTTGATCTTATTCCTTCTGTCTGATGTTCATTCGTTGGAGGGGATTTCAGATTTCCCCTTAATATTCTTCTAATATATGTAAAAGATTCATTGTTTTATCTTATAAATAAAATTTGATCATATTCTGCAAAACTTCTTCATTTGATCCATTTTCTTCCTCTTTTAATACAAGAAAATATCATTCAGCAATGATGAAGCCAACTCTGTTGGATTAGTTCTACTAAGGTTCAACTCTATTAGAGTTTTTGTTCATGTAAATTTCTATTTCTTGTTACCCAAGTAAGGGTATTTATGTAATAGTGTTCTTTCCACTTTATTATAAATAGAGGGCTTGAGATCACATTGATCTTATTAAGCCATTCTACCACAATCAGGTTTCTCAACATGGCATCGAAGCCTCGAGACGATTAGGGAAGAACAAGAGCAAGAAGAAAAAAGAAAAAAACGAAAGAAGAAGAGAAGAAGAAATCCGCTGCACTGCCGCTGCTTCGCTGCTTCCTCTACCACCGCTGCTCCTGCGCCGCCACCACCGCCGTTGCCCTTCCTCTATCGCAGCAACCTAATCGCAGATTCCGATACCGCCATCGATCGTCTTCTTCATTCTTCTCGACTCTTAAAACAGGACCTAATTGCAAATTCAAAATTTTCAGGGGCTTATCTGTAATTTCCCATAGTTTCCAGAGAGAGGGGGGGGGGAAGAGAAATAAAGAAGAAGAAGAAGAAGAAGAGGAAAAAGACATGGTATTCTTTATAAGCACTTTTTGAATCCTATCATTCGTTTGGGTGGTTTGACTATTGCATTCTGCGACATCTTAGTTACTTTGAAAGGCTGAAGATTGAAGAACTGCAAACATTTTTTTCAACATGGCAACTACTAATGGTACTACTGCCCCCACTGGATTTGAACATTACCCCACTCTTCATCCACTTTCAGTAAGATTTGATGGAACAAATTATTTGATTTGGTCTTGATCTGCTTACCTGACTATTGCCGGAAGAGGACTAGTTGGACACATTACGGGAACCACTATCCAACCTACTACTACAGGTGTTTCACAGGATAAATGGATCTCAAATGACTCTCTTATTATGTCATTCCTCTTGAATTCCATGAATCCAAATATTGCTCGAGGATACCTATTACTTGATACTGCAGCCCAAATCTGGAAGGCTACTACTGAAACATATGGACAGTTGGGGAATGATGCACAGGTTTATGAGCTACAAAAGAAGCTTCATGAGACTACCCAAAAGGAATTGACTGTGGCCCAATACTATGCTGACTTGCGATCTCTTTGGCATGAGTTGGACCATTATGGAGATTATCACCCCACTAATCCAGATGATGTGACTACTTATAGGAAGCACGTTGATAAGATTTGGGTATATGACTTCTTGGCAAGTTTGAATGTGGAATACAATCAAATAAGAGTAATAGTATTAAGTCGTTCTCCCTTTTCTACACTAGAATAGTCTTATGCCCTTGTTCAGTGTGAGGAAAGTCATCGATTAGCCATGCTTCATGCTCCTATTGCGGAGAAATCATCCTCATAGTTTGTTAGCACTAAATCAGATTTTGGCTAAGGAGATTGTCAAGTGTGAGCACTATCACAAACCATATCATACGAAGGCCAATTGTTGGAAGCTCTATGGGAAACCTGCTGATTTTGAGCAAAAAAGTGCACAAAGAAGGGAAAAACCGAAGGCTAATCTTTTTGAGACAGTTTCCACAACACCCCTTGCAGACATTGGTTTTTCCCAGGAGGAGTTAGCTACTCTGCGTCGTATCTTGCAGTCTTCTACTGCCAGTACAACCTCTACTACTGCTTCCTCCACAACCCATACCAACTCCTACATTGCTACTTCATGTGAAACTTCTATTGGCTACCATGTTTCTTCAGTTTCTACTCCCTGGATCATTGATACAAGAGCCACAGATCATATGACAGGTTCATCCTCTTTTTTCTTACATTATGTTCGCACTTCCGGAAAAGATAAAGTTCACATTGCTGATGGATCCTATTCTTCCATTGCTGGAAAATGGACCATTCAGCATTCTCCATCATTTTCTTTGTCTAAAGTTTTACACATTCCCTCTTTCTCTACTAACTTGCTCTCTATCAATAGTCTTACACATGACTTGAATTGTAAAGTGACTTTTTTCCCATCTTACTATGTGTTCTAGGATCTGGTAATGGGGAAGGAGATTGGACGTGGTAAACTAGACAACGGACTTTATCTGTTAAAGCCAATTGGAGGATCTACTTCTGCTCTGACTAGATCTCCTAATCGGGTCCATTCAGTACTATTAGACCTTCAACAATGGCACCGTAGGCTAGATCACCCCCCTTAAACAATACTATTTGCTAATTTAGTTTCTTCTTATAAAAAGGATGAATTTTTTTGTGAAGCTTGCATTTTTGTGAAACAAACTCGTTCTACTTATTTACCTTCTCTTTATAATAGAAAATATATTCCTTTTGAACTAATTCATACTGATGTGTGGGGCCCTTGCCGACGATTGTCTATTACTGGCCATAGGTAGTTTGCTACTTCTATTGATTGTCACTCTCGTTTTACATGGATTTATCTTTTAAAAAAAAAAATGAGATTTTTCAATGTTTTCATGATTTTTATAATATGATTAAGACTCAGTTCAATGCCATTGTGAAGATCCTTCACAGTGACAATGGCACAAAGTATATTGATGGTGAATTACAGAGATATCTCTTTAACTCTAGTATAATACAGCAGACCAGTTGTGTTGATACAGTTGCCTAAAAGGGGTTGCTGAAAAGAAGAATCTGCATCTTTTAAAGATAGCTCGTTCACTTATGATTGCTAAGAATTTCCCTGACCAATACTGGAGTGATGCTATACTCAATGCCTTTTACCTTATGAATAGGATACCCAGTAGGATACTTGATTTTAAATGTCCTACTGAGCTTCTCCAGGGAACCACTTCTTTTGTTATTCCCCCCAAGGTTTTTGGATGTGTATGTTATGCCGGAATCACAGCCCATCAAAGTAAGCTGGCTCCCCGTGGCCTACGATGCATTTTTCTAAGGTATTATGCTACTTAGAAAGGGTACAAATGCTATCATCCTCCTTCCAGGAAAATTATTGTCTCCATGGATGTAATTTTTAATGAGTCTTGCGCTTACTATACACCTCTCCAGGGGAAGAGTCTTAGAGGAGAGGTGTTTTTTCCAACTCTAAACTTTTCTATCACATCACCACAACACAACTTAGGAGTTCAAGAAGTATTTCCTGACCGGGGGAAACTTCAGCCAATACGCCTGAGGACTTTAATTCTCCCCCTCTGTTTTCTAAACCATGTGAAGAACTTGGTCAGGGGGAGACCACTCCTATGAAGCACACTATTGAGGTCCTTCAAAACAAGATTAACCAGAATAAGGAGGTGCAGACTTATCAGAGGAAGAATTACAATTGGTTAAAGCAGATAGAGAAAGGCGACAAGTTACCACTTCAATCTTCTGCTTCAGAATCAGATTCTATTGTTCCCCTTGAGGTATCTTCTTCTGATCTTCCCACTGCTGTTAGAAAAGGAGTTAGATCTTATACTCAACATCCCATAGCTAAATATGTTTCTTATGACTCTTTGTCTAACTCTTACTAGGCTTTTATATCCTCTCTATCATCTATGTATGTTCCTAAGAGTTGGCAGGAAGTTTATGCTAATAAGAAATGGAAGGCAACTATGGTAGAGGAAATGCAAGTAATGAATAAAAATGATACTTGGGAGCTGGTTACACTTCCTCTAGGAAAAAAACCCGTGGGCTGCAAATGGGTGTTTGTGGTTAAACAAAATACGGATGGATCAGTCAACAAGTTGAAAGGTAGACTAGTTGCAAAGGGGTTTACCCAAACCTATGGGATTGATTATCAAGAGACTTTTGCCCCTGTTGCAAAACTGAACACTGTCGAGTTTTGTTGTCTTGTAGGTATGAACAAAGACTGGAACTTGCACCAACTAGATGTAAAGAATGTCTTCCTACATGGGGAGTTAGAAGAAGTGTATATGGAAATCCCACATGGTTTCTCCAAGGACAATACTGCAGAGAAAGTTTGTCGGTTGAAGAGGTCAATTTATGGGTTAAAACAGTCTCCTAGATGCTGGTATGGAAGCCTGAAGGCAATGACTTCTATTGGGTACAAGCAAAGCAATGTTGATCATATATTATTTGTCAAGAAATCAGGTACTAACATCACACTTCTCATTGTTTTTGTGGACGATATTGTCATCACAGGAAACGATGGTGAAGAAATTCAAAGGCTAAAGGACTTTCTTGGCAGAGAGTTTGAGATTAAAGATCTAGGGAAGTTACAGTACTTCTTACGGATTGAGGTGGCTCGATCAAAGAAGGGTATATTCCTATCCCAAAGAAAGTAAGTCCTAGATTTATTATCCGAAGTGAGAATGTTGGGGTGTAAAGCAGTTGATACCCCTATTGAAGCCGAAGCTAAACTTAAGGAAAAAAAGGGAGAACCACTGGATAAATAAAGATACCAAAGGCTGGTAGGGAAGCTTATTTACTTGTCCCACACCAAGCTAGACATCGCTTATGCCGTAGGGATAGTGAGTCAATTCATGCATGATCCATATTTAGCTCATATGAAGGCTGTTATCAAAATACTGTTGTATTTGAAGGGAATTCCTAAAAAGGAATAATTTTGTCACCTACTGATAATATAAGAGTAGAAGCATACACTGATGCAGACAAAGCTAGATCTCTAGACAAGAAGTCAATTTTAGGTTACTGTACCTTTGTTGGAGGTAATCTAGTTACTTGGAGAAGTAAGAAACAGAATGTGGTAGTTTTATCCAATACGGAAGCTGAATATATAGCTATAGTTCGTGGAGTTTGTGAGCTACTATGGTTGAAAAGCTTACTTAAAGATATTGGAGTCCAAGTTCCAAACCCTATGATGTTATATTGTGACAACAAGGCTGCTTTCAATATTGCTAATAATCTTGTGCAACATGATTGAACTAAGCACATTGAAATTGATAGGTCTTTTGTCAAAGGAAAGCTAGAACAAGGGTTTATCTGCATGCCTTTTGTGAGGTCTGGAGACCAAGTGGCAGATGTTTTCACTAAGGGTTTGAAAGGAGTTTTCCTTCCTATTGTATGCAAGTTGGGCATGACTAATATTTATGCCTCAACTTGAGGGGGAGTGTTGGATGAGTTCTATTAAGGTTTAACTCTACTAGAGTCTTTGTTCATATAAAATTTCTATTTCTTGTTACCCAAGTAAGGGTATTTATGTAATAGTGCTCTTTCCACTTTATTATAAATAGAGGGCTTGAGATCACACTGATCTTATTAAACCATTCTACCACAATTGGCTTTCTCAACACTCTCATTTTGTGGTGAGGTGAGAAATTATTTTCAAGGAGACTTGTAGCATTGGAAGCTATGGAACTATGCATTTCTCTAGGTGGCTGCAGTGGTTCATGAAAATTATCTCCTCAATGCTCTCTCGCACACCTTGCTGAAGAAGTTGCAGGATTCTTATTAAAACAGATGTTATCGAACACCCACTGATTCTAGAAACATTTCTAAAAACAAGATTATCAAATGCCTTAGAAATTGTTTCTTGCAACAGAAATATGAAGAAAAAAAACATTTTGGTGTTTCTCGCAAATTGCAACAGAAACACTAAAAGTGTTATCAAATGGGTCCTCTATAGCCTTTTTCCATTCATATAACAATGGCATTTAGAACACAAATCAAGGCGTAGCAGATCAAAACATACAACTAGACACTAAAGGCCAGCTCATTAATAATCAAAGAGTACAGGGTCAAATCAACGGTAAATACTCATAATAGGAAGAAAGCAGGAAAAAAGGCAAATGTGATGCATGAAATATCAGATCCTCAGAACAGAAGAACATTACTAGAGCTCATACCAGGCTCACCTACAGACACAAAACTCAGGCATCTAAAGACAAGCTTTACTAGAATAGGAAATTAAATTGGCACAAGCCACTTTGCATTTTAACCCACTCACATATCCATATGAGAAAGAACTTCATTAAAAGAAAAACAAATAGGTAAAACAGAATCAACTGAAAAAAATCAACAACATAATTGAGTCAACTCAGTTTGAACCATTGATCATTCTGAAGTAACCTAACTGAAGAGTCAAACACCCAAGGGAGAACCAATAATTATGATTGAACTAGTATAAATACCTCATCATCTTGTACTTAAAACCAGACCAGTGGGTGTTCCATCCTTGTCTGCATAATGTAACCAACTCTCCATCCTCATCAAAATTGCTGCCTATCTCGGCTGTTTTATCCGAGGCAGGAGAACTGCATACAAATGAAAGTAAACTATTTCAAGGCCTACCCATCCCATAGGAGGTAAAAGAACGACAGATGCTCAAAACATACAAGTCAAGTACCTTCTGCAACGCTGCAAAAGCTTGATGGAGGAAAAATTCCATCTGGGTCCACATTCTTCAAGGCAGGTAAGACTTGAGCCAGACAATTTTCACTGCAGTAGCACATAGAAGTTACTTAAAGACGTACAAGTTCCATTAGGTGTACCATCAACAAATTAAAAGTTCTTCCAGTAAATTTAATGCAGAATTTCTGAGAAGGCACCCTTAGGGGTGGAAAGCCAGATTCCTTTCTTATGCAGGAAGGTTGCAGTTGTTGTCCACAATGCTCCAAGGGTGCTAAACTTATTAGACTGGAATCTTTGGTCTGCCTGGAAACGTGGTAAAAAAAAGTTGGGTGTCCATGTCTCTAACTTTCTATAGTTGGATCCATCTCTAGAAAGAAAGGGGCATTATCTATCATGGCATGCAGTGTGCAAGCCAAAGGATGGTAGACTAGGGATTCATCGCATAAAGGACTTTAACATGGCAGGTATCCTAAGACAAATTCGGTAGATTGCTTCCAAGAAAGAGAGTATATGGGTACATCGGGAATATAGTAGACATCTTAAACAAGATTCTATATGGACAGTTAAACCAATTGCTAACTATTCTTGGATTTGGCAGAAGGCTCTGAAGTACAGGGATAAAGCAGAACCCCTCATACAGCATGTAATTGGTGATAGAGGCTTGGAAAGGGTACTCGTATGTAGCAGGATAATTGGCACCCTAAAGGTGTGCTGGTCAACAGGTACAGCAATGCAATCAAGCTTGATGTGAGGTCTCAACGAATGGAGATGGGGGGAAAAGTTTCTTGTCAATGCAAGGTGGAAATGCCATACAGGACCATCAGCAACCCCCCCCCCCCCCCCCCCCCCCCCCCCCCCCCCCCCCCCCCCCCCCCCCCCCCCCCCCCCCCCCCCCCCCCCCCCCCCCCCCCCCCCCCCCCCCCCCCCCCCCCCCCCCCCCCCCCCCCCCCCCCCCCCCCCCCCCCCCCCCCCCCCCCCCCCCCCCCCCCCCCCCCCCCCCCCCCCCCCCCCCCCCCCCCCCCCCCCCCCCCCCCCCCCCCCCCCCCCCCCCCCCCCCCCCCCCCCCCCCCCCCCCCGGGGCGGGGGCCCCCCCCCCCCCCCCCCCCCGCCGCCCCCCCCCCCCCCGGGGGGAACAACACCGCGGCCGCCGCGGGGGCGCCCCCCCCCCCCCCCCCCGAGCGGGGGCGGGCCCCCCCCCCGCCGAAGAAGAAAAAAAAAAAAACACCCCCCCCCGGGCGCCCCCCCCCCCCCCCCCCCCCCCCCCCCCCCCCCCCCAAGGGGGGGGGGCCCCCCCCCCCCCCCCCCCCGGGAGGGGTTGGGGGGGGGGGAACAAATAAAAACAAATAGACCAAACCCGACCCAGCTATTGGATCACTCCAGTGATGGATGTATAGAGAGACTTACCACAAGTGGAAGGAATTGATCATACTAAGCAAATTTGGTGGTGTGGAAAGAAACTGCCACAGGTCACCAAATCAGCCAACTTTCACAAATAGTTTAGCAAAGAAGAACAAGGTAGGGCAGTCAAATAGCAGGGCAAGCACATCATCAGATAGTGATGGTAGAGACACGCTTCTCTTTGAGTGGAGCATTTATGGAAGGAGAATTTTAAAATCTATAATATAAGAACATAACAAACAGAATCACATGGTGTGACTGAAAAGAGTCAGTTTACCTGGCCCATGAAGGGATATATTTCTGATTAGGCATATCCTCATCTTCCTCCTCATCATCTGACCCTTGGTATGGAGAAATTGTGTATGACTGCTGCAGGCTTCCTTCAGTGACAGAGATAACATCTTCGAGGTTACAAATTTCCTAGACATGATAAACAAAAATTCTTAGTAAAAGGCTCTACTTGCTGATCAGGAAGAGTTTTATAATCCTTCAGGATTATTTTACAAGTGTCATTTTGGAAACGAAATTCTCAAAGAATGTTAAACAAGAAACTTGTCTCGAATCTCAACCCCCTCCTCCCCTCCCTCCAAAAAAGACAAACCTAAACCTAGAGGATGGTGAGCACAAATGCCAGGAGGTTGGACTAACAACCACTAAGAGTCTGCCTTGAAACATTGACTGTCTCCTAGGCTATTAGGTATCCCAGTATCAAATCAACTACATTCTTCTGGGGAAAAAAAAAAGACTTAAGAAGAAGAGGGGAGAGAAAGAGGGGGGGGGGGGGGAAGAAAATTTAGAGTTGCTTCTCGACAATACTGCTACTACAATCTTCCGGCTCATCTTGGTATCTACTTGATATGTGACATGGGAAAGTTACTCCTGTCCATCAACTACTGCCCAGACAGCAGAACGGGAAAAATGCTCTACAGTTCAATAATGTACAGGTTCCAGTTCTCAGATCTGAAACACTATGATCATGCTCTAACTTATTTTAATCTATAACCACACAAAACAATGCATATACTAAAGGACAGGCTAATGTTCCTCATATTCTTTGTTTGCCACTACCATAAAAACTTACCTACTGATTGCTGTAGGCACTTAAAATAACACACATAAAATAATTGCCCCTCAAACATGAAGATTTAAATCAGTTGTCAACTCTACCTTTTCCATTTTATCTGACTTCTTTGGAGCCTGACAAGTTTGGCGAAAATCATTAGCTTCTCTGGCATCAAACTCAGAAACCATGGCAATCAGTTCTGTGTCGGTCGTTTTCCTACAGTCAGATAATTCCCCACTTTTTCCTGTTCTCTTAAGCCTTCTTGCTTCATCTGGTTGCTCATTTCCTTTACGCCCTCTCTCATCCTACAGCAGAGACAATTATCATAGATGCTATCAATAAAACAAGTAAATAGAAGAGCATATCCAGCTCACAAGGCTCCCACCACTGTCAAGTTTGGGAATGGTCATAAAGTACCGTGCCTTACGGTTCATGTCAGGAAATAGCCTCTCTGTTAAGCAGAGGTAAGGACATGAACCCCCAACTACTAGCTACAATGGAGAACCTTAGCATTGCACTGAAGTCCCACCTCTTTCAACTAAATAAAAAGGGCATACACAGTGCATGAGGCTCCCACCAATGTAGGGTCTGAGAAAGGGTCACAATGTACGAGTAAATAACATTTGTAAATATTATTCTGAAAAGCAACCTACAGCAGCTCGGCGCCTTGTCTCTTTTCCCTCTTTTTCCACTCGTAATCTCTCCTCATGTTCTCTCTGCTGCCTTCTATTTTCTTCAATACACTTGCGTTTTCTTTCTTTCTCCTTCCTTTCTTCTTCTTCTCTCAGTTTTTTCCTTGCCGCTAGGTCAGCTTCCTTCTTCTTCCGTTCCTCTTCTTTCTTCTTCTGCTTCTGTTCTAATTGCCTCAGATTTTCCTGCTCTAATCTTGCTCGCTCAAGCTTCGCCGCTTCTTTCTTCATTTTACGTTCATTCTCTTTTTTCTCCTCAAGAAGTCTTGCTGCCTCAGCAGCCTCCAGAGCTTTCACTTTAATATCCCTCTTTCCTGCACAGAATGACAAAAACACCAGGAAGAAGAAAAAAATATTCAAAGTTCTGTAGCATCCAGAACCACTGACTCTCTGAGACAACTACAGTAATTAAATTCAGAAACAAGTCAACAACTCAATAATACTAAGCAACAAGAAACACAGCAATCTCTGGATATTTTTTTCAATTAACATTTAATTTTATGACAGTTGGTACCTTTTCTATAACAATTTTAATGCAACACTGGTTAACTGATTGCAGGTGTAGTTTTTGGTCCTTCCAACTTGAAGGTGCTATGAGCTCAGTTGCTCGGTTTTGTTAGATTCCTGGGGTCCTTTAATTGGAGACTTTGTGGTGGTTAGATTCTGCACTTGTAGCAGGGGTCATGGTTTAAGCCTTGAAGAGCTCAATCTGGGGGCTCATCAAGCTTCGGAGTAGCCACAATTTTTAGTTAGCTGGGGGTATGCAGCCTTCATCTAAAGTCTTGATCACTTCATTTGTATGCCATGAAACCATCTACCTCTATGTGTGTACATGTATTAACTAAAGTGATGGCTTTTGAGTGTTGTTTTCACAGTGCAATTTATAGTTCTGCTCTGGTGTTCTAAATCTCAATCTTTTCAAGTCACATATGATAAATACGTTGCCACAGACCGAGCATAATATTGCCTAGTACTTGACCAGAGACTTAATTCAATCGCACTTTGGTTGGATTCCTTGAGTCGGGGCTGGAGTTTCATAAAGGCACCATTTGACAGTTTCCTTAAAGTAAAACATGGGCTGTCCAGCATAAACCCAATCCGGCACAGCAATCGATTCATGCCCAATGGCTGAATTACTTAAGACAGTTTTCCTTCAAGAACATAGACTTCAGACAAATACGAAATGTAAGAGTTAAAATCTCGGACTATCTAATGAAAATTTTGACAACAAAGAGTTGATAAGCAGAAAAGAAGAAAAACATTGAATCCACCAAAAACAGATCATATCAACCCCTGTATAAAGCACAAGCAGTTGATCTTTCACCAGAAGCAGAGAGAATTCCAAAATGTGCTTCAGTGGAATGAATGATGACATATCCAATTAACAAAATCAAAAAATAATAGTTCTCAGATATGAATCCATATAACTTACCAGTAAAAGCTGCAGCTGGTTGTTTTTGCTGAACAAGTGGAATAAATGATGAGACGTTGGAGACAATATTATTACGCTTATTCCCCTTCTCTAATAAATTCCCGCCTACTTTGCCTTCACTTATTTTCCCTGGTAATTTTGGCTTGCAGAACCGAGTTTGAAGAGATTCAGTTGCTTTCAAAGAACTGCTGTAACCTAGCGAAGACCATTTATTCTCCTTATTTTTGTTCTTATACTTTCTCTGAGTTCCATTGCAGCTTTGAAGCTTCTCTTTGGTATCCATTTGTGTCTGAGAGATATCAAAACCTGCACTAACAGAATTCAGGCTATCTCTTTCAATAGACTTATCAGCCAAAGAAACAGATATAGAAGGGTTAATATATTTATTAGTCACATCACCAAGTGGTTCTTTTTTAGTCAAGGTATTCTTTCCCCTGGACTGAAATCCTTCATTAACAGGATCATCCATCTCCTCATTTTCCTCACTAATGCTGGGATCTTCCTCAATCCGGAAGCAAGTAAGCTCTGGGTTTAACATCTCTTGCTTCTCCAAATTACTGTTGGAGGATACAGTGGTTCTCTGACAGAGCTTTCCAACTGGAGGTGTACAAGGTGGTCTCTTAACATCCCAACTGAATCGAAAACTTGAAGATGGCATGCCGTCGGAGTATGACCTCCCCAGAAAACTGTGGTCAGTTTCTGCACCCATCCCACCATAGTTACACTTAACTTGCTTACTTTCATTAGCATCCAAGAGCAGAGAATTCCTCAGGTACATGTGCTCCAGAAGTCCTTTGGGTAAGGACTGGTATATTTCTGGTGTTCTGTGCACCATATACTTTGTTGAAGCATGGGGTAGTGGCGTGATCATTCTACAAGACCTGTATAACTGATCCGGAGCACTATCCTGTCCAATTGAGTTGCTTAAAAGATCTGAATGATCAAATCCGCTTACATTTTTGGCAACACAAGGCAGATCATTCTCTAAAGGTTCTCCCATACTAAGTACCTTAAATTCAGGCTGATTAGCACCTATCAAGTCGACAACCTTGGTAAGTGGGGAGCTAACTAGACGATCGGAAAGTGAACTGTAGTCTTGAAGAGAAGACAAAACACGTTTTTCATTGGATATTCGGGTTGTCTCCGCACTTAGATCTCTCTCTTCCAAGATTAGCTCATCCTGAGGAATATAGTCATGAGACATTATGATCACATGATTGGGTAAATAAAACCAAAAGAGTAAACAGAACTAAATAATAAGGTTTGATACACATAAGAATTGATGTCAAACACAGAGTACCTAGCATAACATTAAGTTTATAGTTCATACAAGCCACCAAAGAAAGAGTTGCAAACTGGTCAAATGAATTTATGGGTACCAGACCGTTGAAAAGGTTTGAGGCCTCAAAACAAAGTTTCAGGACTCAGTATTAGGTGGGGCCTGCATGGTCTAAAAGTTAAAAAGAACCAAAATTCAGCATCAATGGATAACTCCTGTGACTAAATCTTGTGGGCTTATTTGGACAGTAAAAAGTCAGAAAAGAGCAACACTTGAAGGATTAGAAGTCATTTGGTTTTACACAATTTTGTAATGCATAACCTGAAAGGTGATCAAGTTCCAAGGAACAGCCTCTCTGAGGAGAAGGGGTAAGGCTGCATACATTATGCCCCTCCAAGATACCACAATGGTCAGAACTATGTCCATTGGGTATGCTCTTTTTATTAGCTACGAGGCAGCACCTTTTTCTGTATAGGTCCTGATCTTAAGTGACATACAGCAAGTTTTTTTGGGTGAATGAAAGAAATTATAAACAGAAGAAAGAGCCACAACATCAAAAGAGGCTAACAACCTCCAAAAGTGGAGGCAAAACCAGAAAACCAAAACCCAGCCTCAGACTGGAGAGGCAAGAGGGGAATGGGAGGGAGTTAGTACTTATTAGAGTCCCAGATCTATGTAAGGGTCTAGTATCCTCACAATCAAGACTTCATACTGACAATGGTCCTGAATTTTAAAGATTTTATGTAATTGTGTTATGGTCTGGAGTACATCCTCTTCTTGCTCACAGGGCTGGGTTAAAATTGAATAAGCATGTAGTGACAAACTCCATTTGGCTTCTATGTCCATACTATTAATGAACAGGAGAAATTAGGGACCACCAACCACCTGCCAGTGTTGTAGAAGAAACTTTCATAGCACAAGGCACAACACACCCCTATCAACCTGAGTCTTCTGCTATCGGGCTGTTCAATTCAGTTATAAGTGTGAAGCCCTAAACAGTGGGATATTGATCAAGTTGGTAAGAGACCATTGTTATCTTATCTTTCTTATCTCTCTTCTAAATTCTGTTATGCTAACTTTAAGATATTGATGTGGCTCCCCATCTATTGGCCTTACCATCATAAGTCTGCTTCTCTATTTGAATTAGAACATCAGCCTGTAACTTTCCAGTTTTTCCTTCTTCTTTTTTTAATCTGCTCTTGTTGTCTTACATCACTAAAGCCTGATCTATAGTTCTTCACCTGTAACAGAATTAGTATAAGTTGGGAGTGAAACTTGGACAAGGCCACCGTAATACTCTTCAAAATGGGTATCTCCCTATTCGGAGTTTTATTTTTGTACTACTAAGAATCTCTTGTCTTCAGTCTACAATCTATTTCATATCTGAATTTCCAAAATTACCTTTTGATCCAACCCTTCAATCTAACCTATCTTATAGGGCTGAATTTAATCAGACTAAAGTGAGATTTAACCTGAATTTCACATTCATTAAGTTCTTGATTGTTATTAATTAGAGTTCCCCTAGTTGCTTCAGTTTCAGATTTGAACATCTGCTAATTACTCTTAATCTGACCATTAGTCATTAGAATGATCAGTCTGAAGGATAACTATTATATATTTGTGATTTATTGTCAGCATTTAATATTCATCTGTATTTTTTGTTGACTTTAGGATTTGCTTTGATTGGGATATTGTCCAGAAGGTATTTATCCTGAACCTAGGGTTCATCCTGCCTACCCACCACCATGAGTCATCTGTTCAGGCTAAGGTTGACACCCCTACTAGTAAGGTTTTTACACTTGTTGGTGCATTACCATGTGGTCAGGTTGCATAGTTAATTAATTGTCTAAAGACATGCATACAGATGCGTGTAAAAAAAAAGAATAATTATTTTTCAAAAAAATGGCTGGAACTTATTAGGATCCCCCAATCAGCTCAAAGATGTAAAACATTTAATACACAGAAACACAAGCACAAATGCACTCACCCATGCACATTTAATGTTTCAGGAGCAGGGCATTGATGACCTGTTATGACTTATGATCATCTAATCAGGTAAATATTTACCAAGGCAATTCCCTGGATTTTTAAAGTAAAATCATAGATATAAAAGACCATGACACTCCATGTGTGTGTGTGGATCAGCTATATTGAACACAAAAGAGAGAAACAAAAGACAGAACTACTGATGCAAATGAAGCACAGAAATATGCTTTATTTTAGTGGTGTTAAACCTAGGGTTGGACTATACATGTATTAGGCCCCTGGTGCAATAGGTTTTCTCTGTATAAACCACTTTAACTGTATTGATTTTCTTACTAGTGTAGTCAGACTTATCTCTTTATTTACATTTCGTTAAGTATTTGATTTAGGTTGAATTATGACTATCTGATTCCAAGCTTGTTTTTCATTTAATAAGAATTATAGTTGCAGGCTTGCAGTAGACTATATCCATAGCTTGCACGCAGAGTTTCAGGCATAATTTTCATCCTGTTCAAAGTAATTTATTTAAACAAATGCAAGGGATATGCCCTAAGAACAGTAGAACACTTTTAATTTATTTTGGTTTGTGGATTCAGCTTACATCTGTGGGATTGAAGTGTTTTGACTCTTGTGTTAAGAAGAGTCAACTGCCATGAGATTCAAAGTGAACCCTGGTGGGGTTCCAGATTTGCATTCAGCTGGATTCTAGATCATATCCTCCATTTAATTTCTGTTTGCTTCTCCAACAAACCTGGTCGAAATTTCTATACTACCAATCTCCTCTGGTTTCTAATTCTTTCAGAATATTCCAAGTTTATGTTTATTTCTGTTTCTGTTTCAGCATTAGTTCTTCATCAAATCTTGCTACTTTTTGTTATTGATTGCCTCAATAATATTAGATACAGGATCTGTTTTCAAGTCAGATTTCCATCTGAATTTTAGGAATCTTGATTCAAACCTACTTCAATTCTTGATTTTCTAAATCTGACTTAAGTTTCTGACTGTGTGAATCCAGTTTCTTGTTTATTGACTGCTTTATCTCTTCTCTTAATGAGTTCTTTTAAAACCCCTAAAACCGTCCATCAATGCTGCATTATTGTTTAATTCCAACTAGCACAAGTTAAACGTATCCATGAGAATCACATCATATTATTCAGGCCTTCTCTACTTGTTAATCTTAGCACTCAACCCTAACTTTCTGGTTTAACAAATTTAATTTGAATGTGTTATTAAATTTTCCACTAATTGGGTTTTTATTCCTTCAAAATGATCCAGTGGCAACTCAGTCTCCCACTGGATTTCACTGGTTTGCAATTAGCATCGCATTATTACCTCTTTGACATGCAGGCTGCCTGGAGATTTCAAACACTCCACCTTCTGAAAACTTTTCTTCTCGTGCACTTGAATATCAGGACTCTCCACAGTGTTTGGTTGAGCAATGTTTATTTCACAAGGATTGAAATGCTGAACCTCTGAGATAGCCTCTACCCCATTTTCTACCTTTTCCAGGAATCTATAGTAAGCCTCCTCATTAATCTCCTGAAGTTGTTTTCCCCTCCTTAACCTTGCAGAAGTAGTAAAGACATTACTTGAATGACCTTCAAGTTTTCTCCGCTTACACTGAGGCCATGAATGCTCAATGGCATTCTTCTTGGTTTTGACTGATATAGTGGAATTCTTTGTAATAACAGAATCACTTACTTCAGAAAAACTAACACTCTTTTCATGACTGTTGGAGCTCCTTAAGAAGTAATGAGGTTTTGTCCCTGCATTACCCATTTGAGGACTGTCTCCCACTACCATCTGGCAAAGAAGACTTCCAGTTGCAGCTTTTCCAATTTTTTCATCTTCTGGAAAGATCTTCCCCAGATTGAACTCCTCAGCACATTTCTCACCAGATTTAGATGCACCTTTTAAAAGTTCACAATCTTCAGAAAACCTCTTACCAGGCCCAATATCAAGCTCTGGATCACATCTTTGGCCAGATCTATCTACCTGTGAACCCACATGTAGTCCATGCAAACCAAAATCCACCATTCCATCCTGAGTTTTCTCACCAACTTGCCGTATTATTAGATCATCCGTTAAGCAAGGAACCTGACTTGAGATTTTGACGATTTCAGGGGATTTATCATGAACTGCATCTTCATAAATCTCAGATGCTGCATCCCTATATGACACAGCAGGAGATTTTGAAGTTTTCCCAATTGATGTAGTGTAAGAGTCACATCTGGATCTCTCTGCTCCAACTAATTCAATTTTGTCTGCCTCAATTACTGCTTCAGCTTCAGGATAAGCCCCTTGAGCATCCTCTTCTCTATTTAGAACTTCCTTCACCAGTTCCTTCTGCACCATGAGCATATCCATGGATGTATCACCCTTTTTGTGGAACACATCAGAAATGGCATCCTTTCCTAAAGATTGAGCAGGCCCTACTGAAGAAAAGGATCTTACATCTAATGAACCCTCTTCCATAGTATCAACACCCTCCTTCAAGTTGAACATTTCCACATCATTAAAGATAAGCTGCTTTGGCTCCAAAAGCATGCTACACTCCGAGGGTAGCCTTTTGAGTAAAAAATCCAATCCATCTCTATGACTCCCTCCTTGCATGTTGGATTGAGAGTGAATGGAACAGGATTGAGCTGGCATACTTGAAACATGCTGGGTTCCTACAATGGCATTTTCCTTGTTGACCATTTCAGTGCCATCATCATCACATGGTAGGGCATCCAAATGAGCTACTGATTCTTTCTGGAGGTTGCTTCCTTCAACCAAATTCAATGGTTTTGCAAGTTGGCAAGGATTGTCAGTGGAGGAAGGTTTAGAGCATGTAACTCTTCCATTGCTCATTTTTGAGGAGTCACTAAACTGTAATGATCCTGCAGCACAATTAAGCTGTAGTAAAGAACAGGCTTCAACTGGGCCATTTAAAATACGATCAGTTTCTGTAACGTCAACATTCCCTTTTTCCTGGTTGACAATACCTTTCATATCACTATGCCGAACAATATCCAGTTGACTACCTGATGATTCCCTGAAGTCATGTCCTTCAACTATCTTTAGTCGTTTAGCAATTTGAGAAGGTTTATCACTGGAAACAGATCTAGACCGTGTACATCTAGCACTAGTATTTTTTCGGTCATTAGGTTGAGAGAAGCCTTCAGCATAATTGAACTCTAGAACACTAGACGCTGTATTTCTAGCTATGTCTTTGGTTGAGACGTCATCATAGCATGAAAGCCTTCCCAGATCAGTATCCGCAATGTCACTGTTCCTCTTTTCCTGATTGACAATACCTTCAGCATCCATACATGGGAGGATATCCACTTGACAATCGGATGATTCCCTGCGGTCATGTCCTTCAACCAACCTCAATTGTTCTCCAACTTGAGAAGGTTTACCACTGGAAACAGATCTAGACCATGTACGTCTAACACTTGTATCTTTTGGGTCATTAGCTTCAGAGAACCCTTCAGTGTGATTGAAATCCAGAATACTAGATGATGTACTCCAAGCTGTGCATCTATTTGAGACGTCTCTATAGCTTGAACGCAATCCCGGATTCGTTTGCAAGGGATCACTTGATTTCTCAACCATTTGCCCTGAACCAAACTTCTGTACTGTTATTTGAGAAGCCTGTGCATCCTGGAAGTTATGATTTCCCTCAAATTGTTGTACAGCTCCATGTGCCTGCAACAACTTGTCAAAATCACTCATGTGCAGGGAGGCAGAACAAAAACCTGACACTCTATCAGGACCTTCACCGGCAGTATCAGACTTGTTACTCATTTCCACCATCTCCTGAACATGGTTGCAAGAAACCCCTGATCTTGTAAGTCTACCAGAATCAACAGTGATATCATTTCCACTGCTTGGACACTCCTTTTTTTTTGTTTGTGCTGCCCTATCACCACTTTCATCGGCAATATCAGAAGCCTTATTCAATTCAAGCAACTCTTGGACACTGTTAGGTTGTTGGCAAGCAGTTCTAGACCTCGTAATTCTACCAGAATAAACACCACAATTAGCTTCCTTGCTCGAAGACCCTTCAGCTTTTTCTTTCCCACTATTTCGAAGTTCTAAAGCCTTTTGTCTTGGCTTGGACCTTTGGATCCTTGCCAATGATTGATCTGGTTCTAAGGAATTATCAGAGGCCCTTAAACTTGCCTGATATTGAGGAGAAGCAATTGCAGGATCAAGCTTACAAGCCCCATTCAAACCACACTTTTCAGCAGTCTCATTTTCATGGAGATGACAATCAGGAACCACCGTCAACCTGTCCCTTCCCTCAAGATATTTATTGGAAGCACAAGTTTCCAGAAATACACTGTCTGAAGTAGGTTTGTTATATGACTTAACAGCTGTATTGCTGTAAAAGGTGCAATGATCACCGGTAGAAGGGACCTTGGTTCGTGGTGGTGGAATTAAGAGTCCACGGATTAGTTCCTGTTTCTTCAGCTCTGCAATAAGATAAACAATCATAAGAAAAGCCAGCCTTTGGCATTCAAACAGAAACAGAACTAAAGTTGCCCTGGATCTAATTTAAGCATCAGAGACTCCCTCCCAGAGTCCACTCTGGACCTCTTCTATACTTTTCACCTTTTTTAGGTGATCCGCATCATCAAAAGCAGATTTCACAACAACATTAAGAAAAATTATTGGCTTCAAGCACTGTTACAGATCTCGTCATTGTACTCTTTTCTATCAAGTAAAAATTCTCTTTTCACAATCTTCGACTTGGAAAGTCCTCTTTATTTTTTTTTTTGCAATCACAAATTGGCTAATAATAACCCCATGGATATATAAAAACCCTCAGAAAGTGCCAACTGTTGTATGATAGTTTATGACTGTGAGGGCTATGATTTTCCATGAGGATTAAATCTTGCTTCTTTATATCGAGAGGGAGAGACAGACAGATACACAAACAGACAGAGAAACAATGTCTCCTCCCTACATGCACGTGGTAAGAACCCTCCCTATATTCACACTTGTGATGCCAACAACAATCACTTGGCAGATTATATCATGACCAAATTTTGTAGAAATGTAGGTCCTCAAGCTCCCTCTCATGTCAAGTCTCAAACCTATCATCATGTGGCAAAAGAGAGATTCAAATATTATATGGCAACGGAAGAGTACACAGTAGTCAGCAAATACTGTATGTACATAAATGAGGTGTGGCAATGCATGGGAGGGCATTTGATTGAATTAGGATAAAAATTTGACATGTGATAAATCCAACCAATGACATCTCTACGCAAAGGTTGGAAGAGCCATATCATCTTTTTAGTTGCCATATTTTAAAATGGTCTTAGGGAAGATACCTACCATGGGTCTGTATGAACCATTTTTCTTAAACAACAACCAACAAAAAAGTACAGAACCAACCTGAGCTACATGTTTGCAAGAGGTTTTATGGTTTACGCAGAACACACAAACTTATATGGTCTGCAAATTAAGTTGTGCAGCGTAGATGAATGATTTGGAAATTACGTAAATTGGTTAACTATGAATTTATTGAGGGATGATTGTCCATATTTTGGGGTCAAATTCAAGTACTCAATTATTTTCCCAGTTCGCTTGTACATTCTTTGGAAGTTTTAGTTTTGATAATTTCTTTTGCCACTTGGGAAATCCATTTGGGTTGAAAACTTGGCATGTGAGCAAGGCACTTTCATCTACCAGTTGACCAAATTTGGGCCCCATAAAATCTCCCATGTGGCAAGTATTGTATGTAGATGACACACAGATGCATAGTTTGCACATACCACAAAACCTCAAACCTCTATATAAAAGAATAAGAAAAACAACTTCCCAGCCGTGCTCATAATTTCCAACTTTCTCAATGTAGACATAGTTTTGTACCATTAATACATGTTCTGTCTCCGGCAAAATTAAGAGTTTGTTAAATCTGAGAAGATGAAGCCCATGGCATGTGAATAAATTGTCAGAAGTAGTTGAGTGATTTTCTCGTAAAAGAAATACAAATTCCAGGGTACCAACTCCTGCTTTACAGGTAACTTTAAATTTTTAAGTATAAAGTAAATTCTAAAACTAGCATAAATGAAGATGAAGAAACATTTCAAAGTTTGATAACTGCAAAGAGCACAAAAGAGTTGAGGTTTATAATATAAACATATAAATTGGATACTGCACCGAGCAATAAAAATCAAAACTTTTAGATCCTGGAGGCAACCAAGTAACCAATGGATATCATCTAACAAAATTTTCCCCCAGTTAGGATAGGAAAATCCTATATATATCATCCCAAAATTCATCAAGGAAAAATGAATAGATATGACAGTAGACAGAAGAAAGAGCTCCTTTTTGTGACGCATATTCCACTCCATATTTGACATTGAACTGCAATCAACTACTTTAAGAACAGAAAGGAAGCATATGCCAGTAAATAGACATAGCCCCTTTTGCACCTTACAAACATATAATCCAGAAGGAACCCTAAAGTAAGAAGCCGAAAACGAAATACAACCAGAAAATGATAAATCAGTGAAGTTACTTAAATCAGCATACCTGTGAGATCTGAAGTTCCAGCCTCTGTTCCATCGTTCCACAGCCACGGAGGAGGGCGAATACCCTTAATTAACAGTTCCGAGGCTAGCTGCTGCTCATATAAATCTCTCTGCTGCTTGACCTGATCTATGATCCAATTCTTGCGCTCAAATATCTGGACGAACAGCTTCTCGAGAGTAGACATTTTTCAGATAAAATCTAAGAAATGCGAATCAGTAACCTAAGGAAAATAGGATGGACGGACTAGAACGGTGAGCATAGCAGAGTATGAAAAGCATTGCTTCGGCTTTAGCCAGTGCGCACAGAGGCTGAAGATAGATGATGAAACAGTTTGAAACCTTGGTTGTGCTGATGTGATTCGGATGAAATTTTGCCTCCGGAATTCCGCGGTAGATCGTTCATTTCATGGAGCTTTTAGGAAATGTACGGAGCAGATATCATTTCTATGCGTGGGCGGGGTTTGGATTTCAAATTTGGGGAAAGGCACCGTATCCCCTTTATATACGTAGAGAATTTTGCAGAGTGACCAAGCCCGGATCCTGTACCCACATGGAGAGTATAAATTTCAATGTGTCCCATCTAAAAATTCTAAATACAAAATCTTCTTTTTGATAAATAATAAGAGAGAACATTTAAATTCTTAAATTTTTGGAATTTTCTTTAAAAAAAATTTGTAGAGGAGTTGGGCCCTCTTACACCTCATCACCACATGTTAGAAAGGGGGCCCACCTCTGGTCTCTTATAGGCAAGGAACAACATATTTTCAGTAGTTTCGTTGAAGGGCAATACGAAAAGGGGATCGAAATTAAAGTTCCTAGATGTCGCCGGAAAATTGCCGATTTTCCGGCAAAACCAGCAAAAATGGTCGAAATCTCGTTAGATCTCTATCTTTTCCTTCAAATCTTTGAGTTGGATACTTGGATCAGATGTTTAGTTGAAGGGGAAGAAGAAGAAAAAAGAAAGAAAGAGAGAGAAAGAACAGAAGAGAACCAGTAGCAGCGGCAGTGCTAAAGCAGCACCACCACCACACGTACGTTGCAGAGAACCACCACCACCACACGCACACTGCAACTTGCCACTTGCCTCAATCTTTAGAAACGGTGAGTGTTTGATGAAATGGGTGAGAGAAAGAGGGAGACAGTAGACAACGTTGAATTAAGCTTTGTTTTTTTGTGATTGAATGGAACTATCGAGAATAGGGCATGGGAACTGGGGAGTCTTGGCTTTGAAGTTATCGCCAATTTGGCCATACCCAACGAAATTTCACACCTTGCTTGTAGGTGAACCTTCCTAAATGGGTAATGGAAGGATGTAAAGGGACCTGCAAGGGTAGAGGATTTGGACTCATGAGAAAAACATAATCACAACTCTGGATGTAATCTAGATCCTCTACCTACATTAAGATAAAATATTCATGAATTATCCCTTAATGTTAATCCATCCTAAAACAAATCAAAGTATCAACTTTGACTCCATATCAATAAGTTTTTTCTTCTTTTTTTTTGGTGCAAAGCAATTTATTGTGATACAAAACTTGAAGTTGAAAAGTTACAACAACTGATCAACCATAGATTTGATATGGACACAAGACTCAAGTTTGCATTCAAGTTGGTCCTCCTAGCAAGCTCATCAACGACATCATTAGCTAAACGAGCAACATGAGTAAACTCAACAAACAACTAAATGGGATTTCAACACGAAGATGTCGTCCTCTATGGGTCCATCAAAAAGATGAGCAAAGGTCTGACTTTTACTTAAAGGACCTATAATCTACAGACAGGTCGATTCAATGATAATCTTATCCATCCCATGCTGAACGATCTCGATCAGGATCCTTGTAATTGTCGTTGCTTCTCCTTTTTTTCTTTTTTTTGGGTCAAGAAATAAAAATCATATCATTAAGTAAAAGAGTGTAAGCCAAGAAACCTGGACGCCAACAAAGAGACATCAACCATGAATAAAGGTGGGATATTCCACCAAGATCGAGAGAGGGAAAGATAATGTGCCCCCTAGCAAGAAAATCAACAAAAACATTGCTAGTCCTAGGAACAAAATTAAACAGAACCACATTAAAGTCTATAAGTATCTTAAGAATTTCAAAAACTAAACTAAGAGTAGACCAATCTAAAGAAGAGCTAAAGCCTTGGAAAGCCAAAAAGACTAGTAGGCAATCAGAGTTCACTTGTATATGAGAAACTCCTAAAGAGAGTGTAAGAAGTAAGCCATCTCTCACAGCAAGAAGTTCCATCAAAGAAGCAAAAGTTTCAAAGCCATGGTTGCATTGTGCAGCAATAAAAGTTCCATTAGTGTCCTAGAGAATACAACTCTTTCCTCCCTTTCTAGTGTTGCTCTCCCATTAACCATCCACCAAAAGTTGAAAACATATAATATATCCTAGGTGATTTGCAACAATGAGCTATTGATGGAGATATGAGACTTGAGAAATGTTCAAGAAGTTTTGGATACTGCCAATAAAGAGGAGAAGTGATTCATAGTGTAGTGTATGGAAGCATCAATACCACGAAAAATAATTGCATTTCTAGTATTCCAAATACACCAAATTAATGCACTCCAGATTTGGTTAATTCTATCCATATCCCCACAGCCCTTAAACTTTGATTGGATAAATTCCATCCATTCATGAAAATGCTGGCCTTTGAAATCATCCATATTAATGCGGAAAGGGGGAAGTTCCCAACAACGTCTTGCATGGGAACAAAAAAAAAGAACATGATCAACATTCTCAAGACAATAACCACAAACCAAACATAAGGGGGCAAAAGTGGCTCTTCTAGTAAATAAAAAACTATCAATTGCAATTGCCTCATGTGATGTTCTCCAAAGAAAATGTTTGATTTTAGGAAGGGTGGGATGTGCCAAATTTGATTCCAAAAAATAAAATGAGTAGATGATGAAGCACTATTACCTTGAGCACTTGCCATAACCAAACATTGGTAATATCCAAATTTAACAAAAAACTTACCATTTCTATTTTTGTACCAAACCCATGAATCATTTGTATTGATAGACAAGAGAGGGATGGTAAGGATTGCTTATACCACAATGGGAGTAAAAATTGATTGGAGGAGGGGAATATCCAATTGTACATCTTCCCATCTAATTAATTATTGCACCAAAGTGGACCATTAGTGAGAAGAAAGCTACTTATGCCCTTGAAGGAAGAGAGGGCAGCCAAGGATCTTTGTAAATGTTTGTGTTAGTCCCATTGCCGACCTATCTAATTAGAACATGCTTGAGGATATCTCTGCCAGCAAGGATTGTGCCAGCCCTAGGAGCAAGATGAAGGGGGTTAAATTCAAGGAAATGAGTGTCCTTTATGTATTTGGCATGCATTACCTGGGCCTACAGAAAATTAGGGGTCGTAAGCAATCTCCACAGGTATTACGAAAATTAAATTTACACCAAAGGCCTTGGTCTGACTACCCGACCTATAGAGTTTTGATTACATGAGTCTAGAGATTTCAAATCTATGGAGTCATAATTTATAAAATTAACTGTTTGGTTAACCGAATATGTGGAATGAAATCTATGAATTCATCTGTGATTTTTGTGAATGCGCAAATGTTTAGCGTTTTTATAGTAGGGATGAAATATCTGGATTTCACCCCATACTCATAAATCTACAGATTCACGTTTTTAGTGTAAAAAGACGAATTTCTAGATTTCATGAATCTAGAGATTTTCACAATCAAACGGGTATAAATCTCACATTCATGAATCTAGAGATTTCAAATCTCTGGATTCATGTATCCAAACAAGCCTTAAGCAAGTTGTATTGCCAATGCTAGTACCCAAGATAAATACATAACAACATCATTATTTTCATAGAATGTGACATCCTTTGTAACCTAACTGCCTAACTCTAGAAGTTGAGGAACTAGGTAGCCTGCCCATGGGTCAAGAGGAACTGGAATGATGCGATCCCAATGAGCAAATGTTGAGATGACTTGCCAAATGGGGATTTTCATTCTCCTAGCCTATAACATGCCAAAATATAATTCCTGATGAAGAGAGTTCTAAGCCATGACAGAGTCGGAGGAACGAGAGTGACAAACAGGGCAAGAAGAAGGTGAATAAAGAGTAGAACGAGAAAGGGTAGGGGTGCCAGAATAAAAGCAACTCTTGGACATTCCAAGGAATAAGAAGCTTTGAAAGCTCCCTGCAACGCCTCAAAACAAATTATACTAAATGAGGGTCCTAACATTCCCCATGGAACCTCGTGAGGGTACCAACTCTCTGGTGTTGGGTGGGCCGCCGCGACAGGACACTGCGGGGGGAGAGAGACAACAAGAGTGAGATATAAACATTCTTCTAAGGTGAGATAAAAAGCAAGACTTAAGCCTGCAAGTTCATAAAGCCCATACACCACATAACAATTGAGTCACCTTGTAGCCTGGTATAGAAAGAAACAAAGGCGAAGGAACACGTACACAAGGAAATACATAAGAGAACAAGATGAAATGATGAGATCACACAAGAGGAGAAGAGAGATCAAGAACGGCGTCTATTATGATATTATTTCTTTTGGAGGTATAGATACATGTTCGATATAGGTTGTACAAATTTATCTATGTAAATATGTCACAGAACACATATGTAGAATACTTAATAAGTTTTCAGCTTTCTAGAGTGGTGACAGTTTCCAGCCCTTTTATTCAAAATAATTCTTTTACTACCTCTACTCTTTGTCCTCCTTTTTTTTTCATTCCCGGGAGCTAAATATAATTTTCCTTTCTGAAAAAAAAAAAAAAAAAAAAAAAAAACATAGATTGTACAAAATTAACTAAAAGAAGTGTTATCTTATCAACTTTAGTCAAAGATCATATGACACTTGGTTTGATCTAATTTTGTCTAAATTTTATTTTTATTATGAGGTTTAGTTGGTGAGTTTAACCAAGTGCCAACGATGACAGTGCCTTTAGGTTTAGGGTCTGGTATTACTATTATTTTATTATAATTACACTCAGAACAATTCCAACATCAACGGCTTCCATAGCATAGTGGTAGTGCGTTCGCTTCGTAAGCGAAAGGTCGCGAGTTCGATCCTCGCTGGGAGCTTTTTGCACTTCTCCAATCCGTTTTTGCATGGATTCTCTACTCTGGGCGATTGTTCTTGCTCTGTTTTTGCGTTTTATTCTTTTGCTTCTCGTTTTGATACTTGCATAGTTCATGTCTTACTTGATATTAGCCAAGAGATTACAGAGAGAGCTTGCTCTTACACGGTTACACCAAGTGTCGTCCTGTTCTCAATCTCTCGCTCGCTTGCTTTTCGAACACACAAAATGGAGATCAGCACAATGAGCCATGCAATGCAACTGCACGCACAAATGATCAAAACGGGAAAACAAGAAAACTCTGTGAATGTAAATAGTCTCTTCACCTTCTCAGCCTTGTCCCCTTCAGGAGATCTTAGCTATGCCCGTCAAGTCTTCGATTCTCTCCGAACCCGGAACTCTTATTTCTGGAACACTATGATCAGAGGTTATGCAAAAAGTGCAGACCCAGATCAGGCTCTGCGCCTTTTCCTCGCAATGCAATTCCAAGATGATGCACCTAACCCAGACAATTTCACATTTCCCTTCTTGCTCAAAACTTGTACTCGTCTGCATCGCACCTTCGAAGGGCGACAACTCCATGGAGTCATCTATAAGTCTGGTCTTCATTCAGATAGATTCGTACAAAACTCACTCATACACATGTACTCTTCTTGTGGGGAATCTAGTTTTGCAATGCGTGTGTTCGAGAAAATGTCTGACCGGAATGTGGTCTCTTGGACTTCGATTATTGATGGGTTGGTCGACGATAATAGGCCTATAGAAGCTCTCCGAATGTTTGCCTTAATGGAAGAAGATGGTGTTGCACCCAATGATGCGACTGTGGTTTCTGTTCTCAGAGCTTGCGCGGATGTAGGAGCAATGGGTATTGGGCAGAAGGTTCATAAAATGATTCAACACAGTGAGATTGCTTTGAAGGCTAATGTCTCCACCGCCCTGATAGACATGTATGCCAAATGTGGCTGTATAGATAGTGCTCGACAGGTATTTGATGCAATTGTCTGTAAGGATGTGTTTATATGGACAACAATGATATCTGGCCTAGCCAGTCATGGCCAGTGCAGAGAGGCCATTGATTTGTTCAATGAAATGAGAGAAACAAACTTAAAGCTGGATGCTAGGACAGTGACTGCAGTATTGTCTGCTTACAGAAATGCTGGTTGGGTTACTGAGGGTTATTGTTTCTTTAAGGATATAGAGATGAAATATGGAATAAGACCCACAATTCAACACTATGGATGTATGGTTGATCTTCTAGCCCGTGCTGGACATTTGAATGAAGCAGAGGAGTTTATAAGAAGTATGCCAATTGAACCTGATGCAATTCTATGGCGAACACTGATTTGGGCCTGCAGAGTTAATGGAGACATTGAACGTGGAGAGCGTTTGATGAGCCACCTCGAGTATATGAAGATGGATTCTAATGATTGTGGGAGTTATGTTCTTCTTGGGAATGTTTATGCACTGGCTGGTAAATGGCATGAGAAGGCAAAAGTGAGAGAATTCATGACTCAGAAAAGACTTGCAAAACCACCAGGATCTAGCAAGGTTGAGGTGAATGGTGTAATCCATGAATTCGTAGCAGGGGACTCGAATCACCTGGAGGCAGAAAAGATCTACAGCAAATTGGATGAAATAGCAGAGCGACTGAAAGAGGTAGGTTACCACCCCAAAGTGTCAGAGGTCTTGCTTGATATTGAGGATGAGGAGAAAGTTACCCAGTTACAACATCACAGTGAGAAGCTTGCTGTTGCATTTGGGCTAATTAACTCACACCCGGGGACAAAAATTAGGGTTGTGAAGAACTTGAGATCTTGTGCAGATTGCCACTCTGTGATGAAACTTGTCTCAAAGATATACCAACAAGAGATAGTCATCAGGGATCGGATTCGGTTCCACCAATTCAAGAATGGACAGTGTTCTTGCGGAGATTATTGGTGATGTTACAAAATGTGGCCTCGAAAAATCATACACAGTATTTAATTGACCTCTCACGTGGGTTGATCTCGCTGCGTGGTCTTTCTTATTATTGTGAAGCTATCTCAATCAGACACAGTATTTACTTGACCTCAGTGGTCTATCCTATTGATTGGAATCAGAGCCCAAAGGCCTCAAACCGGATTCCTTGCATGGATTCCATGGTTCATTTATTCACTCTTTCTGGGTTTGTCCTTGTGATTTTGACAAGAAGATGACAGATTACAATAGTACCAAACTAATATGAATCATGTTGTTATGTAAAATCTCCTTAAAAGTGCCCATGAGAGGATCGCGGTCTTGAAAGTGAAGATTTTTGCTTACAACCTGATCTCTAACTCATGTTTCTATGTGTGCTTCCATTTCAGGGGAGAAAGAAGAGGAGGGGGAGGGAAGTGATACAGGAGGCAACGGCAAAGCCCAACCATGCCAAGCGGGCACTAAACAAAGCAATACAATGAAAAGGAATTACAAATAAGAATTCAAGGCCTAAGAGGCCTACACAAAACCCCAGAAGTGGGCTAGCATTTTTTATTTTTCTTCTTCTTAGAAGAACGGAGCTCCACCACCAAGTCTTTGTCAAGCAACCGCAAACTTCTTAGCATTGCTCAGTTTGTTGCATCAACAGGACGGGACATTAAATCTGATTAAATTCCCATTGGTGATTTTCTTGTATTTACTTATGGCTAAACCTATGCTTCTCACCATCCTACCCTCAGATGTCATTGTTAATCCCCTGGTTTAGATATTCCATTCACAGGCTGCAATTTTTTTTCCTCTTTCAAAAAGCTTTTGCTATCAAGATGGAAGCCACAAGGAAAACAAGAAATAAAAGCAAAATGTGTTCATCCAAACAAGAAGGCATTGCAAGAGTACCAAGATCCCACAAAGTTGAATATGTATACATCAAAACTGCAAATAAACCCCCTGACATCCCCTCGTTCAGAACCCAAGAACTGCAAACCCCACAGACCTTTTCTATGATGTGATCACCACTGCTGAGAACCTACCAACAGAAGACACCAAACACGCTTCCCCATTAACATATTCACAGTTGGGGAGACTGAGTGTAGCATGCAAAATTCACCCAGCCACTTCATACATGACCATGAATTGTATGACTAGAAAACATCTACGCAGCCTGAATCAATGTATACTAAGTTTAAAATATCTACACAACCCAAACATCTCCTCCCTAGTAATCAGTAGAATAACCTAAAAAACAGAAAACATAAAATGGACAAGAAAAGAAAAAATGAACCTACAGTTAGAACCCTTTTGGTCTCTTGGGAGACATTTCCATCACTTTCATGCCATCATTGCGTCTTTTCAACCCATTACCATCACACTTTGGAAAGCTTTCACATGATTTCGGGGTTGCCAGAAGGCAGTTGTACCTGACAACATTGGTTGCAAGGGCATAGACAGTGACCTCTGTTCTTGGAACCAACACAGTTTTCTTCTCAATGGCTGCATACTGCCCACAACTTGAGTCCTGGATTGCCATGTCCTTCAGCTTTTGTGAGACAGCATCCTTTCCATGATTAAAACTTTCTGCCGGAACCTGCAGATTTCTCGAGTCACACTAAGTAATAATCCTTATTTATTTATTTATTTATTTTCAAATCTGTTCCTGAGAAGTCACAGTTAATCATTGCTTATGCAGTTATAGCAGGCCCAACAAAAACGGAAGAATGACAAACCATTGGAATTGTAAAACATTTGAAATTTTGAATAGTTTTAGCTGTATAAATTATTTTCTATTACTTTTTCTTAATCTTCTCATTTCATTTTATTCCAGGGGATCTTATTGTTAGCAGTATCAGACCAAACATACCCTTTTCATTATGAATGCTTTGGGCTAAAACCTGAAAACTAGAAGAATGTTGGTCCTCTAATGCACAACCCTACTGTTGGCAGAAGACAATGGGTTAGGAAATCTTCAGTCAACATGCCCAACAAGACCTAAGTCCTCACCTCAAAGTCAACAGGGATCTCGATTTTAGTGCACGGAGGAGAAGCACAACCATCTCCAAAATTGAGCATCAACACCAAATTAAATGGCCTTGTCTTCACTGTCTCTCTGGTCAAATGAACAGACGTAAAGAAGTGAAAAACCAAAAGAGTACATGCAATTCAGTTAGTAAAATACAGAGGAATGCAACAAACAACTTCAAAATTTAATGCCCCAATAGATTTGTGTGTTTTCAACTCAAATATGTAACAAAGCATTAAGAATGCAAAATTCACAGGAACTACAAGTTACAATGCCATAGAAGACGTCTATAAAACAATCAACAAACCAGTTGCAGGTGTGTTCCGCAAACCCCACTCTGTTTTACATTTGGTGCTCAAGTCACAAGCATCTACTACACAAACAGCAAAGGTTTTAATGCATAAACATGGTCAAAAAGACATTTGGTGCGGCATAGATATCACTTTAAATCACATATCTGGACAGATTTGGTAAAAAATCACCTTTTTTAAACCAAAATTTCTCTTGACAAAAAGCATACCCAACTATTTTCACCCCAAATTTTGCTGGATGCAATCTTAGGCCTCAAACTTGATTCACTTGAATTATCACAGACAAATTACAATGCCATCGGCATACAGATGAAAGGTCTACCAATTTGATGGTTAGGATCAAACAGATTATTCACTATTTACTAGACCACCTAGATGAATTATTCAATATTTGTTAGATAGCCTACATGGCGCATGTTAATTATTGCTGTGTCAGTCTGGTCTTCATGTTATGTGTTGTTTTATTTACACTAGTACATGAGGGAGTTTGGGAACAGTGTGATGTGAAGAAGGATTGAACCCCCCCTGCCAAACCCTAAAGTGGGCCCTAAGACCCACCCAAGCAAGCTGGCTAAACCCTATTTTAGTGGCAATTTGGGGATTCTAGACCCAATTTTACTGCTGGAACCTAAATATCAGAATTTTAGCTTGGTTGGAAGAGTCCAAATCTATTTAACTGAGTTGTGTCTGAGTTGGTTTCCATTAGATAAGTTGTACATAAGATAAGAATCTTTTACAAGAAGAGTTCCTATCTTTTAGGTGTTTGTTTTTAATTGGAACTTGTCCTTTATTAGTGATTGTGGTTTACTTAGGCAGTGAGTCCTTTTCGAAAGAAGACTCTTGGATAAGTCAGTCTTTTATTTAGGTGGTTGTTAATTAATTGTAAAAGGGTAACCTAACTTACAAAGGAAACCCTAGTTTAGTTCGTTTCTAAGTCTAGTTGAGTCAAGATAGAGTCCCCCTGTTTGAGTTAAGTTCTTTCTTTTTTGATGGAAGGCTATAAATAAGCCAACATATGATGTAAACTTTGGTCTGCATTGAATAAAGATTGAATATTACTTGTGGGAAAACAAGTCGGGGCCTCTTTGAGAGGTCCCTGGCAGATTTATAGATTCTTGATTCAATTGCAGCAGCTTCTCCTCAACAAATCAGGATCTCTCAGTCATTTCCAGCAAGTAATCAAGTACCAGCACCCCAGCCCTTCTCCCACTCCCATTCCTTATTGCAGCCCCTATCCCCTACTGTTCCAGAATCAAGAAACACCCAGAAACCCCTCCCCAGTCCCATTGCAACTTCCCGTCCTTCCCCGTTCTTGCGCAACACCAAGAACCTACCCCCTGTCCATCACAGCCCCTCCCCACCCCTGCAAGCCTTCCGAAAGCCCTCCCCCACCCTGTACCTGCCCCTGCCGTATGACTCCTTCCCTTTCCCTCCCAACTCTCTTGAGTTCTCTCTGTCTCTCTTCCTTGCAGCAGAGAAAACAGAAAAAACATAAAAAAGAAAAAAGCAAAGAAAGAAGAAAGCAAGAAAAAGAAAGAAAAGGAAGAAGAAGAAGAAAGAGCAAGAAAGAAAGATTTATTTTTTCCTTTCAAGGTTCTTCCCATATTGGCTATTCCGTACTTTCCAAATTCCAACCATCTCCATCGTTTCCTAATCCAAGAATTTCTTTTCTAAGGAATGATATTTCCCTTCCTCTTATTTTTGTCACATCCCACATTAATTTTGGAATTTGGATATCCCAAAAACATTCCCATCATCCCCTTAGAACCCATCAAATTTTCCCCAAGTATTTCCATTCAACTCCCATCTATTTTAGGGATCCCATACAATTATGGGGATTATTTGCTGGAAGATTCTGGGAATATCCTAAATTCTAGGGAATATTCCAGAGAAACCCTAACCCTAGGATCGGATTTACATCACAGTGTGTTTAAGTAGGAGGTGGGTGTCATTGCACTTTATCCTTCTGTTTATAAACGGTTTCCTTCCCACGGTGTGGTTGACTTCACAACACAAACTGTTTGCTAGTTCACTCCAATTTTCTTCTCCGGGTCTTCTCTCTATTGACTTCTCTTCTTCTTCATCTTTGGAATTGCAGGTCTTCAAGTCATTGGCATTGTTAAATAGTATTAGAGCATTAAAGATCCGGTGGCACCACTGTTTTCCTATTACTGGTCCTCCTTGGTCTTCTCCTTTGATTAGTCAATAGCAACAAATACTGTGAGATATACATATAATTTTTTTTTCTTTCAGAAACCCTAGCTTATGATACAGTGAAGAACTAGGGTTTCCTACTGCTATGGAGCATGGTGGGAGATCTCGTGAGATATCTCGTTTTTTTCACCTTGGCGAGACGAGATGGAGTGCGAGAGCAAAGAGTTGGGATATCTCACTCGAGATCTCGCCATATCTTGCCCTGGATCTCGCTGGAACTCTCAATTTTTACCTTTTTTAGTGGATTTTGGCTGAATTTTCACTTGCAACTACTTTAGCACATCTACAACAAGGAAGATCAATCATTCTCTACTTGTCTTATGAATTTATGATTTAATGACTAATATAGAACTTCTAATGGTTGTATAATTATTTTATTCTTGAAAATTGAGATTGTGATACTCATATGGATGGAATTTTGATAACATTTAAGTTAGTTGATGCATTTGATATACTTGCTTTTCATTTATATGCCTTAAAGGTTCTATATTACATGTTGTATAACATTGCATTCCCTAATCCTACTACATTTCGGTTTCACACTATGGGTAGACTTAGAAATCATACATAGGGTTGTTTCTAACAAATCCAAGGCCACCAACGTTTTCAAAATGCCTTAAATAAGCTAAATACCAAGTTTCAACCCAATTGCGACCTTAAAACCCACCAAGATGGGCCACCGAGTTGACGCCAAAAAATTGAATATCTCGACCGAGATCTCACCGAGATGTTCGAGATCTCTCTTTTTCAAGGTGGCGAGATCTTCTACCATGCTATGGAGTGCTTTCTACATCATCACCTGATGACTATTGCAATTACAAACTATGGTAATATCGTTTGACCAAGAGGCCATCCTGGTTTTTATAGCGTAGGCAACCTGACCAAAAGGGGATAATCGGTAGTCCAAAGGTGTGAAGCTACCAGCCTGTGAGCGTCTGCTTGCAGACATGGAGAGCAGGTTAGTCCCTCTAAACAGAAAAGACTATCTTGACTGGACTAGAAAAAAGACTAGCCTTCCTTCAGCACAGTCTCTCGTAGGCATCTCTGGGGGGCAGCTGTACGTGTATATAGCAAGGCCTTCCCTCCGCCCCCCCCCCTTAAGAGCGGTAAGTCACTTTTATCAGAATAGACTCAACTCAACTAGACTGAAAAAGATTAGCCTTTCTGCCTGTGGAGATAAGACTTCCTTCTTTCCTAGCAGCCCTATTGCTTTGCTATTCGTTATTCTTTTCACCCTCAGGATGCAATTAAAGATTCCCAAATTTCAAAAGTTTCATAGCCAATTAGTTTTACCACAAGGTATTTGATTCTTTTCATTTCAGCTGCTCACTCCAAAGTCTTGATCTTGGTTCCTTTTAAAGACAAACACATTATGGTCCTCTCTTCTTTGTGATGGCAGATCACTTGATTCAACAGGATCTCTGGCTGATTGGAATAATGACCTAAACCTAGGCTCACTCCATGATCCTCTTCCCAAAGAATCTGCAGTATTCTAGGGCTGTAGTACCTTACAGTGGAGGGTTATGGGTGAATTCTAGGAGTGTAAGGATTAGGCTACGGTTAGCGTAGATTCAGCCAGGTTTAGGGGTCTAGGGTTTTATGTTTTAGAGCTTGAAACCTTGACGTACTTGTAATTTCAGTTCTGTAACTTTAAGTTAGGGTTTAAGAAAGTTTCTAGAGTTTGGATCAAGCTAGGGTTAAGGTCAAGTGTCAATTGGATATTAGGGAAGCTAAACCTAAAAGCATTATAGGTTTGGATGAAAGATAAGAGTGATATAGGCTTTGAAAATTCTCGGGTTAGGGTTTCCTAATAAGAAAACAAGTTGCAGAAATTATAGGATTTAGATGTAAGATAGGGATGGAGGTGGGGATTGAGTGTGAGTAAAAGAATGGGGAAGATGATCCTAAAACGCTGGGGGAATTGGGGTTAGGGTTTAGAAGATATAGGTAATCTAGGTGTTAAGGGGTTGGGTAAATTCTGGTTTTATGTTTTCCGGGTTTCCTAAGCTGCCACAGGTTAGAAGGTTGAAGATGGAGAGAAAGTAAGAAGGGAGGTGCCAGAAGGTTGTCCTAGGGTTGGGGGAGGGGAAGGATTAATGGAATATGGGTGGTGGGAGTCCTAGGTTGTTGATGCAAGGTTTGAGGAGGGGGAATGAAAGCTTGCAACAAGGGACGTGTGCTGGAATTGCAGAATAGGTTTGAAAGGGTGGGGAAGGGCTGTGGATGAAAGAAAAGAAGAGGGAATCGGGCTGGGGTTGGGGGAGGGGCTTGCACATACTCAGGGGTCGAGGATGAAAGCTTCAGTGCTCTTAAATTGCCACAGGCCCCCTCTTGGGAACCCATGACTTCCCTTGCTTTCAACACTCAATCAGTTTTTATTAATTTAATCCAATTCAACTTGCTGTTTACAAAGTTCAAAGGCTTATTTATAGCCTACCAAAAGAAATTAGATTAGGACTCAACTTTAGAAAAGAAATCAAACTGGGACTCTAACTTGCGATCCAAATCAGACTCCAACTTCTAATAGGCTAGGTTTTAACTCACACAAAGAACCTTCATAACTTACTCAAGAGGAATCCAATTTGAATTCTAAGAGTACATGTAGATTCCTTGGGGCCGCAGGGTTTTGGGGAGCAACCCTAGGCCTTGTTTCGACCCTGCGTGTGGTTTACATCATCACTTGTGTAAAGTTAATGGGGCTTCCAATTACCTTATATGGGCTCAGGTAGTGGAAGTTTATACCACATTCAACCATAAGAAGGATTATTGGACTAAAAACCCACCGACCCCACTACAAAGATTGGCAATCTAAAAATGCTACTTCACACTGCTGGCACCGTGACAGGATGGAACCATCTATGGCTGCTAATGTCATGTTTCAAAAGACTGCCAAGGGCGTCTTGGATAATCTCAAACTAAGTCTTTCTAAAGATAAAAATATGTCAAGCATATATAGATCTGTATGAAAGTTTCACTCCCAAGGAGAATGGAAAGTCTGTGGGTATGTGATGCTGATGCCAAGACATCTGAAGAGAAATATGTTAAAGAGGACCTAATAACACTGGGGCTGGTGAATCAAGTAATCAGCTATTGAGCCATAGGGCCAACCGGCCAACCAACCATAAGTTGGGTCAGCCCAATAGGGCTGGGAGTCGGCCCGCGGGGCCGCGTTAGGCTAGTTCGATCAAACCCCAGATACTTTAAGGTATTTTGGTCATTTCATTCTCATTCAAGTTAACCAAGTGCATATCTGTCAAAGGCATTGGCTTGCTGGTGCGGGATGGGGGGGAGTATGTTTTTTTTTTTTTTATCACCATGCATTGCTTAAGTTCAATCTTTCAATGGTCTAGTAGGCTGATTTGCACATTTGGGGCCTAGGTGGTTGCCGACAATGCCCCAGTACCCCAAGGCGGTGCCTTATTGCCAAAAATGAGGCGACACCGATTTGGGGGGGCACCTTGCACCAGTTTAATTGGTATTGGACCAAAATCTGGCATTTACGTATGCCAAACACCATATAGGAAATTGTTTTTTATATTTGATATTTCATTCACTTACGATATTATTCATAAATAACAAAATATCACCTATTTGGATCCAATGAAAATAGTAAAAAACAAAGTCCCTAAAAGATAGAAGGTCAACCCCCCATGTATGGTGTATTTTTATTAGAAAGAAGGGGAAGGGCATGCACACTTAAATCGCCATACTTGCCTCAACACCACCTCCGCAGGCACCTTACAGCCTAAGCGCTTCAACTGCCCTCAATGCCTTGGATCACTTTGGTGTCACGACAACTATGATCAAGTTTTTTAACTGAAAACAGTTTATTGAGCATTGTTAATTAAGAGAAAGCTAGGGAGAGTACAAGGAGGATTTTTAAAGGAAAACAATCACCTCCAGGAGAACCCACAGGTACCATTTTCAAGGTTGGACCCTAACGATAAAACCTTTCAGCTGAAGTTATAGAAGAAAACTTGAAGACTTCAGGAGTTTACTATTATGTTCATTATTAGTTTCTATTTCCCTACTCCCTAATGTTTATTTTCATGTAAGTTTCAAATTCAGAACTAGTAACTAATTTTTGGAGCAAGTCTTTATGCTCCATTTATATGTATTGGGCCACTTATGGACTCCCAGTGATTCTGAAGTTGGCTGAATGATGCTTTTGCGCCAAGTCCTTTATTCTTCTGTCCATGTTTGAGTTCCAAGAAGGACTAAGGCACTGCTATGAGAGCTAAACACCCAGGGACCAGGGTTGAGGAACCTTGCTGAGGGAGCTCAAAATGCCCACAGGATATCCCTGTTACATCCTGTCCTCTTATTTTTTTTCAGTTCTTCACTTCTGCTCTTGTTCGAGTCCTACTGGAGTTGACAATGTGTAGCTGCGGTTAATTGAAAGAAGACCATCAAGCTGCTGAACAAACTGCTGCTAGAACTTTCATTGGAACCAGGTTGCTGCCACTGAGAAGATTTAGTTACTGGTTAACCTTCATCATCTTCTTTCCTTCATTCCAATCAGAGACCCTGCTGAGTTTACTAATTTAATTATGTCACTTAATATTGATTTTTGATGACTTGGTGGGCCTAATATTGATTTTTGAAGACTTGATCTGGCAAGCTGTTGAATTTTTATGATATAATTATAGGGCATAATTTGTAACATCTAAAAAATGTAAGGAAAAAAGAAATAATAAATAACCCTTGGGCATTGGCATCCCCCTACATCCTGGGATCGCCTTGGGGCCTCTACAACTATGAATCACAAGCATAACACAGGTACAAAATAAAAGTCAAAAACCAATGAAGTCATATGGCAAATGGGATGGCCAACCTAGGACGCCACTCCCTTAATAGGGAACTTAGCAGGCTACAGATCAGGTTCAGTTCAGTTACTTTCTATTGCCTAAGGCATTATTTGGTGATGAAAGAGCATAGCTTATTAGCTTTTACTGATGGCTTTGACCTACATCACTATAATTTTCCTTTTTTATAGAATACATTATCTGCACAACATCTCTATCTGGCCCAACCCAGATTTTATAATGCTCAATATTTGGGTCCAGTAGGATCGCAGAGAGGATCGAAGAAAGGGTCAGCCCATGCACTACACATTAGTACTCTTGAAACGTAATATAATAGCTTTCTGAATCCATGCACAAGATTTTTTGTAACAAAGTACCTTTTTAGCTGGAATGGTTGCTCAAGTAGAGTGGCTGTTTTTAGGTCTGTCCTATCCGAGAAGGATACCTACATCACAAAAGGTGAGTTGGGGGGAAAAAGTATTAAACTCATGGATGAGTTATAAGAAATATGCACATCTGATAATCTTGGATAACAAAAATATCTGATCTGCAGGTCAAAATTGACTATTCAATGAACTAAACATAAGACATCAGGGACCATAACAACTCCCAGGGAAATAGAGAAACATTTCATAAAAAGGGGGGTAGAGGATGGGGGAACATGTCATGGCCCTCATGTTTCTTATTTAACAGAGAGGTGATTCCTCCTGTAACAACTCAACCTAGCCAACCAACAGGTACAGTAGTAGTCATCAAAGTGCACTTGAACTTGATGGCAAGCACCAAACACCACTAATAATTTCATGTACACCAGGATTTGGAGTACAGATTACAAGAGGAGGGGTATATTCGTGAAGGGAACAAAATGTTTCATTATTGCAACTGAGAAATCCTAATTTTGGCACTGTTAGGGCTGGGAAAGCCTTTCTAAAATATCTTTACCTCAACTGATTTCAGGAATGGCAATGGAGCTCTCTGTCCATGTATGCTAGATATTCTCAAGGTCCATTTAATGTATTTGCTTCCTGCATAACAAGTGAATCAGCAGTTAATGAAAAAGTTAGAAATTAGTGCTCATACAACTTGATCTTCATCAAGTCTTGGCTCTTATTGACCACCATAATGAAGAGTTATATGAGGAAAGACAGCAAATGGAGATGTTCATCTCTTGAGGTTTGTTGAGAGTTGCAATAATTAAGTTTCTATTAGTAGGGTTATAATTTTATTTGTATTGAGATCTGATTTTGAGTAAGCTGTAGGTAGAATTTTCTATTTTTGCCTATCCCTAATTTTGGGGAAGTGGATAGAATATTCTGTCCAGATTCATAATAACAGTTTATAAATAAGGGGTTCTGGGAGCATGTCTAAATTGTAGGAAGTTTCTTCTCCAAGCTGGTTCGACCTTCTCTCTTCATCTCTAATTACTGATTCGATTGTTACTGTTAGATTTCTTAGAGTTGCATATCAATATATAAATTAGAAATGGCATGCATGCTTGTCAAGCCAGAAATACTACTTGGACCAAAAATCAACCGCTTGGTTTGACAATAATTAACCCAAAACCAGTGGCTCATAAAGCCTGAAAAGTAAACTTTTAGGGAAGCAGGTTTATTTCATGGGAGTAACCTTTGGGTTGGGTTGTTTATGAACTAGGCCTTATTCCAAGTGTTTTCCCTGCAGTGGGTCACTTCAATTGTCCTATAGTGTGGATAGAGGCTAGGCATACGGGATATTAAGTCAGTGTATTTATCTATAGCCAGTAGTGAAGTTAGGTTACCTTAACTTTCATTTTAAGGATAGCAGTCAGCTTTTGAGTTTTCTATTTACATCTGCAAGGAATGCCAGCATTTTTCACAAATTTTGGAGCAAATTACATATATACCTCCTAGGTTTGTAAACTATCACATTTACACCCCCTGAGATGTATTCTATTACAAACATCTCTTGTGCTCAACACAGTTAGCTTTTTTGAAAAAGACATATTTGCCCTTGCTGAATTTTTTTATAAGATGGAAAGATTTGAAAATTACCTAAAAATTAGTAGTTGCAACCCATCAATGGAAGACAGCACGGTCTTCCCCTTTTTGGGTTTTTATTTTTTGTTTGAAAAAAAATATATTTCCCTGAAAGTCAAAGCCAAATGGGTTTGAGGTTAAATAAGTGCAATAGGGGAACTTGGGAAATACAGTAGATGTTGGGTCATCACTTAACCCCCATTATTCAAACAGTAGGGGTACAGTTGATATATAATTTGAAACATAGGAGATGTACATGTAACAGAAAAAAATTTACAGGGTGTAAAGAGTAAACATAACAGTCTGCAAACCTAGGGGAATTGCTCCAAATTTTAATAATGAAAAGATTTTATTGCTCTTCTTCTCTATTGGTGAAGAAACCCTATGTCAGCTCAAGGCACTTTATATTTGATCGAGGTTGGTGTTTGATTCATCCAAATTACCTTGCGGTGAGCTGCCGAAACATTTCTCAATCTCTATTCTATATTCTTCCATCATTCTTCCCTTCCATTAACAAGTACAAGTTCCAATTATTTTCTGCAACTCATACTAGCTCCTGTTCTATTTCTGAATTAAATTCTGTTTAACTATAATTTATATAAAAGGCTTCTTTTGCAGCATTCTCTTTAAGGCAATCTGTGCATTAGATCAGTTCAATGTTTTGATCAGTTGTCAATCAACCATACCTAGAAACTCGATCCCAATATGATGCAATATTGACCTGCTGATTTGTGTTTACTTTGATATCCCTTCAGCTAAAGGGATTCTGTTCTCTAAGTAATGCACCTATTCACTGGTTGTACTAATCGATCCTGTTTAATTAGTAAAATTACCATTCCATCCTCTCCTGGCACAATTAGGATGGCTCAAATCTTCTGAACCAACGCTTGGATCAATCTGAAGATTTCAGGAAGTGTCGCCCTATATCTGTTGAACTCGATTAGTGTTTGATGGTCATCAGACCATATAACTTGCTTTTATTAATTAATCCCCTAATTGGGCTTCTATTCTCTGAGAGAAGATCCACTTTTCATATTGAGTCCCCAAATACAGTATTACATCAAGTCATCAATAATATCTTGGTTTAGACTGCAGTTAAGGTCTAGTATCAGTAGAGCAATGAGTACTACAGATGTTAATGTTCAGATTAATTTGAGAAAGCTATTCAAGCAGAAGACTTGGTCAAACCTCCAAGGAGGAATTTGGGTTTCAACTAGGGAGAACAGAGAAAATTTTCCAGCAACTAATCCCATTCCTACAGGTCCTTCATGTGCCACAGTCCCTACCCTTTTTAAACAACAAAGGTATGGCACCTATTACCAGCAAGAACATAGCAAATTGCCATCATTTGCCAGGAGTTTCCACATCCTGCAGACACTTATCCACCAAGTCAACAAATAAATGTAGTAGCTGAAGTAAAAGAAACTGACAATGATAGTGATCCTGATCCATTCCCATATCCACTTGAAGACGGAGATCTATTGGACATGAAAATGAAGAGGCCAATGCAAATGAAAAAGGGTCCTATGGCATTCATGTGGTTAGCCATTTCTCAGTGGCTGAAATCAAGGTAGAAGGTTATACTGAAGAGTTCTACATTGAATAGATCAAAGTAGACAAGACTGTAACATGGAAGATGAGATAGTGAATGAGAAAACTTCATAAGAAATCTCCAATATTCATGATGTTGTTCTTGAGAGAAAGAATTTGTGCCTCAAGTCACCAGAAAGAAGGTCACCAACATGGAAGATTCTACTAATACCATGCTCACAATTGATACGATTAAGAGGTCAGCATATAGAGTTCATTATGCCATTGCTCTTAAAAACAAAGCCCCACACCTTGAAGATTACAGTCCCAATGTCCATAAGCAACCGCAGTTCTGTTCTGGAATAGTCTAAGACTGCAATTCAGATATTGTTTTCTCCTCATATTTGCAAAACTTGAGGTAGAGTTTTCAAGCTCAGGAGAGTTAAGGCACTAAAATCACCTAAATTGGAATTTTGTATTCGAAAGATCTGGGTTGGGTTATACATCTGTTGGGCTTTTGATCCATCTGTCTTATGGTCATGTGTCACTTGTAATGAATATAGAATGTAGTAAGATGCTACATATATGGGATTAGTTCATTAGTTAGTTACGGTCTTCATCTCTGTGTTATTTCAGTTACCTGATCAGTTTAGGTCACCTTACAGGCTTACAACCCATACAACATAAGGATCGTCTTAGCCTTTCCTTTTTGGTGTAGGAGTCACTTTTAGGATATGGATCCAACTCAGCCACTGATCATTAAGCATTTGATGGCTGGCTAGGTTCTCCAGCTCATTGGAGAGGATCCTGGCACTAGTTTTTGAGTCTTTATCTAAAGTTTATAAGAGAGATGAGCATTGTACACAATTGGATTCATAAAAAACCTATTCTTTTCTTCTTCTCAATTCTTCAAGTCATGGGTCCTTGCATTTGAACAATGCTGGTTGTCGTTTGATTCATCCAAATGACCTTACGGTGTGAAACCTAGGTGCATTCCTATCTCAAGACTATTCCTCCATTCTTCTTCCCATCCATTCTATGCAATTCATCTTCAAGTTCTAGTTCAGCTCTGAAATTAAAAAAATGCTCTAACAGGAATTCATAAGCAAGTAATTTTTTTTTTTTGGGCATGAATTCTGATTATGGCAATCCAAGTATTAGAATCACCCCATATTTGGGTAAGTTGTTCACCGATCCTGATTCCGGTTTTGGTGTGATTCTGGCCTGCTGATCTGTATTAAATTCAATCTTCCTATTTTTCTCTTATTTCTTAAAGAGGGATTATGTTCTCTGAATAGTGCATCAATTTACTGGTTTTACTAACAAATTCTTTCTGAGATCTAAAGTTTATAATCAGAATCAATTATCTACAAATTCCTCATTTCTGAAAACCTGTTTGGGTAATGAAATTACTGTTCTAACGCCTCTCCTGGCACAAACTAAGACTGCCTCATAATTTTCGACCCACTCTTGAATTAATCTATGAACTTCAAGGGTTCATTCCTATATGTGTTGAACTTTGATTGGAGTTAGCGATCTGGCCATCTGACTTGATTCTAATAATTTTTCTCCAGAACTGAATTTTTATTGAGACAAAGGACCTATTGTACTACTGTTTGAGTCCTCAAACACTGTTACAGTAGTAAGGTTCGCTCCATCATATGGATGGTCTATGTCAAGTGTCAACAAAATGTCACTCATATACATACCTATGCATCTGATTGCAGTTATGGATCATAAATAATAAATCAGAACAGAAAATCCAAAGAAAAATTACCCATACTTCTGGTTTTTTGTGAAAGACTGATCTGAATAAGATCAATTCTCACAAATGGAGGAATCCGCAGATTAAGAAAGTGCATGACGCCCGCTATTACCTGTTCCAGTTCAAATTAGAAGTAAATATATATACCATGTAATAAATGCTAATGTGTAAATGCCCACGTACAGCACATATTAATGGTGTTGAAGCTAGGAAATGGTTGATTCTGTTAAACAATTAATGGTGGTGAAGCTAGGTTGATTCTGTCAAACAAATATCAAGACTTTGTTAACTCATTCTACTGGTACCAAATTTTCTTCCACAGCGCTGACAATAATGGGGTGATTCCACAAGTAAGGGGCATGGCTTTGAAGTCGGAATAGCAATGGTGCCCTTATGAGCGCCCAGCCAGGGGGGGCATATCAGGGTGGGGTGGGGAGGAAAAGATGCAAGGACCAGCTCATATATGCAATTTCAAAATGAAGATATATAAATGATTAGTTGTTTCATTTATGAATAGGGTGAACCATCCTGCATGAGATTGTGGAACCACCTGTCTTCATTATAGTTTTAACAATGTTGGCTCCAACGACCCACCCTCCCCACCCAAACCTAAAAAAAAGAGAGAAACATTTTAGGTAATGGGGCTACTTATTTTGATATCAAAGAATCTGAATTTTCAACAGAAAGAGCTGGGCTTCAAATTGTAATTCTACACTGGTCCCCAGACTGGAGGAAAAACCATTTGGGGTTTAATTGATTTTAAAACCGATGTAGACACGATCTGGACTTGCAATCGTGGTGTCTATGTATTTTCAACAGATCCTTTAAAATTTCTTCCTACATCACAATTAGAAAGGGTGAACCCAGTGCCAAAGGCTTCCCACATTGCGATTAATCTCCATAATTTGCCAAAGCGATAAAGGGGGAGAAATATGCAAAAAACAATTGCTTGAGGCAAAAAATTCTGAAAATATTTCACTGATGTGAACAATCAAGGTTTTTTCACTGGAACTGTCCAAGAGGGAAATGAGGATCATTTTGAAGACCTCATCCCTAGTATGTAGTTGGGAAGAAAAGAGACTAGGAAAGAACTAAATAACTATTTCGTGAACAGTATGAACTTTTGAAAGTCTGACACATGCATGTATCTGTGAGCTTTACAAATCCTTTTGACATTCCACTCCATATATAGCATTGCAGACATAACAAGTTCTTTTTTCTGGTAGAACAAGAAGTTTTTTCTGCCGCATGGACTACAAATTCTGATCACAGTTCTCCGATGAAAAGCCTAAAATGTCTGCAAAAACTACAGACAGCAGAAATGTGAAGGATTAGCTTCAGCAAGCCCAAGCAGCTGTGACAGTGAGAAAGCTTTTTTAAGTCCTGTTGACATATAGACATTTCCAGGTACACCATACATCTACACCTGATATTGTTGAATTCATTAGGTAAGCAACCTTTCGGGCAGTCAAAAGATTTACTTTGTCAATCCATGCCTGCTTCACATCTACCACACATCAGAAATTCCCCCTAACTAATGCCACAGCAATTTATTTTGACTTTTCTAATTTTGACTTTTCCTGAGAGACTTTCTTTCGTGCAAGGTGGGTTAGTGTTTCTGAATCCTTGTTTCTTTTCTATTTTCTAACAACCTGCGTCCAATTTGATGGGCACAATATTAAGCACACAAAAGTATGAGTACCTTATCCACAAACCCACGGATTACCAAACTTGCTTTCTTGTCCTTCGGTGTTTGCTGCAAAATTGGAGGAAGTTTAGAATATGTCAAGCAATTATTCACACTGAAAAAAAAAATCCGCCATATTGTATACATTTTTTTTGGTAAATTACAATCCAAACAAATTAAAACACAGAATTAGCTGGAATGAGAGTTTAGCTCTCTCATCCCTTCGTTCCACAATAGGAAAATAGTTTTACACAACAAGCATATCCACATATATCATTTAAGTGTGAGGAGCCTCTATGAGCTGTTACATATAAATAGATGATAATAGCTTGCCCCTCCAATCACAAAGAAATGGAAACTATGAGAGTGTTCTAAAATTAGAAGCGAGGAAATAGAAACAAAAATTAGCGAAGTAGAATGATACAGTTTCTAAAGTAGAAACTCAAAAAATAGAAAGAAGCAACTTAACAAAAATACGAACTAAGCCGATGTCAAAGATAGACAGTCAGTAAACTCCCAAGTCCCCATGCACAGAAAAATTAGCCTTCTCAGAAATCTTTAACACGATCTGGTCTTGAGTCCCATAGGATCTTCTAATATATTCCAAAAAGGCAAAATAAGGGGCTGTAACACTGTTCATGTAAACAGTAATTTGACCTCTTTGCCTTTATATTTTGATCTATATCAGTCATCACTGTAATGGGACAAATGAGAAATAACGATCCATGAATTTGATGACAATTGGGAATCGATGATGGATTAATTTCAGGTCAGAGTATCTCCAGAAAAAAACATTTGTAACTCCGCATATTGCTGATGATGATAATGATCTTGAAGCAATAAAAGATCCAAATAATGGTTCTTGATGCAAAAAGACTCATTGACCACAGCTAAGCAAGCAACTGCATTGTTAAAAGGAAGAAACTAGACATGATGGATCTTGGGAGGAAATATAGAAAGAGAAGAGAAGAAAGTGGATATAGGATACCAATCCGGTATGCACTACTCAACAGCACCAAGACTTTTTTTAAGAAGGATAACAGAACACCGCCAAGGTCACGTGACTGTGCACAAGCACTGACCTAGGTGGGTTTTCTGCATTTCCAAGGGGGGGGGGGAGGTGGTTTTTGTCTAGTCAGGTAACATTCTTTTGCACTGCTCTCACACCCCCTCCCCCCAAAAACCAACCCCCCCCCCCCCCCCAAAAAAAAAAAAAAAGAAAGAAGAGAAAACTCATTCTCTACTCAAATCATCCCTAAAACTCTATTATGTTTACAGAAAATAGTGGAACCGGTAATTGTTTAATGGAAAATAGTGAAGCTGGATAAAAGTGAGATAACAGTACGGTTTTCCATAAATTTTAAAAAGAAAAAAAAAAAGCAGGTGTTTGGTTTCTTGGAGTGGGAAACTAGGCAAACTACTAACATGAATTAAGGAAACATGTCCACCTAGGCGGCAAGCCATTTATCCTATCCCAACCTTCCCAAAATCCATTTTCCATTTCATGCAAGAATTTGAGCGGAAGAGAGGAGAATGCCAATTACATGTGGGGCCCAAAACAATATTTCACATTGGAAAAGTTCTGTAAAATTCCATTGCTTGATATAGTTCCATTTCCTTCTGTTACACGTTCTTTAATCCCATGACATGTAGGACCCATAACTCCTCCGCTCATTTTTGTCCACCAAATATTGTGAAAATCTGGGTTATGGTAACTAGCAAGCAAGTCAAATGATCAAGGTCTGAGATAAAAGACGCAACTGTTATGTCAAGGGAAGAAATCAGATTGACGAAACTAAGAAAAGGTTAAATCAACTGGCTTAGGAGGAAGAAGGAAGAAAGAAGGTATGGAATATCAATGCAATATGCACTGGTCAATAACATCAAAACTCTTTGAAAAACTTACATTCTCTATTCAAATCATCTAAAATTGATAGAGGATGAATCACATATATAAATTTGAAATTCTTTATTCAGATCATCTATAATTGATGGAGGATGTACTACATATATTAAGAGCTACTTAAACGGACTCAAAAGGAACCTTTATCACTTTAAAACACTCAATAAGGTAAACAGACTCAAATAAAACTATATCTTAAGTATATTAGTCTATCTCAGATTCTCAAACACTACAATTGAATAGTAACCATGTACTAACTTTAACCCCAGTTTCTAGGAGTATAATCAGTCCTGTTACAATGAAAAAACTAGAAAGAAGGCCCAACATATATTATAACTAGTCATAGGTCCATTTCAAGCTTTCAGCTCATCAGACTGCTGCCACAATAACTTTATAGGCCTCCCAAACTTGTGCAAAGACCTCCATACGGGATTAATATCCAGTGCAACGACATTAGATATCATCCACAATGTCTTAAACATTGTGTAAAAGAGAAAATGCCAGAACATTTTTCATCAAACATTGGAAACAAATCAGCAGCAACATAAACGAGCATATGCAGACATCCAAGTTTATCTGCAAAATCCCTCAAAAATGTTTTCTTATTTATTAATTAGTATTTTAAAGACCAAAAAAATAAAAGAGAGTTTCTCTTTTTTCATGCGAAAATATTAACAAATATATTGAACAGATAAAGAGTATCAATGGTCTCAGAATGCATGTCCTTTGTACATACAGAACAATCTATCAATTCTAACAAACTCTAAGAATATATCTAAGAATTAGAATAATGCTTCTCAATAATATTTAGGGAATTCTGGAAATAATAGTTAACATTAACACAAGTCATTAATTTCTTAGAATACTAAAATAACAATATGTTATTTTTATCCACCCAAAATCCAAAAGAATAATAACAGTATGTTCTTCCAAGCCATCTCAGAAAAGAAAAAAAGGGGAGAAAACTTTGGCTATGTAAAAGCACTAGTTATTTACCAAGCAGCATAGTTCTAAAAGTGTTTACTTTACAAACCCACAGATGCATTACAAAGGAACAAGGGAATACCTGAAGGTTTACTATTACAATCCTTCCTCCACCACGAAGAGATTTCAAAGGCAAGTTGCATGCAGGAGTGATCTGCAAACTGTGTGGGAGATGGGATACAAGAGATTATCAACAACGCTAGAAGATAAATAGAAGATAAGTGCAGGAAACAACAACTAGCTGAAATTGTCATAGTTAAAAAGAACAAGAATGCCAGCAGAAATTTAGGTCATCAAACTGGACCAAGAATAGACTAATAGACTATTCAACGGGTTAAAAGTTTAGGCATTCAATGGGTTATAAATTTGAGTGTTCAATGGGTTATAAAGGCCACCAGCTTTAAACTTTCGAGTACGCTATTGTAATAAGTCAACTCTATAGGCCGAAATATTAGGGAGTCAAGTCCCATAGAGGATTAATTAGTTAGTTCATATTTTGTGATTTTCTAAGACAATTTAAAAAAGAAAAGAGAAACTTATTTCAAGGCTTTAACACCAGGTCTGACTGTGGGCCTCCTTGGAAACCTTAGTTTCAATTTTCAACCACATATTATGACAGTGTTTTAATTCGGTCACACCCAAAATCAAGACAACTCGAAAGAAATACAGCTCCCAAATAGTTTGTTATTTCACTTGTTTCCATAAAGTAACAAATAAAGCCTAAGGATTCATACTCACATGCGCTAATTTGAGAAAATAATTTAGCCTTAAGCTTGTGAGTTTGTGAGAGACGGACTTTAGTTTTGTGGGTTTCAAGACTAGTCTACTGTGAGATGTGATATGGAAACCTTTGTGGGAGGCAAAGGCTGGAGTTGAGGGGACGCAGTCTCTGCAGTACACGAGATACCTATATGTCATTTCTTATTTCAAATCTCTGTTTTTTACTGTCATCGTTGTGTTTTATTTTCTTGTTTCTTCACTATTCAGTTACTAAATTCAATTTCAAGCCAATCTATTCAGCTGGTAGATGTACTGCCTTTGTTCCACAGTTTCTTCAGATCTGATTTAAAAATCCTTCATTGTAGTTTCGTTTCCAGACCTGCTTTCTGTTCTGGTTTAAGAATTACCATCAGAAATGTCATCTTCACAGCTTTAGAACTTCTTTCTAACAGCATTCACCAGATTCCATTATAAGTTGTGCATGTGTTGTTCACAGAAATCCAACCGACTGAATTCATAATCCTGCTGCTGCGATTGATATACAACATATTTGCTTGCTTATAGAGTTTCTATTTCTGTGTTGTTATTTGTTAAAGCATATCATGGTTAGTATGGCGTAACATGGTATGGCGAGTAGTGTACCATGGCATAATATTTGAGCTGTAACTAAATTACAACAAAAATGCAAGCCTTATCCCAACTAAATGGGGTTGGCTACATGGATCCTTGCCTTAAAATTAGATCTATTTAAGTCCATACTGGATACAAGGACTAAACCATGCATATCTTTTCTCACCACTTATCCTAAGGTTGTTTTGGGTCTACCCTAGCGCTTTTAGTTCCTTCAATCTAGATTAGATCGCTCCTCCTTACATAGGAATTTAAAGGCCTCCACTGAACTGAGCTGTAACTAAATTAGGTCTATGTATTTCCTTTAAATCACTCCTCCTTACAAAGGAATTTAAAGGCCTCCACTGAACTGAGCTGTAAGCCTGTAACTAAATTAGGTCTCTGGATTTCTTTTTTAAATTACAAGCCTTATCATGATAAAATGATGTCAACTACATCGATCCTTTGATTCCTTTCAAAACAAAGTACGTAAAATTGAGAACTGCAAAAAGGCAAATGCAAATAAGAAAAAAAATGGGGGGGGGGGGGGGAATGAAAAGCAATAAGACAAGAAAATAGAAATGGAAAATGAGAAATCATAAGTAAAGACAAAAGAACCAGCACAGGAAAATAGGAAAATCTCAAGTACAAGGTGTCAACAATGTGGATCTTTGCCCTCCAATAGGCTCTATCTGAGCCTCTGAGGTCAAACCCAGCATATGCATCTGTTCTTCCCAACCTTAATAATGGTCACTTTAGGCCTGCCATTACCTCTTTTAAATACTACTTTCTGAATCAGATCATTCCTTTCTGAGGAGTCTCCAGGCTTCCATTGCAAATGGCCAAACCACCTCAGACGTCATTATCGAAGCTTGTCACAAATTGAGGCAACTCCTATACAGTGTTCACAATCTCGCAAGGTTTTGTCATATCTTGCTCATCTAGACAATTACAAGACAAGACAAGACAAGACAAGGGCAAAACACTAGGCAGCAAAATCTCTTTGATATCTCACCAAGATATCCAAGACGGGATGGGATATACTCAAAATTTGCAATTTTTTTGTTTTTTCTGGGGGGGGGGGGGATAAAAGCTGGATCTCGACGAAATTTTGCACGCTTCTTGCAAAATCTCGTCAAATCGAGAGTAGAGCCCCCATTTCAACCCAACTCCTTTGCAAGATATTGGTTGGTTTCAACAACTAGTTAGACAACTAATCTTACTATCATTAGTCATTACCAGGCCTAATATTGCATATGTAGTGAATTATGTCAGTCCATTCATGCATGCACCTACCAAAGGACACAAGGATGAAGAAGAATGGAAATATAATTATTGAAGGATACGGTGATGCCGACTGGGATGGTAATCCTATTGATCAAAAGTCAACTACGGGCTCCTGAATATTTGTTAGAGAAAACCTGGTAACTCAAAAAGTAAGAAACAAAGTGTGTTTAGTGCTGAAGCTGAGTATAGGGCAATGGCATTTGCAACTAGTGAATTGTTATTGGTCAAATCTCTATTTGAAGAATTAGGATTTGACAGTTTTCGTCGACCTATGAAGCTCTTATGTGACAATCAAGCAGCTACCCGTATTGCTTCTAACCCAGGATTCCATGAAAGAACCAAACACATCAAGGTAGACTGCCATTTTATCCATGAGAAAGTTCAAGATGGAACTATTGAAACTCCATTTGTAAGAAGTGAAGATCAACTCGCAAATATTTTTACAAAAGATCTATCCAAGAGAACATTCTAAGAAGTATTGGGCAAGTTGACCTCAGATGTAATCTTCAATCAAACTTGAGGGAGAGTGTTATTGGATGTTAGTCTTTCAATATGATACAAAGATTAGCAGTCCTATTCATTGTATAATTCCCATTCCCATTCGTTGTAGAACTCCGTTCCCTGTAAAATTTCTCACCCTAAACACCACAATCACTTTTTAAAGATCAATCAGCAAAATGGGGTATATCTAGCATCTGAGTTGGCCCATAGAGATTCCAAACAGGGATTTTGAAACCCAAGATCACAACATTCATTAACCATTTTCTATATCTATAAACTGACAAAAACATGTATGCATTAAAAATCCAAAATAAAACCAATCAAGCAGTGAAATTACACCATATGTATGAAATTTGACCTCCGGTTACCTGGAAGTTCAGGACCATATGCATTCAAGTATAGCATATAAGCAAACAATGACAAATAACAGTGGCTTCAAATCAGACATCTGGAAATTAAATACATATGATTACCTGGTACCTAAGCACAAAACAACATCAGCCATCTTACAATGCTTCTCTGCTGGATTCATTTCCTTAGCTGGCAATGCATCCTGGGGAAAAGAAAAAAGGAAGTGGTGGCTGACTCAGTAATAACATTTAAAATTAACACAATCAAAACTGAAAGTTGCAAATTATAACTCTACAGAAAACACTATAGAAGAAAAGTAGTTAAATTTTTGGGACCTCCTAGTCAGATTTTTTTTTTTTTTTTTTTTTTTTTAAGTGTCAAGTTTCCCAAACCCCTCAATTTTGACAAAGCCATTCATGTAGAAGTCAAAGGTATCTGTTTCCTTGTCATAAATGAATCTATGTCCCTGCATAAGCTAAATTTTTCGGGAACAAGGACCATTCCAGTCAAAGCTGCATAATGACCCCATATTTCCCCATGGAAGTGAGTAGTGGCTATTTATGAAAGAGTAGCCAATGCATGAAAGAAGTACAACTAAGACTAGTCACTTATTAATGATTAATATTTCATTTCTTTGGTCAGGCCAGCTGCAACCCTTTCATTCAATTGTCTGGAACAGACTCCTCTTCAGCAATCGTTTGATCTGCAACCATTTGCTCCAGTTCTGACAGTCCTCCATCATTGTCCACTCTGTTTCCATTTCCATGTAGATCAAAACATGAAGAAGAAGTGGAGGCCACAACACCGTCCACATTCTTGTTCAAGTGAACGTAGTTCATACCATCCATACATAGTGTTTTGAGTCTAAGAATTTATCTTTCTAACCATGGCTATCTAATGTAGTACTGTATTTGATTGATCAAAACAGTAGCCAAATAGGACCTTTCATAGGGAATAAAGTTCAGATTTGATAGACTTAAGATGAAACAGAAGTTAGATGTAAAAGAGGGCTGGAACTAAAGTGGTTTTAAAAGGATAATAGCATATAACGAAACGGGCTGAACATATCTTCAAATAGGGGCAGAACTATTATGAAGAAAGTGACAATAACAATGTAACATGTAACACCCGGACTTCACACCGCAAGGTGAATCGATTGGATCAAACACTAACCTTCCTTGATCAAACACAAGGAGTCTTAACACCCGGGCTTCACACCACAAGGTGGATCGATTGAATCGAACACCAACCTACCTTGATCAAACACAAGGGTTCTCCAAAGAGGAAGAATGCTAGCAAGCAATTTGATTTCAATTCATAAGTTGTTTTCTTCATCTCTTACATAAGTCTCTTATATAGCACTTTAAAGAGACCAAAACAATAATGGAAACATCCAACCACTACCCAACACAACCTACTACAAACATTAATGGAAACATCCAACTACTACCCAACACCACTAGTCAAAACAACAATGGAAACATCCAACCACTACCCAACACCACCTACTAGCTCCTATTGTTGACTTTTCAAAGCTAGACTTGGGCTTAGTTCAAAATAGTGGGCTGATCTTCTCCCACTAAAGTAATCCAAGCCCATGAAACCATGGGCTCATTTTATCCCACTACAATAGTCCTAGCCCATGCAAGCCATGGGCTATTTTGGATCGTATCCTTAGGCTTTGATGGGCTTGACCATTGGGCTTTTCTCTTTTTTCTATATGCTGCCAATTCTGCATCACTATCCTTCTGGGAGCAATATGGGCTAAGGAAGCATAGGGGGCCTAATGGAATTGGGACCCCAAAGAAAGCATTTATTACTTGGATTATATTTGTGATTTATTTACATACTCAGCCTGAATCTCAAGACCTTCTTCGGCCCAATCATATACTTTACTGAAATATATAAACTAAGGAGACTCCCACTTAAGTGATAGTAATATCTATGAGGATAGCCCATTTTGGTTCTCAGCCTTCACGAACTGGGTTTTGAGGAGACAACAAGTAAAGCTAGATCTATAGAGGTTCAAGGCAGAAGTTGAAGAAGCCGGCAACTGATTGGCAGCTGGTTACTAGGTTTTTGTCCAGCGGTTCTGGAGGAGAAGAGACGCTGGTGGTCCTCCGATGTGTCTCTCCGCCTCCTCCTTCTCTCTCTTCCTCTCTCTCTTCTCTTGTTCTTCTCCTCGTCCGGCATCTCTCGGGGCAGAGAGACACTAGTGGGCCTCCACCATGTGTTCTCTCCGCCACCCTCTCCTCCTCCTCTCCTCATCTCCTCTATGTTTTGGCCATTCTCTGGTCATGCTCTAATATCTGAGCACCTTCTCCTGCCTCTAGTCTATTTTTGTAGAGGTTAAGTCAATCTTGATCTCAGATTTGGTATCGCTCTCTTCCCCTCTGATTCTTCTCTTCCCTTTACTTCTCCTCCTCTCTTTGTTCTCTCCAGAGGTTGGGTCGAACATGCTCTCTTCACTTTGATTCTCTTCTTCTGTTTGTTTCTTCTCCTTCTATTTCTTTGGTGGAGAGGTCGAGCTAGATCTCAGTTCTGTGATTCGAACTCCCTCTCCACTTCTCTCTTCTACTCATCTTCTTCTATTCTCCCAGCCTCTATAAAAAAAAAAATGGGCGTGTTTGAGGCCGTTTCAAGGTTCTTCTTTGTTTGTTGAGGGTTCCTTTCTCAATGGCTCCTTGGCACCAGGGGAGAAGCCTTAAGGGGTATCGTTGTTGTTCTCTCTAAATCGAGTTCAAACTTTGATACTGACTCATCTCCTCTTTCTATTTCTCCTCACTCTCCATCTCCCCTTTATGTTTTTGCGTTCAACTTCACATCGTTGAGGGTTCTTTTCCTCTTTGGCCTCTCTAGTGTTGACAGGTAAGCCTTAAGAGCCATCATTGTTGATCTCTCCGTTTTAGGTTTGAGCTCAGATCCATATTCTTCTCCTCTCTCTGTTTCTCCTCCTCTTCTTGTCTTGTTTCTGGTGTTTGCTTGATTTCGTCGAGGGTTCTAGCCATTAATGGCGCTTCTCTGGCTCTGGGGGAAAGCCATTAGGGCCATTGTTGTTGAACTCTCTGAATTTGTTTAGGACTCTGATTTGTTCTCTTCATTCTTCGTCTCAACCTTGTGATGCTAGCTTCCCTGCGACCATGGTGCTGCTGAGTAGGTCCATGTGCATTGTTACAAGGAAAGCTTCTCATGGCTAGGATTGGAGACTGCATCAGTTTAGCTCGGGCTCTTTCTATGTGTCACTATGGGCCTCTGTGTTGTATAAAGCTTGCTTTTATTGTTCACTCAGATAGTTGCTAGGCTCGATGCCTCTTACTCTCCTATTGGGCCACTTGTGCTTGTAATGAGTTTGCTTTAATTGTTGCTCTTAGATAGTTGTTTGGCTCAATGCCTCTTAGGTTGCTTCTTAGTTGAGGCCTCTGCCTCGTTTTGCCTAGGCTTTGTCGCCTGTGCTTTTGTATTTCCTTTATTTTCTTTGGTGATGAATTATTTAATATTCCAAAAAAAAGGGGACTCCCACTTTGAGAATTGTGTGTGAGAATTTCATCTTTTACAAGTCAAAATGCAGACACAAATATTGAATCAATATTGTATGATCAAAGTAGGATTGCTTGTAGTATTGGTTCTCCTACATATTAACAATCGAATATGGTCAACAGAGGGGCAAAAAAGTCTATTTGATAGGGCTTCTTCCTACAGCTATGAATTCCATTGGACCCATAAATGATAAAAGAATCAAGAGAAGTGGTCCAATGGGGTTTGGTCCATCAAGGGTTGGACTTAAAAACTTAAATTACTTCAGTATTTTATTTTTAAATCTTTACTAGTTTAGTTTCTTATGTATGAGAGATAGAGTTAGAGTTGAGTTGCAAGGTTATCTGTAGTTCAAGTCTTAGTACTTGGTAGGAGTCTTATTAATTCCCTTATATATTTGCTCGTAATCGAGTAATTGCTAGAACAAATTGAGATAGAGGCCTGAGTGTGTTGTCATTTGAGAGTGTGTGCTTGTTGTTTTCTTTCCTTCCCCTGCAATCTTCCCTTTCTTATTTCAGTTTTCCCATTGTTTAACCCACCATACCAGAGTCTTTCTAAGGTCTGCATTATCTTTTGGGTCTTTCATATAAAAAAACTAGCAATTCGACCAATTAGTCCTCTGGAACCTAACTCTTTCTTTTTGGCCATGAACTTGTAGTTTTAAGAAATTGGTTCGGGAGATCTTGTGATATATCTCAGTATCTTGGGATAGCAAGACAAGAGGAGAGACAAGATCTGAGAGATGGGAGATCTGGCCATCTCTGGTCCAACCACCTGGTTTAGGGGATTTTAAAACCCCTATCTCGCTCGAGAGAGGCATATCTCGCCTCTTTCTCACTGCAACCCTCAAAACTTGCCGGAAACTTTATTTTTCGCCGAAATTTGTTGGGGATTCAACTTCTAAACATCCTTAACACATCTGCAACATCAAATTATCATCATTCAAGCCTATTTCAACTAGATCTTCAACAAAGGTAAGATTTTTCCCCAAATTTGAGTTTTTTTTAAATAGAATGTTCTACAATGGGTGTGTGAGTCTAGTATAAATATATGTTGATCTACTAGTATAAACCCAAGAGTTATAGTCTTGTAATCTTGTTACTCTTGTACTCTTGTGATTGTGAACTTATGGATTATGATTTATGACTTACTAAAAGTCTAAAACTTCTTATGGTTGTAAAATTTTGAAGACATTTAAGTTCTTTGATAGTTTGATGTTAATGTATTTGATACTAGATAGTTGATAACTTGAATTACTTGATATCTCTACATTACATAGTGTCTAACCTTGCATTTCATTTCGGTTTTACACATAGGGTTGACTTAGAAGACGTACTTTGGGTTATTTTCTCACAAATCTAAGGCCACTAGTGCGTTCAAAAGGCCTTAAATAGGCTAAATACCAAGTTTCAGCCCAATCGGGGCCCTAAAACCCACCGAGATGGGCCACCAAGTTTACGCTAGAAATTTGGTATATCTCAACCGATATTGGTATTCTCCCACCATGGATAAATCAGATAAGTGATGCAAGCTGAATTATGATTCATAGTATCAATAATGGAGTTGAAGTCACCTGATTCTGAGGATTAGATATTAATTTATGCCAAATTCAGGTTGATATGCACAATGTCTAGTTTCCATTGTTTACAACGAGGACTACTGGGGTATCTAATCCCATTCATTCCCTAGCTTTTGCCTCTCAGTGTTAGTGTCAGCCCATCAAAGTGCTCGTGCCGTTAATGTTCTTTCTGATCATTTCACTGCTCCACCAAAAATTCCCACTACCATTGGTAGTTTCCACTGCCTATCCAGCCTGATATTTGAACTTAGTGAGAATATTATTAGGGGATTCTATGGGGCCCAAGGAGAGATTACATGAAGATTATCTTTGGGGCAGTATATCCTTTTGAATAGATGTTGTGGCCTTGATTGAAGAACTCCTTCAAATGGCCTTGTTTGATCTTTCATTCTTGATGCAGATGTACTAAACCTTGCTGTAGGTCAAAATCCGACATCAATCTAACAAAAAATTAGGCAAAATGGAGGTTTAGAAGGTCTTGGTGATTTGGGAGGCGAGAGAGAGCAAGATAGGTCGAGATCTCAACCTGTCTAGCTTGAGAGATGACATTTAAAGTGGCTGAGTGGCTGCGATCTCGTCTCAACATCTCAAAAAAGCAAGATCTTGTGATAACACATACCATGTATGAGAATCCTAGTTAGAATTGGAATCCCAATTAGAATCTATTTTAAATAAAGATCCTTTTTGGATAATTAGCTTTTATTTGTGGTTGTTATTTAATTGAGTCGTAAAGGGGATCCTACTCTATAAAGGATTCCCTAGTTAAGTCAAGTTTTGTTTCCTAGTTAGAGTCTAAGTCTTTTCCCTCTGACTGAAGGCTATATATATATAGCTCACCCATTCTCATTGTAAAGATAAGTCGAATTGAATACAAAGAATTGAGTCCTGAGGGAAATCAAGAAGTGGCTTTCTTGGGAGGGCCATGGCAGTTTTAGAAGGTATTCTTCATCAATTCTAGCAAGCTTCTTCCAATCTCCAGCGCCAATTCAACAACCCAGCAGCAGATTCAAGTACAGCAGTGCAGCCACTTCTCCCTCACCCACACCCCTCCCCCACCCTTGCGGCATCCCTGAAGAACCTATCCCACCCCACCCCCACCCCCCAAAACCCTGTGGCACCCTTCCATCCTCTTTCTTTCTTTCAGCCCCTCTTTCCCCCTTCTTGATCTTGCAGCAAAATTAGAAGAAAAGAGATATTCAGGAAAGAGGGGGGAAAAGAAGAAGAAGAAAGGAAAAGAAAAGAAAGATAGATCAAGAAAGGAGTGAAAAGCCCAGGATCCAATCAAGAATTCAGGAATCCAATCAAAGATCAACCAAGAACCCTATAACAGCCAATATCTTTATCCATACCTTCATTCATCATCCCTAAACCCTCCCATACCTAACCACAGCCCTTTCTCTCAGCTTTAGGGTGATTCTGGGTATCTCAAAACAATCCCATACGAATTAGGTTAAAACCCTAACCATCCCAAAACCAACCCATCTCAAATTAGCAAAATCCTAACCTGTCTCTACTCTCTAGGATCTTCCTAGGACCCTAACTTCTCAACAAAACCTTATACCCATCCCACATTCCGTGGTTAACCAAATTCTACAGCCCTTTAGGTTTTTGTTAATCCCCATCTTTTACCAAAACTCTAATTTTCCTAAACAGTAATCACCCCATCTAGGGTCATTAAAATCTCCCATTCCCAGGTTTGATAACTAATTTGCTCGTTCACAAGGAAAGGATTCTGGGTTAACCCTAAGTCTAGGGAAACAATCACGCAAACCCAAGAATCGTGGTAACATCACCATGAACCTGCTTCTCAGTCTTGTTTCTTCTACAACTTCGACCTTCAATAACCCAGCATGTGTTTGGAAGATTAATTCAGACCACCAAGAGCTCCACCCGACCCTGGTTTGCAGTTGTAATTATCATTGGCAAGATCTTAACAAACCTTGAAATTTTGAGTCTGCCTAGTATTTTAGTTGTTAACCATCAGAATTGGCTTATCATTGGATCACCCCAGCCCTTCAACATCTCTTCACTTGACCAATACAAAGTTCAAACCTAGATTTATTTTGCTGATTGGTTCTTATCTCTAAGTTATTAATCCTGATTTTCTTGCAATTTTGATAAATGTTATGCTACAACCTGTTGTTGGTCCAATTATAGAGTTGTTCTTAGTTGAACTTCCTCTACATTAGTTTGTTTACGTTAATCTATGTTGAGGAGTCTTGGTCATTTTTATTTTGTTATTATTTTATTTACTTCTTTGACTGTAATTAGACTATTAGTACCACACTAAATAAAACAAAGCCAATGACCTAGGCCATGATAGACTAAGGTCTGAATTTTATCATGGCTCTAGAATTTCCTCCACACTCTTACCCCTTCCTCCACAGTAGGTACTCATTTTCAGGTTCTGGGATACATAACATAAGTGAAGAACTCCCTGCATCACTAATCCTACAATTAGCAAGCCATAGGTGCAACTTAATGTGAACCAAGTGAATAATAATGAGCACATGTAGAAGGGAAGACTAATGCACTATTTTCAAGCCTTGCTTAGTTAGTTCTTCTAAATGCATAAAAGGTAGTTATTTTACAAACAGTGACTCATTATAGTAGCCAACACAAGGATTCAAGCTGGTTTGCAGGTTGTCTAAGTTAAGCACAATTGTTCAAGCCCCAAGCAAACATTTATAAACAAATCTACATTTCTCCACACTCATCATCCAACTACATTGCAAACAGGAAAAAAATAATTACCTCCCAATCGAGGACTGTATCCCTGAGTTTTGCTCCACATTTAACATCAGAACAACGTCTGGATGTCTCTTTCAGTCCAATAGTCTCCACCTCAAAGTCTCGCAAATACCTTGAATTGAGTTCAATAGAATTTCAACAAAGAGTATTTGCAAGCTATATCTTTTGCATAACACATTAAAGAATGCTTTTGACTCTTAACACATCAAGCATGGCCTCAAAAATATTAGAAGAAAACTGCAAGGCATAATAAGGATGTAAATTGTGATTGAAAGATAACTCTTACTCAGCTCCACAAGAAGGGCAAAGTTCCCTGAAGGAATTCCCGTGTAATTCAGAAAGTTTCTCCCTTGGTATTCCAGATCGAAGATGAAGACTGTCCACATTCTGGAAATATAAGTTCATAGAAATGACATCAGATACTCGAGCACATGTTAAATTATTAATTTCTCCAATAACGGTCCAAATCCTGTAATAACTTCCTGTCTTCAACATTTTTTTAGTACAGTTACCCAAAAACCAAATATGAGCCTCTTTGATAAAGAACTATAGCTTTAAATGATATAATAGAAAAGAATAAATGCTGGAAAGGAGCCACCATCAATTTCATATATTTATTAGTAGATATGTAATATGTAAACTCAGGAACATGCCTGGCTTATAACAAACTTCAAAATACCAGCTTTCTCTAGCTCAACCAGCGCCATGTGAGTCAAACTTGGAACTGCACGATGAAATGGTAACGATGCTTCAGGCACACCTTTTCCTTCACGCTGCAACTCCATGAAATTAACAAAATAAAAAATAATATTATTGCAGTTAGCTATAGTAATGCAAAAATCATAGTTTATTATGAGTTTACATAGTAACATCAAATCACATTGAAAAAAACATCTGCACTGGGACATATTTTCATAAACATGTTCAACAGAGGCTTTTAATTGCCCCTATGTGGAGAAGCAATTTAATCCAAATTAAAGGAATTAGAAGAACTAGGGGCAGACCTAGAGTAACCTTAACAGAAGTTTTGAGAAAGGAGATGTTTAGCTTAGGCCTTGTATCTAGTATGGTGTCAAATAAAGCTGACTGCAAGGCAAGGATCCATCCATTTAGTTGGGAAAAGGCTTGTTGTTGTTGTTGTTGTTATTATAGGTATGTATTGATACTGATACAACTCAGACTTAGGCGCCTGTTTCTGACAGAGATACCTGTTGCTTGGTTCTTTGCAAATTACTTGAACCAAAAAGGTATGGTCAAGACTCAATTCTCATAGGTGAAACAAAACAAACTAATTTACAATTGCAACTAATAGAAATAAGGGTCTGCTTAAACTACTTCTCAAACAATCAAAAATGTAAATCGGTAACTCAATAAAGTTTACTGTTTCACCTGAAGAGTCCAAACTCCCTTGGGACCGCGGAAATCAGGTATACCACAAGAAGTTGATATTCCTGCCCCAGTAAATACTACTAGATGCTTACTCTGCAATGCAAAGAACAAAAACCAGGAGAATTTAGGTGCAATACAAAAAAAAATTATTTTAAAAAAAAAAAAACTCACGTTTATAAACAAAAAAGTCTCACCTTTTTTATCATCATAGCTAACTCTTCAATCTGTCATTTAACCCAAAAAAATATCCATTTGGATTAGCAAAATAAGAAAGAGACAATGAAAAGTTCTAAGGATTGCAGTCTAACCATTATAAGAAGCCTTAAACCTTGAATACTGCCATTACAAAAGAAGCATAAAAAGAAAAAGAGCATAGGAAAGGAATAGGGAAAAGCATCTGCTGTTCCGATAATCAATAAGTCCAACAACCAAAACTTATTTCATAAAGCATATTGTGTCATACAGGAAATTCTTTCTCAGTGAGCTCAGATCGTGAAGAGATTCAGTTGGAATCACCATAGGACCATCAGGATGGGGATGGTCCAGTTCATAAGCAAAACCTAAGAGAAGCACAAGAACTTTATTACAAAGTTAAACCCCCCCTCCCCACCAAAAAAAAGAATTTTCTTATCCATGGCTCAAAAGCAAAAGTAGAATTGCCACAATTGCACACAGTATTAGTTCCAACTAAACTCAATGTCAAATGTCAGCAACTCAAAAATAAATAGCATATGAGTAAAGAATATATATGAAAAGCATAAGTGCATAATAAATATCTGCTTCTGATTTTGCTAAGTAGTGCTGACAAATATGAACACCACATTATGCATCAAATCTCACAAAGGACACAATAAACCATGCAAATTTGAACTGCCTTATCTACAACCAAAAACAATGGAACTCATGCCTCTCAAGTAAAGACCATGTAATGTAAGCCATCCATCGGTTTGATATCAAATTTCAACAAGCTTTGATACAATCAGACTGCTCACCAACTCACAAGAAGAGAACATAATCAAGCAAGTCTTATAGGCCTATGCATCTTAACTGAGATCAGCCAAGCTGAATTGCTAAAACTTTGATACAACACAAACTTTCGAAGTTAATAGCCTACAACTTCCATAGAATGTTTGCTTCAAATAAAATGCACAAGAAGTGAATGCCAACCAAAAAATGAACAATAAAAACTGAAAACCCTTCAACAAAGATTATGTATTAAAGAAAAATACCCTTCCATGAGTGTTAGGATCACACATTCTTTGACATTTATTTCAACCCCAAAAATTAAGAAGTCATTGCCCACCAAAAGAAGGAACAGCGTATAACCCATCAATAATGGTGAATATGCAACACAGCCATGATCAGAACTTAGGAATGGAAAGTATGGCCCCAAAAAATTGTTCCTTTCCAGGTACTGACCTGAAAGAAACAATTGGAAGTACACAGGATCAACCATGCAACAGTTGCAGAAAGCACAAACATATAATGAACGCAATTCCATCTTCTTTATTTGTTTATTTATTGATTGTGTGGTCTTCTAATCTCTGTATATCAAACAACAACCTACCAATCCGTCCAACATCCGCTGTCAACAAATTGTACAAAACAACAAGCCCGTTTTAAAATAACTGGATGCAAATCCTTGTTCCTACAACGTGAATCAACTGCACAAAATTATATCTCAAATACATAAACCATTGTTAAGAAAAATCCAAAGGTAAAAAAGATGATAGCGATTCTGGTCATATTTCTATTTCCCCATGGAGTAGCATTCCCCACTAAATTTCTATAACCCTAAATAAAATCAGAGTAGCTATTCCAAAAACCTGATTCTTAAACAGCATAAGCATAGGGATACTAACTCATCGAAGAAGTAAAAACAAACTTCCAGCATTAAGCTATTTAAAACCAAAACATTAACTCATTTAGCAGAACGACTCCACACTAACCAAAGAAGTAGAAAACATATAAGCCGGGACCCAGAAACAAACAGGGAGAATACAAAAATTTGAGCCCACCAAACTCATTCTAAAGTAACATTACTCAAATATTCTCAGATGAAATCACGCTTTTCTAAGTAATTTGAATGGACTTTGCAGTATCACAAGATTAGGGATGAAGTACAGTACGGATTAAAAAGCAAAATACAATATAACCAAATGAAAGAGAGAATCAAAGAACCCACTTTTTGTTGTAAAAGATCAGGAGGGTCGAAAAGCTCAGACATTCCAACTGTACCAACATCTTCTTTGTAGGAAAGTTTCTCTGCATAGCCAAGTGACATTGTGGGTATCGAACAATTCTTCTTTCTTCCTTGCAAAGAGATTTTCCAAATGAGTCTCTGAGCTTTAAGGCATGGAATACTGTACGTCTGTATTGCTTCCCAGGACTTCAATAGGAAACAGCTTCACAAATCCCAACCCAAACATGGCGAAAAAGTGAACTCTTTCTCTACCAAATTCCAATTGACGCCAATGCCCATGCCTCCATAACTGAGGACTGTTGGAGTTATAACTTCTCAATTTCCCATCATGCCCTTCTTCGTCCTTTTTTTTTTTTTTTTTATGGATTTTTGGTGTGATAAATATATTTATAAATAATAAATTCTTATTTATTTGTAAACCAAATAATTTATAAATTTTTATATTTATATTTTCCTAAATTTATTACATTGTAAACTAAGGGTGTCAATTGGGTACAATACCAAATTTGAATATCGAAAATCAGAACCGTACTATATCGAATTTACACGATACAATCAAGGTTTTAAGTATCTCACAATATCATACAATACTAGCCGATACGTATCTATATTTGACCAAACCGATACGATACATCTCGATACGTTTCTCCATTGAATTATACTAAAATACATTAGCCATAACGATACGATACTCGATACAGGACAAAACATCTCTTAAAATCGTCTGACCGATACAATACTCGATACTTTAAACCTTGGGTATAGTACAGTTTCGGCATTTGCAAAAATGGTTCGGTACAGTTTTGGATATTAAATCGGTGCAGGAAAACGGTTTAAACACGGTATCTAATGTAATACAATTTTGGTACGAACGAACCCATATCACTTTTGTAGTAGTTCATTAAGGTCTTAATAAAATTGCGATCAAACAATCGATAAAATTTTATATTAATAGAGACAAAACAAGTAAATCAAAGAAGAAGAGTAAATTATGAAATGAAAAACTAAAATGGGGAATTAGGGATAAGGTAAAGGTAAAGTGTTTTAATTGTAAAATTATATTTATATCCCTTAATTTGGTACGGTACAGTTTCGATACATACCGATAGTATGAGTATCTTAAACCATAACTGTACCGAATAAATTAAGTTTCAATACATACCATACCAAATTTTGAAAAATGCTGTTTAATACGGTTAAACGGTTTCGATACACAATTAACACCCTTATTGTAAACATCCAAATGTGCCTAACACTATATTAAATTTAAAAGAAAATAATTGCTCTTGCTTAAAAGAAATTGAAATAATACTTTAAAATCGGCTCTCTTTTTCCTCCTTTTCTTTAAAAGTCAAAAAGGATTTGCAGAAAAAAGAGGTTAATTAGTTCAAGATTTTTAAAAAACATAGTAAATGCTCGTCATCAGTTAAACCCCATTTTCTTACAATAGGTTATATTTGATGTGCAATTTGAAATACAGGAAGACCAATTTTTGTCAAGGTCAAAAAAAGAGAGGTAAAGTCATTTCTTCTCAAGAAGAACAAAGAAAATTGTTAGATTTAAGCACCAGGGAACAGTTGGCAAAAGACCAACACTTCAATGTAGAAAGTTTGAATTTGTATTTCTTCAAAGTTAAGGACAAAGTCTCGCATTATATTTAAATTATATGTAATAACTACCCTAAGAAGTAGTCAAGGTGGGCGTAAGCTGGCCCAAACAAATCCGAAGTTTCAAAAAAAATTTGGAATTGCTTAATTGACAAATCATAGATAGGACAACAAATATTTTGAGGGACAATCTCTCAGGGCTGGTTTTATCCCAATGATGTTTTGTGATATCTTGGAGGGAGAAGCAATGGTTGTTCGAGAGAGAGACTTCAAAAGGTTGTAGGTGTTGGTTTGTAGAATATGGTGATTGAATTTGACAATGTGGAATTGGTTTCACTGTTCAATAATGGTTCAAGAATGCAAACAAGCCTAGCCCCTTGAATGCGCTACTTGTTGTTTAGATACCTTTATCTTGCTTCTCAGTTTACAAGTTGTAATTACACCTATATTACAAGGTTTAAAGGATGGCCAAGATCCATCGTCTGGCCAATATACTAGTATTCCAACCGATGGTGTTGTCCAATGAATTACATTAAAAATATTAGCCACTCAACATCATGGCCTTCTACCACTCCGTAGTTTTATTACAGACGGCCATCGGGCCATTAGTAGTGGTGATGTCCCAACCACTCGGCCCCCGGTTGGAGATTTAATTGATGTCCCCCCCCCCGAAAAAAAAAAAAAAAGGTAGGACAATAAATAGATAAAAAATTAAGAAATTTTTATAAATTTACCAAACCAATTTAGAAGATTGATATGAAATTTTGAAATGTCACGTCAATATTTCCCACCATGCTAGGTGATAAAATGATTAAAATCCATCTCAAACAAATAAACACTTAAAACCCTCTCATAGTAAGTATTTACATTGTCGCAATTACGATTTTTCTTGAATCCAGAGAGGTAGAGAAATTTAGAAATTTTGTCTAGAACTTCAACTGGATACATTTACGGTGTATTTGGTTACTTAGGGGTTGTTTGATAATACGCCAAAGTTTTTCTATTTTGAAAAACATGAGAAACAAATTTGAGTATTTTTATTGATAAAATTTGTTAAGGTAAAGAAGAACTAGACCTAAAAAAAAAAAAAACCAACCCCAAAAATCCCTTTTGGAAGGATGATGGCTAGGGTTTCAAATAGAGATGGAAACCCAAAACCCCAAAATGAAAGAATCAACGAACCTTAACCATTAAAGTTGAAGAAGCAACAAAAGTTTTAGCACCTTGAGACGATTTTATCAAGGTTCTTAATTTCTTATGCTTAGAATAATATTGGCAAATTCCATGAATACTGCTTTAAAAACTGTTTCAGTTACATGGTTTGTACATAACTTTTGTTTCAAGAAACAGTCACAAAAATTGTCGCTTGCGTCAAAGTATTTATCAAAGCATAAATAGCAATTAATGTTTCATAAATCATTTGAAACAAAACAGTTTTATCAAACAATTCTCAACCGATTCTTTTATTTCTCAAAGCAAGAAACACTACAAACTGTTTTTTAATGGGTTATCAAGCATCTATAATTTCACTGATGTTTGCATTGATTCTAAAATTAATCCATGGAATCAGCATATGAAGAAAAGAAATTAAAAGCACACAAATGATATAGGTCAGAAAAGTATCATGCAATTATGAATGAAATCATTTCATGTAAAAAGGGAGAAAAGATACAAAGAGTAGCTACCCTGCCATGAGACCTTTTTTTTTTTGCCAAACCCCACTTTATAGCAATTACAACTCAGGAAAGGTACCAACCCAGAAACCATCATAATGGCATATACGTCTACCAAACAAGACACTGCATTGATATGAATTGCCACTTTGCCAGGATGGTTCCAATTTAATCCATTGTTATCTTTTTTTTGTAAACTACATTTAAGCTATATTTAAGTTAGAGTCAACAGCACCTGTACGCTTTCTTGAGTAAGAAACTAAACAATAGAAACCAACTGAAGCTGCACTGTTAGGCTTCCAACTTGTTCTATATTTAGAAATGTGATGAGCTGGTGGTTTGTGCCTTTTTCTCTCCATTACATCCCCAAGCAGCATTTGAGGCTCTGAGCACTTGACAATAAAAGAAAATTTAGGTACTAAAAAGAGACTACCACCCTATTTGTTATCTGTAAAGGGACCACCCTGTTTAGAGAGTTAATGGGTGTCATCTTCATCTTCTGCAGTGGCCAACACCAGGTATTATGATCACACCTAAAAGACCCACCATGCATGATGACCCTGGAGGTCGGGTTATCTCCACCCGGTCATTTTTATTTTCTTTTCTTCTCCCTACAGATAAAAAAAAGTGAAATGAAATTAACAAAACAAGGGGGTGAAAATAGGCACAAGTAGAATGAAACTAACACAAATTTAATACCGACTAGCCGCAGGTCAAGGCATTGAAGCATCTTCTCAGTAAGTTGCCTCACGGAACACTGAACACTGCATTTAAAGGTATCATTGCAAAAAGGAATTTGGGGGGGGGGGGGGGGGGGGGAGAGAAGAGTCTCTTCTAACCCATATAAGAAGCACTCAGCCTCCCCCATACTAAATGAGGTCGGCTATTTCTTCTAAACCATTGCAAGGATAAATAACATAACAGAAGTAATTCTTCTCACGATGCAGAAGATAGCATGAAGAGGGCAATGGGCAATGAGATCCACAGCAAATCATAGAAATGACCAATGGATACCATTACACAGGTTGGCTGCTGAATTGAACTTTAAGTTCTTATATATTAATCCATCCAAGGTATATTAAGAAACAGAAGTAATTCATTCTCATGGTGCTCAAGCAATCATGAGCTAAATATATTGGAAGAAGGATGGTGAGGTGCACAAAGGAAATCAGGAAACTGGTCAATGGATACCACTGGACAAGTCCGACTGTTGCACATGAAATTGATCATCAACTTGATTCTTCATCATCTCATGTGTTGATAAAGAATTAGAAGCAGGTGTCGAAGCAGTAACTATTTCATCTCCTCTGCAGTCTTCATTTTCATTCTTCACAATGGTGAAGGCATTTGAGGAATTTATGAGTCCATTTTTGTACAAGATCTCCAATTCATTGAAGTATGGGCAAGTCTTTGTGTTTCTTGGACGTTTCTTGCCACTCTCCATTGTTCTCTTGAAGTATTTGTTAATATTCTCCCACTTCTCCTTACACTTTGTCGCACTTCGGTTATAACCCATGGATGCCATTGCCAGTGATAGCTCTTCCCATGCTGAACCTTTTGGAGTAGCACTACGAAACTTACTGTCCATTGAGGCTCTGAGTGTGATTAGTGCCTGTACCTCAGATTTTGGCCAGCGCCTGTTGATTGGATCAAATTTGTTGTCCTTCTTGTCACTTTCTTCATCTTGATTTTCTTCAGGGTACAAGGTTTCTGGGGATTGTGGGATGTAGAATTCCTTGCCAAGGATCTTCTGTATAAAGGAAATAAGGGTTAGATTACGAGAAATCTCTTGGTCCCTCACCTCCTTATCCCTTTTCAACCTCTCCATTACCTGCTGCCTCCATGCTTCTTCTCTGGTGATCCAATCTTTCTCCCTCTTCTCAATCATCTCTATCAACTGCTTGTGCATTTGATCTTGCTTCTCAAGTACCTTTTTTATTAGACTTCCAAAGAAATGTTGCAAGTTCTTCCTTGTTTTTCTTTTTCTTTTTCGATTAATGGGTTCTGAAATGTCCTCTGATGTTGAATCATCAGAAGAAGAACAAGTGCTGAAATCAAGTGAAAAATCAACTGAGTTGGTTTCAAGTCTGACCAATTGGGATGGGATCTCAACAGGAGATAAACCTTGGTTTCCAGTCTTGTCTGGTAATGTGGTCTCAGCTATTGGGGTGGTGGTGGTGGTGGTGTGTCGTCTGAACCATGCAGGGCTACATGTTCACTGAAGAACTTGTCAGCATTGCTGGCTCCCACTTGTCTTCCTCTGGTTCTCTTAATACTAGGGTAGATGTTTTCGAATTTCTCCTTGCATTTCATAGAATGTCGGTGATATCCCAGTCTCTCAAGCTTCCTGATTGGTCAACAACAAAAGACTAGTTTAGGAAAATCCAGCAAATGAGCTTTTCTTGTTGTGATTTTTTTTCTTTTTTCTTTTTGAGGGGGGGGGGTTGTTGGAGTGAGGAAGACGAAATTAAAATATGCAATAAATCAACCTCAACTGGTCAATGATGAATTTCAATCGATATAAAAATTTTAAGATAGTACCTGATTAAAAAAAAAAACAACATGAGCAGAGCATGATTTCCATAAGGAGCTCTTCCTTTTTTGAGGAAATTTGATAGAAAAAAGGGGGAATAGAAGAAATATGCAGCACATAACAGAAGCAGCAAAAATAAACAAGTAAAAGCCCACATCTCAAAAAAAGAGGAAAAGCATGTGCCCATTTGGACATGAGAATATCAATAAATCAGCCCTTGATTGAAGTCATATATAAACAGTAACTCCTACCCCATTCTTAAGTTGGCAGGCAAATCTGATTGCCCAGTCTAGGTTGCAACTTGCAATGGAACAAAAAATTCATAAAAATATCCTTGATCGAATTGTAAAATTCTCCTGCATCTCAAAACAATCTAAATCAAGTCACCATTGGAGTCGTCCTTATAAAATGTGTGCTAGGTATTTCAGCCCTAAGTTGACGATCTTAAACTTGTGCTTAAATAAAATGTAGGTTTCTTCTCCTCAACCACCCCAAGTGAAGGAAAACATGGTCTTTGGCATGGGATAAGGGGGATTAAGGCAGGATTCAATCTCATATCTTTGCCTCCTTTCTGTTTTATGTCATCCTTATAAAATGCCTCATAATTTGAGAAGTTGGCAGTGCAATATTGCAACCATAGAGTTTGCCACAATCATAGTTGTCAAGACCTCACCTAGGCATCCAGGGTGTTGCCTTGGTTGGATCCGCCCGAATCTGTCCCCACCTTGGGTGCCTTGCTTGCTTAGGTGACGTGACAACTGACAACTATGGTCACAATGGCCTACTCATATGTCACAGAATCACAATTCGCACGTAACAGCCAGCCTGGTACTCCAATGATCAGGTTGGCTGCATATCTAGCCAACACCATCAATTGTCCATGCATAAAATTTCAGGTCAACAACAAAAGTTAAAAACTAAATATATTGAATGTTGAAAATGCAGAGGGATTAAGGAAATGTGTAAGAACCATGTGTGTTATCTTATGTCTTGTTCACTTGCTTTCACAGTTAAAAGCCATTAACAGTTGCATTCACAATAAAGAAAAGACACCCTGATTATAATCTGATTTCCCCCTAGAAGTTCCAACAAACATGAAAATCATGGGGATCACCATAAGGGTTTTTATTCTGGCAGTTTTTTTTTCTTCTTAAATGACCCAAAACCTGCCTGTTCTAATTTTTATAACAAAAGCCAGCTTCCACCACCTCAAAGAAGTTAAGGACATCTTACACACCCTTCTGTTTTCTATTGCATACCACCACACTTGGACTGAGCTACACCCAGGGTCATTCAAACCCTCCTTCATAATTTCAATGTTGCCAAATGGTTCTGACAACCTAATAGCATAACATTGACAACAAGCACAATGTTGAATTGTTGATCCAAGGTTGGGCTGGGCCGCTGGGGTCAACTAGTAAAACATGGCTCAAGCTTCCATCTACAAGAAGCTGAATGTGATTTCAAGTTTCAACAGGCAACGATGAAGCTATTTAATACGACCGAATTAAGATCCCTTTACCAAGAAAAAAATAAGCTTCATTGGAATCTCCTTAAAATTCTCATATGCTTCTTCCACCACCCAGCTTGTCCATCCAAATCCACTATTTGCACCTCTATGTTCCATTATTGTCCTAATGCTCCTAACTTTTGGAGTCAATATGATAACTTGTTAACTACAAAAATGAGAAAGCTAGATAAAGTCCATACATGATCCCTATTCACCATCTTTTATTGACTTGTTATATGGTCATCCTATGCCTCTACTCGGAGAAGATTAGGAATTCAAATACAACTGAACCATATGATTGAATTAATAACCAAAATTTGACATCTAGCTAATCTCGCTTTAGGTGCAGGATCCTCTATTGGTCTAGACAGTTAAAATCATCCACCAAATAGCTAAACTAGATGGTGCCAAGACGGGTGAAATAGCTGTTTTGACACCATTTTATCAGAAATCCTAGCAGAATAATAGAGAAGACATGTTAAAGTGAAATTATACAAAAGGACAGCACCACTGCACCATGCTGATGTGCATGTGCCATGCTTGACATAATTTCCCACCCAATCATGTCATTTGGTGGCTGAAGTGAAAACTTTCAGATTTTCAATTGGCATGATTTCCCCCGATTAGCCATGTATCAATTACAGACCATTCAATGACATGCCCACATGGAGTTCAACTACCATTCCATACTCAAATTTATATTGGGCCGAGATTTTATAGGTAGATTTTTCTCTCTGGTAAAGGATTTCATAGGTAGATAGTGCTCGGCGATACCCTTAGGCACCAGATTTGAGCAAGTAAGGTTTCCAACATTTTTCATGCTTTTACCTTCATAATTGTTATGATCAACACAGAATTCAAAGACTCATGAGAAAAAGGCTGCAATTGGATATGTGTTCGAAAATACGTATCCATTCTCGACCAATCTACCCATATCCACCTGTCAAAATTGCCACATCACCCTTCCGCTTGGCAAAACAAGCTTGAAAATCTCCCGTTTTCCCATGTCAAAATTGCCACATCAACCTTACAGGTGGCTCCCAATATCTACGTATCAAAACTACCACATCTAAACTAGGAGGGTTTTCTTGGGAAGAAAAAAAATATTCCCTGCAGGCTACACTAGAATGCGAAATGAATCAGCACTACGGTTATGAAGAAGAAAGCCTTACCTAGATACAATTTCCCAGAGAGGCTCCTTGAGGTTTTCATTTCTAAACTCAGAATCCATCTCGAACCGAATTTTCATCAACGCTAGAGTCTCCGCCACCGGCCATTTGTTTTCATCATCAATCTCTTGTTCCTGCAACTCTACTTCATCGGCACTCATCAGTGAATCGTCACTCTGCTTAGACACCTGAGCCTGAAATTCTACCTCAGGCAAGGTCTCAACGCCCAATGGAAATTCTGAATAATCGATTGACTCTTTCTTGTTGCCTCCTCTGATTGGACGAAGCTTCTGCAGCGGCGGCTGAGATGGTAGTTCTACTTCTTGGTAAGAATATAAGGAGGTCCGATGACTGTAAAGTAGCTCTCCGGCATCGGGAAATGGTGTGACTGGGTCGGGAAAGCTGGTGTCTGCCATTTCCGGTGGCCGGAAATTAGTTGCAGCGGTTACAGAGACGGTTAAGGTAAAAAAATTCCAAACAGAGTCAAGGGAAGTCACGGAGAAGGGAAGGGTTAAGTGGTTAAAATTTGAAGCTCAGAGCTGAAATTACCGAGAGATGCTCTTGCAGCACCACCGGATAAACAGGGAAGGATGAAATTGGGTAAGAAGTAAGAACAAGCGCTAGGGTTCTTTAACGTATTTTATTAGGTCGGATAGTGGAACGTGTCGTTCTCTTATTCGTGGTCGTTGAATCAAATAATTAGGACTATCTTGTCTCTGTGCTCCCTTGTTCATCAAAGAATCATGGACGTTGAATTAAAAACATTATTAGAGAGTAATTACATAGAAATTCATTGCCAAAATTTATATAGAAATAAGTTGGATAAAAAAAAATATATATATTGGTAATCAATAAATTTATATTTTAAAAAATAAAAAACTCCAATTCCTCATTTCCCTCTTCTCTCAATGGTATAAACTCAAAATACATGACTCCTTAATTTATATATATATTTATATTTTTTTTGTTAGAGGAATTGAAAATTTATTCAAAATGAGCAGGGGAAGTATTCGTAGCAAAAGTGTTCAAAACGAAAGAAGGTGGAACTATCCACCAAGATTTATACATCATAAACTTACGATCATGGATCACCTAATGCCAAATAATCCGCAAGGAGATCACTAGATCTTCTAAGAAAGATAAACTAGACTGATTGAAAGAAAACATTCAGGCTCTATATTTCTTCCACCGTTGAGCACCACTTGAGAGAAGCAAAAGTGGAGTTCAACACATAATTGACGGGGAGACAATTTGAGAACAACCAAAGGTGTTGCAACCTCAGGTAATAAGCCAATCTCAAGCCATAATAGCTTCCGCCTCAATCGCCATTGTCGAGAGAGACCGAAAATGATGCACTTGGCTGCAACAAATTTTTCCATCGCATCCCAAACGATCAGCCATGTCCATTTTTCAAGGAAACAAGGTCCCACTCACCATCAAATTAGAGCAAGAAGATTCCAAGTAGAGGATCTATGACCGAAGCAAGGGTGGAGAGCTACACTCAGCCATTGGAGGGGCAGGGAGAGTTTCCAACAATTCCACAACTGATGATTGAACTTGATTTTCACAACTAGGTCACGGGGTTCAAAGATGATACCGTTGAGGAAGACAAAAATAGTATAAGTAGGGAGGCTCGAAGTATAACTGCCTTTATAAGTTCTTCATTACTTGCCGGTGATAAGAGTTTTTCATGTCATCTTGAAAGCTTGTCCTTCATACAATCAGTGATGTAAACGAGAACCTGTCTCTTGAATCGACCAAAGGAGGAAGACACCCAATATAGACATGCAAAGATACTTCTTTCACCTAAAGGATGAAGGAGACGGAGTGTCTTGATTGCTCTAGAGTTCCTGGACTGTACACAATACTAGATTTCCCAAGGTTGAGCTGCTGTCCCAACAAAAATTCGTCCTCCTTCAGAATGTGGTAAATGGACAAGGCCTCATCTGGTAGAGCAAGAGCAAAGATCATAACTATTGAAGGAGACAACTGTGTTAACCTACTAGCAAAACATTTGAAACTTCAACCGTTGATTTTAATAGATTTATTCATAACCATTGGATCTTCTCTCTTCTTACTTCTATTTGGAGGATTTTCTCTCTTCTTATTCTCTATTTTTCTTCTTCTTTTTCTACACCTTCATCTTGTTCTCACTCAGGTCTCAGGTCAATTACATATTATGATTTTTCTACATTTTATTGTGGCATATTGTCTATGATCTTATATCTCTAGTCATTCATTCTTTATACTTATTTGGGATGTCCTTGAAGCTTAAAGACAAAGAATACCGATATTCCATGGCTTTCCTCGTTCATTGTTTGATTGTTTGATCGTTGATCGTTGAAAAGGATTTACTGAAATCTCCGTCATTGTCTTCAAGCTCTAATATGAATAGTTGTTTTTCATGGATTCACATCCTCTTTATTCCTTGTGCATTTAATAATCCAAGGTTATCCAACAAACTAGAGTTTAAATAAAATTCAAATTTATAGGTGGGTTTAAATAAAATTCAATTTAGTTTAAATTGGATAACCATTGGATTACTTAAATGCCACATGGCACAATTTTATGAGGGAATTACAGGGAATTGTAGAGAAGGGAATTACAGAGGATGTGAATCCGTTTTTCATACATATACTGCTAACCAATTCTCACGGATCCACGTCCTCACTCTCATAATTGTCTGGATTGTGCCAGGGAATTCAAGTAATCCAAATGTTATCCAATTTAAAGTAAATTTAAATCTTATTTAAACCCACCCATAAATTTGAATTTTATTTAAATTCTAGTTTGTTGGATAACCTTTGGATTACTTAAATGCCACATAGCACAATCCTATGAGGAAATTGCAAGGAATTGTAGGGAAGGGAATTATAGAGGATGTGGATCCAATTCTCACTGTGTCGCTATCTTTTTTCATATTTATCACAATAAAAAGCCGACTAATCCATTTTTTATATTAAATTAAATCAAGTAAAAAAAGAAAAACGATTTTCCAACTGTAGTTACCCATCTCTAGTGAGTTTTTATTTTTTACTAGTTCTATTATTCAATAAATTTTCTTTTCACCAAAAATAAAATTTTGACCTTCAAATTCTTGGTATACACTAATACAATAATAACACCAATGACCATTCTATTATATGCATAAACCATAAAATACCACATAAAAGGAGGAGAAAATTTATCTAACCTTATTGAGAAAACACAAACGTACAAGATTCCAAAAAGACCTACAAAGTTTAATAACTGCAAAGTGGCTTTCTTTTTTCTTTTTTTTTTTTTAAGCAAAGTGGCTTTCTAGTGATAGGTTTTTTGTTTGTATGGTAGACTTGGTTGTGATGCATATTTGTCACATTAATGTCGAGTCATGCCCTTTTTAACTTTAATGATATGGTTATTGTAAGTTAAGATTTTTAATATCATTTTCATTACCTTGTGGGTATGTGACAACCATTTTCATCGAGGTAAGCTAAGGGTCATGCTTCACTAATCGCGTGGCCCATGCAATGCCTAATTAATAATTCATATTGGTATTTGGTCTTTTAAAAAAAAAAATCATAGGGGTCATTTTCTTTTAGAAAGTTGATAATTTGAGATTTTTTACATGCAAAAGTGGAGGATTATAT